>NC_135414.1:1382500-1982500 GCF_051991245.1 Festucalex cinctus
CTATGTGCTGTCCTCGCGACACGTGACTATGTTGCTGCTAGACTGCCAGTGAACTTAAAATAAAACCCCGTACACAAGGCGTACGTTTCTTGCTTTATGAAGCTTTCTTGCTCTTACAAACACAGCAATATGAATGGAAAAGTGGACAAAAAAGGAAACTGAAACAGAAAAAAGAAAAGCACAGTATGTCACTAATTACATCATACAAGTAACAAGCTAACACTGCTAATACAGCCTTATGAAACAACAAATTTACATACACCTGTATGTTCAAATTAGAATGCAAAACAACCTTTACTAACACAAAATAACCTTCTTAATACTTATAAAGACTGTCTAACGAGGCTCAAGTGTGTGGCGCACATTAAACGTGTTGTATGACTTCGACACGCCAAACTGAAAAGATTAGTGTTGTCGGTCACGACCGATTCGTTCTTTAGAACGAATCTTTTCAGTGAATGTGACTGAACGGGTCACTTCTTGAAGTAATTCGTTCACCTTCTCAGTTCACTTGAGAGCAGCGACGCTCATGCCGTCAGTCTTCGTCAACGACCAATCAGAAGCTAGCGTCAGACGTGGGCGGGATTTTACTACACATACAGCCTCACTATTGGTGTTCAGCAACGAGTCACTGAGGCAGCTTCCCGCTCACGAAGACGTGAACGGATCAGTGAGTGAACGAGTCAGTGGGTGAACGTGTTACCTTTTCCGGGTCAGGAACGAACGATTCATTGAATGAGTGTTGCGGCTGTTGCCATTTCCGGTTCGCGAACGAGTCAGTGAGTGAACGTGCTCCCTCCATTTCCCGTTCGCGTACGATTCATAACGTGAACGTACTGCCATAGCAGTTCAGTGAGTGAGTGATTGTAGTCTTCCCACGAGTGATTCACGATTTGCCAAGGAAGGAACTACTCAGAAACGCCACTACTTCCGTGCTGACGGGGACAAGCTTTCATTATCATTAACGGCTAATGTGTCGGTCCACGTACTGGGCTGGGGTCAAGCGCATAAAAACAAAATAGAGCGAGTGACAGTCTCTCTCTCACCAGCACATGACGGTGTGCCCCGCGCTGCAGCAGCGGGGAGATGACGTTGTTGGTGATATCTTTAACGGATTTATTATCCTCTCGGTGTACTGTGGATGTCGTCTACTGTAATTCTTATTATCATCATCATTATTATCATCTTTATTATCATTATTAAATTTATTATTGCAGTTGAATTTATAAAGTAACTTAATTAAAAAAAATATATAAATAATTCTGTCACGACGTCCGCGGGTTGTCATGATTCGGTGAACGAATCTTTTGAACAGTTCTTTTAAATGAACTGATTCTTGTGATTCAGTTCATCTAAAATAACTGTAATGCCCATCACTAGAAAAGATTGTGTCCTTCAGAGGGGAATTACGTCAAAGCTCCACTATTAGCGACAGATGCTCTTGCAGTACAAACAAATCAAAACGCTCCACTGAAGGAGGATTTCTCACTCTGACAATTTTTCCACATTAGCTTTAACACTTTACACTATGAAATACAAACTACTAAAAACTAACTTATGTTTTATCAAATATGAACTTATTTTTAACAAAATAAGTTTTAACATATGACACCTATAAAATATAAAATGAAATAATTCCTTGCCTCTTCACCAGAATACATGACAGCCCATCTTCTATATACGTTCTGACTTTAGGATCCCAACTTTAAAATTATGTTTAAAATCATCAAACAAATGTAAGTATAATCAGACAAATATTACCCAAAATAAATTCTTAAAATGGTGATTTTATTTATTAACAAACTGGTTGGGCCATCTCGGCAGCAACAACCGAAATCAAGCATTTTATATAACTGGCAATGAGTTTTAGGGTTGTCAGGTGATTACAATTTTTTATCGTAATTAATCACATGACTTCAATAGTTAACTCACGATTAATCACACATTTTATATCTGTTTTAAATGTACGATAAAATGTACAATAATTGTTTCCTAAGTTTTCATGCTTTTGTTTACATAAATGTGGAAAAAATGTGAAACAAATAGAAATATGGCTGCGTCTTTTAGTCATTGATGCAGTAATTTCATGTAACAACGATGGCCTATGGCCCAGGCCACCCTCTAATTTTTTTTTTTTTAGCTTGCTTCTTCTAAAGCAAACTCTCTGCAGTCGCATAAACATTCCACAGCTCAGACAGGATCTAAGCTTGGTTAGCTCTGCAGGTGCACAACCACCAACAAAGCTCTTTTGAAGCCGCTGACCAGGTGACAAAGGAATTTATGCGTCTGCCGAAGGAGGTTTATTCAAGCCGACTTCCCGGAGCCCGAGAAAACGCCTTCAATGAATTGGAATATACAAACGACTGATCAAAGGAATGTTTATGAAGTTTCTTATCAACCAGGGGGGACTCTCTGGCGTCGCCCCTCCAGGGGGCACTCCTGGAACATCTAGATGGAGCAACAGCACCGTCAAGTGGTGAAACTTGGAACTATCCTTAGTGACAATTCATACAAGTAACCGCATTTTACACATTTATACCATGATAATTCTTGACAGACAACTGAACTACGAATGATTCATGTTATGTCTTTGTGTGTATGAACGTCCTATTTCATTTGTACATAAGGAATGAAAGGTAATCAATATCTTTCAGTTCAGTCAGATTAGGCTCAAGAACGACCTCACAAATTAGTTTATGATGCATTAATTACGATGTGTGCTAAACTGGTTGTGTGGGAAAACTGATTTGCCAGACTGACCAAATTTAATGCCAAAATATTAATCCCTTTAATAATTAATGCCAAAATATTAATCCCTTTAATAATTTGCTTTTTTAAAGTCTGCGTGAGCGAACAGAAGGGTTTGCCACCACCTACTGAAGCCCCGCCCATAGACTTTAAAAAGACTAGGGGACCCCCCTCTTGCTCTCTCTTCTTCCGATGCCTCTACCCGATCTCTCTCTCTCCTCGCTTCTTCTACTGACCATCCCAAGGCCTGTTGCCTGCAAGTGGCCCAGCTCGCCCACTGACTCTTTGTCCCAAGAAACTTGTCCAGCACGTGGCCCCCTTTTGTTCCTGGCAGAAACCATTGCCACGAGAGCCGACACTCGCTCCACGCCATGCCAAAGCAGGTGCAAACTGCAACGCTGACCCCAAAAAGACTCTTTTACTCCCTTTTTCCTTGTTTTCCCTTTTTTTTCTTCTTCTTCACCATCGGTGACTGTCCGCCAGCAGCGAGCTCCACGGCCCCGGGGTACACTTGCAACGTACCGCCGGACTCAAGGTTGTGCACCTAAGCCGCACCGCATCTCACCTGCTATTCGGTGGCGCCCCGCCGCTGTGCAAGCGCACCTCCAACTGCGGGCCTTCCCCGTACGCAGGCACGCCGCGAAGCGAGCTCCAACACCTGGAGTCGGACAGCCGTCCAGCAGAACTAACCGCCGGAGAAACATCTCGCCGACCAATCAAGCAACTACGTCAGCCCCCGAGCGGCTCCCTTGCTCACCTGTGGAATAGCCCCTTTTTTTTATTTTCTTGCCTTTTTGAACGAACATTGACTATTTTTCCCCCTTTTTCAAAAACCGCCCATTTCTGCTCGTTCGACGCAGCACCCATACTTGTAAGTGCACATTTGATTTTCCCAATTCGGCATACCCCTGTGTGCAACTTAGATTTGAAACATATCACAGACCTGGCAAGTTAAATTTCTCTTTTTCCTGTTTCCTTATTCGTTCGCATTCTTTCCCTATTTTGATTAGCTTTATTTGATTTCTTTTCTTCTGACGGTAGGATAGTTAGATAGGCAGTGTTTTGATTCTGTAGTGTAGCAATTGTGAATAAATGCATGTTTTATTAACTCTATTCCGCTTAATTCATCTGTGTTTCCTTTTTTTTTTAAAGAGCTCAGAATTGTTCATTCGGTAGTCTTACTGATTCAACGTCTTATCATCATTGCACTTTTTTGTGTGTGTGTGTGTGTGTGCGTTTGCGTGCGTGCGTGCGTGCGTGCGTGCGCTTGCGTGCGTGCGTGCGTGTGCGCGCGTGCGTGTGCGTGCGTGCAAATACGTATAAATTTATACTCATGAATTCACCTAAAACCTTATAAATATCCCATTACCCTTCGCCTTAACCAGGTACTTCAGAATCTTGCCAGAGTCGTGAGGTTCAAATGGTCAGGAGACCAGAGAAGAGGTCAGAAAAAAATAAAGAGAAAAGAAAGATAAATCAAAGTGAAATCCAGCACCGACCAAACACTTCCTGCCTTCCCCATGGTTACAAAATCAAAGTCTTACGCCAACCCCGGAAGCCTCTAAATTCCAACAAATTAGCGAGATCTCAAGAGACCAGAGGAAAAACTAAAGAGAGGAAGGAGGGAAGGATCGATGAGGCAGAGTGAGATCCATAGAAGCCAGTACATCCAATCCATCAAAGTGAAATCCAGCACCAACCAAACCCCTCCTGCGTGGTTACAAAACCAGAGTCTTATGCCAACCCCAGAAACCTCAAACTTCCAATAAATTGAGATCTCAAGTGACCAGAGGAAAAACTAAAGAGAGGAAGGAGGGAAGGATAGATAAAGCAAAGTGAGATCCACAGACACCAGCACCCACTGATTCAAGGGGCTGTGGGAGGGAGAGGCAAATTCTGTTTGAGTTTCAGTAGATGCTGGTGCGATGGATCTGGCATGCATAAGGACCACCACCAAAGAAAGAAGCCGTCAAGTGCGGTCCAGCAGAAGCGAGCACCCCCCCCCCCCCCCCCCCGGAATCCCCAGGCCACGGCAGCCCCAAGGCCACCCCCAAGCCACCCGAGCGGACACCGACCCAGACGCCCGGAACACCCCCGCCCCAGCCCCGGCCCACACCCCCGAGCCCAAGGCCGCAGAACGAGGCCCGGCGGGCCCCCACAGCGCCCCACCGGTCCCCAGCCCCCATCCCCCCACGACCCCCCCGCACCCCACCCAAACCCGCCACCCGCCACGACCCAGGCCCCGCCACCCCCGGCCCCCAAACTCCCGAACACACCCCGACCCCCAACACCCAACCCAACACCCAACCCCCCACCCACCCATACCCCCCCCCCCCAAACAAGCCGCCCCCCCCCGACGACCGCCAACCCCCCCGCGAACCCCGCCCCCCACCTCTGTAACGTCCAGATTATTAATTCGTCTAAAAGACGACCCAATTATCGCTACATTCATAATTCATAAAATTGTGTTAAAATTAAAAAGATTTACTGTACTGTAAAAAACAAGTATTATATTGATTTGTGTTTTTCTGCCACTAGATGGCATAATTGCTTTTGTAAGATGGTGACAGTTCAGTGCATTTTTCTTTTTATAATAAGAGCTATCTAATGTGAAATTCTGCACATTTTTAAAATAGTGAAATACAAATTAACTGAGAAAAGGCCAAACATGCACATGGTGGTTTTGATTTTGTGTGTATGTTGAATTCATGGGCATGGTAAAAAAATTGTAAGATATTTTTAGTGAATTAGTCCCATTGTTGCTGCTTTTTTCTCAGACCTCTCTGTCTTGCTTGCATACCTGTATGAGTCGCAACAGGAAACATACAATTAGGGATTTAACGATAAGGGCAATATCGTGATATTAAAACTGCCGCAATACCGTCGTCGTCATGTTCACAATATTTAAAAGGAACATCTGTTAAAAAAAAAAAAAAAAAAAAAGTCAGGTTGATTTTCTTTTTTGCTGTTCTAGCACCCTCTAGTGGCTAGTTTATTAGTGCAATTTAATTTTCATTAGGGGTGTTTTGGCCTTCTATATTTAAAATCTATGCTAATTGTCAGATGAAGGGGAACCTAATTTGCTTGTGAAGCGATCAATGTGTGCTTGCATTAGTAAGTGCCTCAATATTGTTATTAGAGATTGTAGGCGTTTTATATGCATTGCTGTTTTGTATAAAAGCACAATATTGTGTTTTTTTTTTAGTATGAGCTCTTTTTTTTTTTTTTACAATAATGTGATCTTTTTTAAATATCACCAACAATATCGTGATAATTATCGTATCGTGACCTTCATATCGTGATATCGTTTGGATATCGTTAAAATCCCTACATACAATATTAAAAAATATTTAAGCAAAGCCCATCAAGACAAAATTGCCTGAGAAATGTAAACCTGTTAGTCCATTTATATACATTAAGACCCTTGGCAACATCAACCATGCACATGGTGACCAAACCAGCATCCAACATGTCCAAAACCATAAATTATATGATGTATGTATGTTACAAAAAAAAAATTCAGACCATTTATATATCGGATTTGCGATACAATTAGAATCAGCACTAGTTCACTTGTTTTTAATCACACGTCATTATAAGCATAATAAGTATCAAAACAATTTGTATACGGGCACTGATCGGCCATTCAAAAATAATTGAAAACATGTCATTTATTAAAACGTGAAAATTTCCGAAACGTGTGAAGAGCCTTATTTAAGGTGCTCGTAGACTACGCCCATATTTAGACATACTGAATGGAGCGGTTATTTATTGATTGATTGAATTATGTTATATTTTATTATCTGTTCTTATTGCTGCTGGAATTGTACATTTCCCAGAGGGAGCCATCCCAAAGGGATCAATAAAGTCAAGTCTAAGTCTAATAAATATTTCATTAATATTTTTGGATCTACTTCTTCTAACCGTAAAGCAATAACTTTTGATCAAATTTTTATTCAATTGGATATCCATCTAATACTGGAACTTTATTACTTTGTAGGGATGTAACGATATCCAAATATCACGATGAGATATCACGATATGAAGCTCATGATACGATAATTATCACGATATTGTGGGGAGGATATTTAAAAAAGGTCAAAATATTGTAAAAAAAAAATGAGCTCATACAAAAAAAAGTACAATATTGTGCTTTTGTACATAACAGCAATAAATATAAATAACCAATCTCTAATAACGTTTAATATTGAGGCATTTACTCACCTAATGCAAGCACACATTGAGTTCCTCCACATATTGACTCGCTTCACAAGCATATTACAATCCCCTTCATCTAACAATTAGTGATTTTAAACATAGGGCCAAAACATCCCTAATGAAAATTAAATTGCACTAAAAAATAGCCACCAGATGGTGTTAGAATTGCACAAATGGAAATCAACCTAATTTTTTTAACACATGTAGCTTTTAAATATCATGAACATGACGACGACGGTATTGTGGCAGTTTTAACATCACAATATCACGATATTGCCATTATTGTTACATCCTTATTACTTTGTAGTAATTTATCACACGAAGGATATGTCTCTATCCAATGTATTCCGATCTGTACTTGAAATTTTGGCAAGGATAATTTAGTAAGAAAATCTTTAGCTTTAATGTCGGCCACCTGTTCGGATTAATACAGTGTTTCATAATATCTTTTAAGTTCTAAATTTATTTCCCTATTATCTTCTAAATATTGGTCATCATCAGTTTTAATACAATGTATAATATTTCTCTGATTCTTTTTGCTTTAGTATCCATGAAAGTAGTTTTCCTGTTTTATTACCATACTAACAGTAATGAAATTTAGTTAATATCATTGCTGCTTCAAATTTACTAGTACAAAGATTATCATATAGAATTTGTTTGTTTTATTACACTAAGAATCTTGCATTGTTGAAGTGTGTTAAAATTCCTATACTCTTATTGATTTTTCTAAATAAGATAATTGGTCTCTCTTGTGTTTATTTTTCTATGATGAATAAGAAATTATATAACCTCTAATATTCAGGTTTTTCTCCAAAAATATATCCAATTTATTGTTCATAAAATGTATAAAATCTCTTTGAGTAAAAATGTTTTAAATATCCATCCATAAGAAATATGTCCTCCTGTCTTGTACAGTAGTATTTACATTAATAAAGCATTATCATCTGATAGAGTGGCTGCCAAATAATGAGATAATGGTGTTTGTGAAACTAAGAGCATATCAATTCTTGAGTATGTATTATGAACATGGGAATAATAGGAAAAATTCTTTACACCTGGGTTTCGCAGTCGCCATGCATCCTTTCAACCAAGTTCATTCATACCTCCACTCAGTGCGATCCAACATAGGGCTCAACACAAGATTGCAATCACTTCCCAGAACACAACAACCCTCTGACGAGGCCAGTCTTATGGTCAAAGTATCGAATAAGTTTGGATCATCAATATTAGCACCATATATTGATGCAAGTAACAATCTGTGTTAATCATACATTCAAGTCCTAGAAATCTTCCAGATTGATCCTGTTCAATATTCTGCAACTGAAATCTACTATTTTTATTTCTAATTATTGCTGCACCTCTAGCACTAGATGAAAAAGAGGAATAATAGACATTACCAATCCGGTTACATTTCATTTTCATCTCTACTATATCAGTGAGATGTGTTTCTTGGATAAAAACGATATCTGCCTTGTGCTTTTTTAAAGAAAGTTATCACCTTCTTCCTAATAGGATTATTAATTCCCTTCATGTTTAATGATATACAATAGGGATGTAACGATATCCAAACATCACGATACGATATTATCACGATATGAAGGTCACGATACGATAATTATCACGATATGAAAGTCACAACACGATAATTATCACGATATTTGGGTCAGCGATATTTAAAAAAGGTCACAATATCGTTAAAAAAAAAAAAAGAGAGCCCATACAAAAAAAGTACAATAGTGTGCTTTTGTACATAACAAGCAATGTATATAAACTCTAATAACAATATTGAGGCGCTTACTTGTTAATGCATGCACACATTGAGTTCCTCCACATATTGACTCGTTTCACAAACATATTATGTTCCCCTTCATCTGACAATTTTGTAGCTATTAAACATCGAAGGGCCAAAACATTCCTAATGAAAATTAATTTGCGCTAATAAACTAGCCACCAGAGGGTGCTAGAACTGCACAAATGGAAATCAACCTTACTTTTTTAACAGATGTGTTCCCTTTAAATATTGTGAACATGACGACGACGATATTGTGGCAGTTTTAATATTACGATATCACGATATTGCCCTTATCGTTACATCCATAATATACAATTTATATATCCTATTTTGTCCATAGTTCCCTATATATGAAGGTCATTTATCAAAGAGGGAAAAAAAACAAACACACAAAGTCCAAATTACCTTGGCAAACATTTGAGTGGAGAGGGACACATACCCAAATACAAAACAACACTATTGTACAGCTTTTCTAACCGCTTTTTCACCAACTGATGACATCATCAGGAACAACTGATGCTTCATTATCTTGCTCAAGACACTTTCAGATTGTCATGATTTTTTTGTTGTAGCGATAATTGGGTCGTCTTTTAGACGAATTAATAATCTGGACGTTACAGAGGTAAATTGTATTTACCTCGATAACCTCTAGGGGCACCACGTTGGCTTTGCTTTGGGTTAACAGGAGCAAACAACGACCAAAATCCTTTCTTCATCAGTCATTTATAATCTAAAGTCGCCACACTTGATAATCAGTGGTTCGTTGTACTAACAAAAGAATAATAATCCACTCGGAAACACAGATGACTTAGGCAGAATAGAGTTAATAAAACATGCATTTATTCACGATTGCTACACTACAGAATCAAAACACTGCCTAACTATCCTACCGTCAGAAGAAAATAAATCAAATAAAGCTAATCAAAATAGGGAAAGAATGCAAACGAATAAGGAAACAGGAAAAAGAGAAATTTAACTTGCCAGGTCTGTGATATGTTTCAAATGTAAGTTGCACACAGCGGTATGCCGAATTGGGGAAAATCAAATGTGCACTTACGAGTTGGATACTGCGTAGAACGAGCAGAAACGGGAGGTCTTTGGAAAAGGGGGAAAAATAGTAAATGTTCGTTCAAAAAGGCAAGAAAAATCAAAAAAGGGGCTATTCCACAGGTGAGCAAGGGAGCCGCTCGGGGGCTGACGTAGTTGCGCGGCTCGTCCCTTGATTGGTCGGCGAGATGTTTCCCCGGCGAGTTTGGTTCTGCCGGACAGCTGTCCGACTCCAGGTGTTGGAGCTCGGTTCGCTGCGTGCCTGCGTACGGGGAAGACCCGCAATTGGAGGTGCGCTTGCACAGCGGCAGGGCGCTACCGAATAGCAGGTGAGATGTGGTGCGGCTTAGGTGCACAACCTTGAGTCCGGCGGTACGTTGCAAGTGTACCTCGGGGCCGCGAAGCTCGCTGCTGGCGGACAGTCACCAATGGTGAAGAAGAAAAAAAAGGAAAACAAAGAAAAAAGGAGTAAAAGAGTCTCTCTGGGGTCAACGTTCCAGTTTGCACCTGCTTTGGCGTGGCGTGGAGCGAGCGTCGGCTCTCGTGGCAATGGTTTCTGCCAGGAACAAAAGGGGGCCACGTGCTGGACAAGTTTCTTTGGAAAAAGAGTCAGGTGAAGAGGCATTGGGGGGGACGAGAGATCGGAAGAAGAGCGGAAGAAGAGAGGAGGGCGAGAGAGAGATCCTCTCGTCTTTTTAAAGTCTATGGGCGGGGCTCCAGGAGGGAGTGGCAAACCCTTCTGTTCGCTCACGCAGACTTAAAAAAAAAAAAAAGCAAATTATTAAAGGGATTAATAATTTGGCATTAAATTTGGTCAGTCTGGCAAATCAGTTTTCCCACACAACCCGTTTAGCACACATCGTAATTAATGCATCATATACTAATTTGTGAGGTCGTTCTTGAGCCTAATCTGACTGAACTAAAAGATATTGATTACCTTTCATTCCTTATGGAGTACAAATGACATAGGATGTTCATACACACAAAGACATAACATGAATCATTCGTAGTTCAGTTATCTGTCAAGAATTATCATGGTATAAATGTGTAAAATGCGGTTACTTGTATGAATTGTCACTAAGGATAGTTCCAAGTTTCACCCCTTGACGGTGCTGTTGCTCCATCTAGGCATTCCAGGAGTGCCCCCTGGAGGGGTGACGCCAGAGAGTCCCCCCTGGTTGATAAGAAACTTCATAAACATTCCTTTGATCAGTCGTTTGTATATTCCAATTCATTGAAGGTGTTCCTCGGGCTCCGGGAAGTCGGGGCCCGAATAGATTCCTTCGGCAGACGCATAAATTCCTTTGTCACCTGGTCAGCGGCTTCAAAAGAGCTTTGTTGGTGGTTGTGTGACCACCAGTGTTGCCACAGTTACCTTGAAAAAGTAACTTAGTTACTTTACTGATTACTTGGTTTTAAAAGTAACTAAATTGCGTTACTGATTACTTGATTTTAAAAGTAACTAAGTTAGATTAAAAGTTACTTTTTTAGTTACTTTCAGCAGCTGCCGATAACACCATCTCAACATAAAAATAATGCAGTAGAAACGGAGTTCCAAATACTTTATTGAAAGTGCATTTTTAACATGAAAATAAAGGTTTTTTTTATGAAAAACAAAATAGGCAGTCTCTCTTGACTTCTTGTAACGTAAATACTTTTTATAAAACAAAAAATAAAAATCTATCCAGGTTGAAAATGAAAATCCCCTAAATTCCTCTATTGTTTGTTTGTTCCGCTATTCCAGTGTGTACACATGTATCAGTTTAAATATTTATTAGTAGTTATTGACAGTTATAATTGTTTTTTGGTTTGTTTGTTTTTTCTCTTCAAAATAAGGATCAGGAAAACAAAAGGTTGATAATTTAATGTTATATATAAATATTTAACCTTTAGACAGACACCAACACAATTAAACAGAATATTTGCACATTGTGAAGTATTTCAGAAACATAAATTTAAGACATGAAATAAACCTACCGTCCAGCCAAAAGAAATATGAAGCCACCTTATGGAACAATAAATCTATCAAAACACATTTTAACAACTTAATATATCCAAAAATATTTACAAAAGTTGCATTTCCCTTTCTATTAACAATTTTTGTTTTTAACAATTGTTTTTTCTTTTGTCATCACTTTCATTTTTGGTTAATGTATGACATCTTTTTTTGTTTTTTTAATCTGAGACACGATGATGACCACAGAATCACTACTGTTTATATTTTGTTTTTTGGGCTGTCGTAATCGCGGGCACGTCTCAGTTCTCCTATCTGCTGCTCATGCTAGTTGTAGACATTGACAGGGAGCCACAAACTGAGAAATGAGATACTTGCAGTGTGCTTTTAGCTTAGCTGGTGTGTTGGCTGTGGGACATACCTGTGTCGTTTGAATCCATGCATTGGATCGTCACGGGAGTTATTCTTTTTGGCTCGCGTGCAGTACCAACGCCGGCCCGGGACATACAAGTGCACCGAGAGGACTCGATAGCCATGGGAAATACCGAGATGTACGGCACCGGCTTCTGCTAACTGTCTCCATTTGTATGTTGTCACTCGTTGCGCGCGCGCGCGCGCGCGCCGTGTCGCGAGCACGGAAACACGGAAGTAGCTTGAATGGTGATGCTACTGAAATGTAAACAAAACAAGTAGAGCACGGCGCAGAACTCTTGCTATTGTTATGAAAACCATAAAGCCTCACTCGCAACCGATACGGTCGTTTAGCTCCCTTTGACGAACGATGGTTCGGTCGAATCGTTTTTTTGTTCCACCCCTACTGAAAACGTAACTTGTCTGACGTCACTCCCCCTGGCGAGAGGGCGGAGACGACCTCATCCCATAATGCTTCACGGACCAGTTGAGGATGGAAATAAAAAAAAATTTTTTTACCACTTTTATGGTCCATAATGCACACTTTTTTTGTTGTGTTGTGTGCCTGTTGGTTAATAAAACTAGTAGTAAAAGTATCATCACTTTTGTTTTGAATGTGCAAACCATTCATGACCAGACCATGGCTGAATTCAGTGTGGTGATCAATGACTTCTGCCTCATCTTCGTAGTTAGCAGTAGTTGTTTGTGACTGTTACAACAGTGAGATAGTTTGCCTTCTGCATGAAAATGTGGAGTAACGCATTGATTCTCTGGACAGTAACTTTAATCAGACTACTTTGTAGAATAAAGTAACGCGTTAGACTATTAGTTACTTTAGAAAGCAACTTTTTTGAGTAACGCGTTACTAAGTAACGCGTTACTAACGCGTTACCGGCAACACTGGTGACCACCTGCAGAGCTAACCAAGCTTAGATCCTGTCTGAGCTGTGGAATGTTTATCCGACTGCAGAGAGTTTGCTTTAGAAGAAGCAAGCTAAAAAAAAAAAATTAGAGGGTGGCCTGGGCCATAGGCCATAGTTGTTACATTGTTATTATTTGTTGTTTTTCCAAATGTCCCTTTTAACTCTTTGAGCGCCAAAAAAGTTTTATAATGTTTAGTAAAATCGCAATGTATACCGTCTTAAACATTAAATGACGTCAATAGTGCAACGTCTAATTGCAGCACTTCCTGGTCAATGGATTGTGGAATCAAAAACACCCACTAACTATGGCCAGCTTTTGGCAGTATTGTAGCTCTTTTCAATGGGCTGCCAGTGTATGAAATTACAATGACACATGACAGAATCTGATGAAATGGAACGTTTTCAAGGATGACGTGCATGATCAAAGCCTGTGTCACAATAAACCTAATTCACGGACCGTCACTAAACAAAAAATATTAGTGTCATAGTCACTGTCGTTGAGAAAATCTATCTTTTCAATTTTTGCTCAATGTCACTCCAATTACCTATTTTCAAATGGTGATTAGTAAAGAACAGAATAGAGTAGAAACATTTTTTTTTTAATAGTTGATTTATTAGATGTGCAATCATTTATTCAACTTGTTAATTGTGTTTTGCTTTCAGGTGTGGTCCGAACATTCTGCTAAACAAGTTGGAGGGTTATCAGCGGCCATCTCTGTGGCAGTGTCTGTGTCGAGAAGATCCATTTCATCAAGATGGAGCTCAGGCAAAAATGATACGAGAGTTTGACAACAGCATTGTCAGTGGCTTCCAGTTAGCGACCCTTTCAGGGCCGATGTGTGAAGAGCCTCTCATGGGAGTCTGCTTCGCCATTGAAAGATGGGATGTACAGTCTCCAAATTTGTCACGTCAAAATCACTTTGACGAAAATTCCACATTTCAAGAGGCTTTGGGAGCTAGCAAAGCACCAGAAAGCACCCAAGCATTGGAAGTCACCCCCACTCAGCCTAGTCAAGCTACGTGTTTGCAAGAGGCCAGCGCTGCTACAGACTGCTATGGGCCTGTCTCAGGCCAGCTGATTGCTGCCATGAAGGAGGCGTGCCGCTACGCTTTCCAGGCTCAGCCCCAGAGACTTATGGCTGCCATGTATACCTGCGAAATCATGGCCACTGCAGAGGTTCTGGGTAAGAGACTGGTAAATCGTTTGTCTCTTGAAGCAATACACCACTGAAAACTTAGTTTACAGTTTGTGATTAGGCATTGTACGGAGCCCCTAAGGTGACATGGTAGAAAAAAAACAACATCTTTGCGTTCCCTCGCAAAGATTGCAAGGGGACGCAATCTTTGCGTTCTCTCGCAAAGTTGTTTCGTGACCCTCACAATCTTTGCAAAGTTGTTTTGCGAGGGAACGCAATCTTTGCGAGAGAACCCAAAGTTTTTTGCGAGGGAACGCAATCTCCTCGCAAAGAATACGAGGGAACGCAATCTTTGCGAGGCAACGCAAAGTTTTTTGCGAGGGAATGCAAAGATTGCGTTCCCTCTAAGGCTGGGACAACGCGTCGACGTCATCGATGACGTTGACGAAAAAAATACGTCGACGCAAAAAAAACAACAATTATAACTGTCAATAATGACTAATAAATATTTAAACTGGCACATTTTTCAGTCATATTACCAGCCCTTTGTTGCAGTCTATTCAAATAATTGATTCAATATATGAAAATATAGAAGACATTTTTGTTGTTGTTTTTTAACATGTTTGAAGATACTGTAAAAATTTGCGGTGTTTTAAGATGGTCTACAAGCAACAAATGTCAATATACGTTTTGACTATTGAAATTAATCGAAAATCCTATCGAAAATCCTATCGTTCCCAAACTTAATCGAACCGTTCTGTTCTGAAAGATATCGTTTTTCAATCGAATCACAACCTGTGTATCGAGAAACATATCGAATCGGCCTCATGTCAGAGATTCCCACCCCTACCCACCACGACCCAGCCCCCGGACTCCCCCCCCCCCCCCCCCCCCCCAGCCATCAACACCAATGTTCATTATTAAGGGTAATATGTTATTTTCTCTTCTATATTCATAAATAATTGTTCTGTAACAAGCAAAAATCTTAATTTAATTTTATCCGAATAATGTATGTTACAATAAGATATCCTAATTCCTAAATATTTGATAGCTGCAGCACTATCCATGTTTTACTGGTGGTCTTACTCTGTCTTACCGTATGCAGGCCGAGTCTACGGTGTGCTGGGGAAGCGAGAAGGCCGCATCATCCATGAAGAAATGAAGGAAGGAACAGAAATATTCATCATCAAGGCTGTCCTGCCTGTAGCTGAGAGTTTTGGTTTTCCAGATGAAATTCGCAAGAGGACCAGTGGGTTTGCCAGTCCACAAATGGTCTTCAGTCACTGGGAGGTAATTAATTAAACCTATATACCGTTGCTGTAACTGTAATATGTGAAATAATCCATATAGATTGTTGGGGCCAGGACCTGCCTCCTGGCTGTTTTATTGGATTTTGACTGATTTTTGCCAGGCCCACAAAATATTGTATTCTCTTGCTGTTGAAAAAAAAAGGTATATTTGTATCTGTTACCGTTTTGCAGCAGTCAGCATTAGAATAAAGCTAAGTTTCATCATTCAAACCTGTTGAAAACACCGGGGAAACGAGCTTGGAGCAACATGGCCCTGGTTGATCTCGTATACTCGGCTGCCACCTGCTGCCGGTTTTTGCTTTAAGCGACCTCTTCAGGTCAGAAGCTGCATCGAGCCTTCTGTATGCTCTACCGTTTAAAAAAAAGAAAAAAGAAAAACGAAAACAGACAGTGTACCTCTACTTCCGAAATTAATTGGTTCTGGAATAAAGTTCTGAATAGGGCTGGGTTCAAAATATCGATATATCGATATCGGATCGATACGCCTTTTCATATCCCAATATCGATACATAAAACCATGTATGTTTGAACACGAATGTGCTACGGAGGAAGCATCCTGGGCATTCAACTTAGCTCGGCTCTCAAGTGAGTCGCGTTCAGGTATGCTTGGCTTTTTCTCCCGAGTGAGTCGCTTTCAGGTACGCTCGGCTTTTTCTCCCGAGTGAGTCGCGTTCAGGTACGCTCGGCTTTTTCTCCCGAGTGAGTCGCGTTCAGGTACGCTCGGCTTTTTCTCCCGAGTGAGTCGCGTTCAGGTACGCTCGGCTTTTTCTCCCGAGTGAGTCGCATAGTACGCTCGGCTTTTTCTCCCGGGTGAGTCGCGTGGTACGCTCGGCTTTTTCTTCCGAGTGAGTCGCGTTCAGGTACGGCTTTTTTCAGTTTGGTCGAGAGCCGATTTTTTGGACGAGTTCTGAGACATAAAATTCTCGAATTTATGTATCTAAGGATTCCCGGCGGATTTTGTATCGATTGACGGGTCTGCTACCGATACGGCCGTTTAGCTCCCCTTGACGAACGATGAACCAGTCAAATCGTTTTTTTGTCCCACCCCTAATATGTGGAAATATGTATATATATATATATATATATATATATATATATATATTCTGAATTGCAGCCAATTGATATGATGCTGTTACGTTTTGAGCAATACACGCATGCATGCAATTGCGTACATGCATTTAATCAATGTTTGCAAATGACATACAGATAATAAAATGCGTTAATGTAAAAATATTACGGTATTTTGTATTTATTTGATATTACGCAAATACGCAAGTAATTTAGCTGATTAATCGTGATTAATCAAAATTAAAGTGTGATTAATCAGATTTAAAAATTTTAATTGTTTGACAGCACTAATATATATATATATATATATATATATATATATATATATATATATATATATATATATACATATATATATACATATATATATATATATATATATATATATATATATATATATATATATATATATATATATATATACATATATATATATATATATATATATATAATGTAGCCGCGAGGGTGCACAAGCCAGTGTCTTCTTGTGCCGGTCCCAAGCCCGGATAAATACAGAGGGTTGTGTCAGGAAGGGCATCTGACGTAAAACTCTGGCCAAACCAAACATGCGAATCAAATATATGACTTCATTCGGTCGTGGCCCGGGTTAACAACGACCGCCATCGGTGCTGTTGACCTACAGGGTGCCGGTGGAAATTGAACTATTGTTGGTCGAAGAAGGAGAGGAGGAAGGTGTAGAGAAGAGGAACACCACTAGACTACATCTTGTGTAGACGGTGTAATTTGAAGGAGTTCAGCGACTGTAAAGTAGTGGTAGGTGAGAGTGTAGCCAGACAGCATAGGATGGTTGTGTGTAGGATGACTCTGGTGGTGAAGAAGACAAAGAGGCCAAGGGCAGAGCCGAGGACGAAATGGTGGAAGCTGAAAAAGGAAGAGTGTTGTATGACTTTCAGGAAGGAGTTGAGAAATGGTGGTGAGGATGTGCTCCCAGATGAATGGACAACTTCAGCAAATGTGATCAGGCAGACAGGTAGGACAGTCCTTGGTGTGTCATCTGGAAGGAAAGGAGATAAGGAGACTTGGTGGTGGAATGAGGAGGTGCAGAAGTGGATCCAGTGAAAGAGGTTAGCTAAGAAGAAGTGGGACACTGAGAGGACTGAAGAAAGTAGAAAGGAGTACAGGGAAATACAGCGTAAGGTGAAAGTAGAAGTGGCAAAAGCCAAACAAGGGGCTTACGATGAATTGTATGCTCGGTTGGACAGTAAGGAGGGAGAGACTGATCTATACAGGTTGGCAAGGCAAAGGGACAGAGATGGGAAGGACGTGCAGCAGGTTAGGGTAATAAAGGATAGGGATGGAAGAGTGTTGACAGTTGCCAGCGGTGTGATGGGAAGATGGAAAGAGTACTTTGAAGAGTTGATGAATGAGGAAAATGAGAGAGAATGAAGAATAGAAGGGGTGACTGTTGTGGACCAGGAAGTAGCAAAGATTAGTAAGGATGAAGTGAGAAGGGCATTGAAGAGGATGAAGAGTGGAAAGGCACTCGGTCCTGATGATATACCTGTGAAGGTATGGAAGTGTCTGGGAGAGGTAGCAGTAGAATTTCTGACTGGGTTGTTCAATAGGATCTTAGATAGTGAGAAAATGCCTGAGGAATGGAGGAGAAGTGTGCTAGTGCCCATTTTTAAGAACAAGAGAGACGTGCATAATTGTGGCAACTACAGAGGAATAAAGCTGATGAGCCACACAATGAAACTATGGGAATGAGTAGTGGAAGCTAGACTGAGGGCAGATGTGAACATTTGTGAGCAGCAGTATGGTTTCATGCCGAAAAAGTACAGAGTACAGAGAAGTACAGAGAAGGTCAGAAGGAACTGCATTGTGTCTTTGTTGACCTGGAGAAAGTTTATGACAGGGTGCCCAGAGAGGAACTGTGGTTTAGTATGAGGAAGTCTGGAGTGGCGGAGAAGTATGTTCAAGTGGTGCAGGACATGTATGCGGACTGTAAGACAGTGGTGAGGTGTGCTGTAGGTGTTACGGAGGAGTTCAAGGTGGAGGTGGGATTACATCAAGGATCAGCTCTGAGCCCCTTCTTGTTTCTCAATGGTAATGGACAGGATGACAGATGAGGTTAGACAGGAATCCCCATGGACTATGATGTTTGCAGATGACATAGTGATCTGTAGTGAGAGCAGGGAACCAGTGGAGGAGAAGCTAGAGGCGTGGAGGTTTGCCCTGGAAAGGAGGGGAATGAAGGTTAGACGTAGCAAGACAGATTATCTGTGTGTGAATGAAAGGGACCCAAGTGGAAGAGTGAGGTTACAGGGAGAAGAGACCAAGAAGGTGGAGAAGTTTAAGTATTTAGGGTCTACAGGCCAGAGCAATGGAGAGTGTGGAAAAGAAGTGAAGAAGCGTGTGCAGGCAGGCTGGAACGGGTGGAGAAAAGTGTCAGGTGTGATGTGTGATAGAAGAGTTTGAGCTAAAATGAAAGGAAAGGTTTATAAACCTGTGGTGAGACCAGCAATGTTGTTTGGTCTGGAGACGGTGCCACTGAGGAAAAGACAGGAGGCAGAGCTGGAGGTGGCAGAGATGAAGATGCTGAGATTCTCTTTGGGACTGACCAGGTTGGATAGGATCAGGAATGAGTACATCAGAGGGACAGCACATGTTAGAAGCTTTGGAGATAAAGTTAGAGAGGCCAGACTTAAATGGTTTAGACATGTCCAGAGGAGAGATAGTGACTATATTGGAAGAAGGATGCTGAGTTTTCAAATGCCAGGCAGAAGATCGAGAGGAAGACCAAAGAGGAGGTTTATGGATGTAGTTAAAGAGGACATGAATGTAGTTGGTGTGAGAGCAGAGGATGCAGAAGACAGAGTTAGATGGAGGCAACTGATTCGCTGTGGCGACCCCTGAAAGGGAAAAGCCGAAAGAAAATATATGAATGGTTCACTAAATCCTCGGTTCGGTTTTGTGCTGACGGTTTTCGGTTCAGTTCGGTATGCAGTGACTAAATAAAAAAAATAAAATAAAATCTACTATGTCATGGAGTTAATATAGTGTATATTATTCACAGCTAATTAATTAATTAATTAATTAATTAATTAATTAATTAATTTTGCATTATTATGATTATTATTTAAATTATTATTTTGTATTATTTAAATTATTATTCAATTTATGACAGTGGCATATATTTATTTATTATTATTACTATTACTATTATTATAGTATCATTTAAATTATTATTCAATTTATGACAGTGGCATATATTTATTTATTTATTATTATTATTATTATTATTATTATTATTGTATTATCATTTAAATTATTATTCAATTTATGCCAGTGGCATATAGTGGCAGGCATAACAAATAAGTGAAGGTAAAAGCAACCTGTGTGTGTCCCTCTGTTACCATTCATACAATTGACAAAGTCATGGTTACCTGCAAATATATCAGCATTGTGTTCAACTATAAAAGCCCAGATTTCACACTATAATTTGTGACTAAACAGAGTTAAGATAATTATTTTAGCATGCAAGCTTTTTATTTTTGTTTGACAGAATTATTTTTAGATTTGACACTGGGAGACCATAGGAAAGAACCTTTTTCATGTGTGGGACCAGACACACTGCACGAGGTTAAATGAGTCAATGAGGCTTAAAAATTCCTTAGCCAGTGGTTTATCAGGGCAGCACACATGAATATTAAAGTCCCCCATAATCAGGATATGGTCATATTTTAGCATGACTTCGGCAACAAGATTTGCAAAGTAATTTAAAAAGTCCTTATTGTATTTTGGAGGTCGGTAGATGACACAGCACAGTACAGTTTGGTCGACTTCAAAGAAGGTGGCTTCAAAGCTGTTGATCGGTGTGGTAAACATTCATTGTTTACATTTATAGTTGTTTTTAAAAATACTCGCCGTTCCATCACCTCGTCCCGACGTCTTCAGACCATCCAAGTAAGCACAGCCTGGTGGTAGTAATTCAATCATCGCGGTGGAGTCACCGGCGACAGACCAGGTCTCTGTCAAGCATAGGAAATCCAGCTCGTTTGAGAGGAAGAACTCCCTTAGAATGAAGGTTTTGTTTGTCAACGACCGCGCATTTAATAGCGCGATCCTTGTGGGAGCACCAGGGGTGCGTGGCTCTTCCTTTCGGCGGTCTCGGGGAAGCTCTTTAAGAAGCTAGTGGTTGGCACCGCGTCTAAGGCGCGGAGGGCAGTACAGCTGAGGCTGTCCAGGCGAGCCGACGATCGTTAGCAGCCGGGAACCAGCAGAGTCCGGGATACGGAGTACATCCAGGCGTTGGGGACCAAGCAGGCGACGATGCTTGTTCCAGCACCCGCTTTAGCTTCAACAGCTGGCCGCCGCGTTTTCCCTGCCGCCGCCGCCGCCGAGAAGGAAGCGCACGAACGCAGAAAAGCTCAGCCGGAATGTCCACCAAGAGCGGGGGCAACGGTTTCTCCCAACCATGCTCGAACAAACCCGAAACGCCGCCGTTGTGTTAAAGGTCCAACAAGGAGTCACGTTCGTAGACGAGTCTTGACTCACTCAGAACAGTACCAAGCACCGTTATCAGGAAATAAAGCTGAATCAAGAGGACACAACAACATGGTGTGTTGTAGCATGCTCGGTTTTTTTTTTTTCTGTTTTTTTTTTCTTCTAGCTGATAGCTGTTCCGAGATGTACCCGCCCCGCTGCAATATGATTGGCTACAGCCTCGCTGGAAGCATATGACGCATGGCCATGACACGCCCCGTAACCATGGACGCCGCCATATTAAATTAGCGCTCATGAACGGTGTACAAAAAAAAAAAAAAAAAAAAGAAAGCGACCGGACGGAACACAGACGGGCCGAACCGAAACTGTTGAACCGATCGGCTTTAACAGTTTTCAAAAACCGTCCCAGGCCTAATATATATATTAGGGCTGTCAAAGTTAAAGCGTTTATAGATTAATTAATCACAGAAAAATGGCGCATTAATCACGTATTAACGCATATTAATCGCACTATTTTTTTCGAGCACACTTGAGCCTTGAACGCAACCGCGGTTGGTTACATTGAAGGCTGCGCAGGTCAGTGATGAGGTCAATGCACGGCATTTCCTACGCCTGTTGTTCCAAAATGAGCGGGGTGACTCCAGTTGGTGTGCTCGGTGGTAAATTTCACTTTAAAAAACACCCCGACGGGGCTTTAGATACAAAAAAACAAAAGTAATTTGTATTTAATTAATTAATAATTGCTGAATTGCACCCAACTGATATGATGCTGTTACGTTTTGAGCAATACACGCATGCATGCAATTGCGTACATGCATTTAATCAATGTTTGCAAATGACATTCAGATAATAAAATGCGTTAATGTCAAAATATTCCGGTGTTTTGTATTTAATACACAAGTAATTTAGCTGAATAATCGTGATTAATCAAAATTAAAAAGTGTGATTAATCAGATTAAAAATTGTATTCGTTTGACAGCACTAATATATATATATATATATATATATATATATATATATATATATATATATATATATATATATATATTTAGGGCTGTCACCAACGACTTTTTTTTTAAATCGACTCAACTTCTCATATTTTTAACGACTAATCGAATTTGTATTATTATTATTATTATTATTATTATTATTATTTATTGATTGATTGATTGATTGATTTTTTTTAAGATTTGAGGCCGCAAATGTTGAACATGTGTTGAATTGAGTGGACAATCTGGATATAAAACCCATTGTTCCTTATATTTCCTGTACAATAATAGCCTTTAATTTAGTCTGACTGCGGTGCGCCCGCACGCAGCCACGCACGCACGCACATACACACAACTTCTTCATGCCCTTCCCTGCATTTCAGTGTTGTATGGTCATTAAAACACAGGCGATGGTGGTTGTTTGTTTTTTTGTTAGTTGTTTGCCGTGACCAGCAACTGATCACCGAGTGTTATTTTGTCACGCCGATGGGAATTTTTTATTTATTTTTTGCCACACCGAGGGAATTATTTTTATTTCTTTTCGCCGAGGGGAATAAGGTCTTCTTTCGCGACCAAGATGACGTGGCTTTGCGATTCAAGCCGTGTTTGTGAGGGGGGTTATTCTGTCACGGTGAGTGGAAAAATGGGAAAACATTGCCTACGTTGCCATGAAACGCTAAGCTAACTCCCAGTGAAGTGTGTTTGACTCGACAAAACGGCCACCACGACGCCGCAACGAACTGGTCGTGCACATTTGTGTTATTCATATACACTTGTGAATGTCTATAAGCAATTGTGGTATTCACGGCAGGCCAAGAATTTTTGTTCCGAGTGTTCACGGCAAAATAATGCAAGCAGGAGATTTGCCGGTCGCAGCAAAATAAATAACTGCTGACTAATAGAAAGTGACAGTCACACAATTAAGCAGCTGCCAAGCGCTACACGAGGGAGCGAACTAAATGACAATATTACAAGCATTTCTGTAACATTATTGTCGTGTTTACCTTTGTCTATCCGTAACGCTCTGAATCCATGTTATTGCTCCGGTATCCATGAACCGTGGCGTCGATTTGGCCGTCCCATTCACTCGGCAGTCATGCCGCTGTACTGATCCATGAGCGTTTAAAAGTCCAGGTGTATCTTTGCAGCTTTTACAGACTTTTTGAGGGTCGTGTGAGCATTTTAGCTGTTCACCTCACCAACCAAGCTTGGCAGTAATAACGTGCATGGTGGCTTGGTGACTCCGATTCAAAGTCGTGCTCTCTTCCTCTCCCAAATGTTTAGAAGAGCCTGTACCTCTGTCCTCTTATCCATTCGCTTTTCCTCCATTTTAAAATAGTGCAACCAATGAGGACATCATCATAACCAAATAAATATTGTAAATACTGTACGAGTGTACATGTACACTTGCAGTAAAAGAACTGTATGCGCAGTTCGGCTAATGGCAGCTGTGCAACACGCCTCAAAATTCAAACAACCAATCAGACCAAACAAACAGGAGTCATTTAAAAAATAAATAAATAAATATTACTCTGTCCGCCTTCTTCTCACTGAAGTTTGCAACACACTCTGCGCGGCGGCATAAAAGGTCCGTGTGAAACATGGACGGCGACGGCGCAAACATGGTTCCGGGCGGAGCGTCGACTTAAATTTTTCCAGTCGACCTATTTTTAAAGTCGACCTTGGTCAACTTTTTTCCCCAGCCCTAATATATATATATATATATATATATATATATATATATATATATATATATATATATATATATATATATATATGTATATATGTATACAGTGGTACAGTGGAAATTGGTTCTGGAAGAAAGTTCTTAAGTAGAAAATTTTGTAAGTAGAGATGCATTTTCCATTTAAATGCCCTAATCCGTTCCAAGCCTCCCAAAATTCAGACATAAATGTTTTATAAAGCATAAAAATGCATCAAAACATGTAACAAATACATGTTACAATTAGATTATTGCACAATAAATGAGAGTTGTGCATAATGTAAAAAAACAAAGAATAAAGTAAAGAATAAAAATGGTCATTTACCTTTTTAACTTCTGTCCTCATCGTTTTTTGCCCTCTTTGGTTCATGTTCCTCTCTCTCAGAAGTGTTTTTTTGTTTGTTTGTTTTTTGCCTGGTGTCTTTGTAAAGAACTGGTCCATGGATGTTTTCTTTTTAAAAAAAAAAAAAAAAAAAAAAAATCCTTCGGAAATGTCCAAGGCAAACATCATCTTAGTGGGCAAACGCCCGACTGGTGAACACTTTTTCCGGGCGATTCTTTTAAACAAATTCTGAAACTTCATGGAAACTTCCGGTAGGGCGAGGCATCTTTTTCAGAAAAAAGGCCCGTCTCGTCGCAATTACAAACTTACTGTGCCTTCATCAATCTCCAATTGTTTGAATTTTTGCACAAATTCGTTGGCCGTTAGTTCATACATTTACGAATCAAATCGGAACACCTCATGGGCCACGGGATGAATGATGAGGACGCTGTATAGACACCGATCGAGTATACGCTCATAGATACCTATGGTAGAGGTTCCTCTTAGCCAATGGGATGCCAGAAACATGCACAAACACCGATCTAGTATTTACGCTCATAGGTACCTATGGTAGGAAATAGCCATAGCCGAAAGTTGGTTGCGTTCGGTAATGTATTTTTACCTTTCGTATCTAGAAATTTCTTTCGTAACAAGAGGCAATATTTTCCCGTTGAGGAGTTTCGTAACTCGAAAATTTCGTATGAAGAGACATTCGTAAATAGAGGTTCCACTGTATATATATATATGAATGTACAAATTTTGTGCGTTTCGAATCTAATCAGAATATACACTGATTTCACACATCATGCTCACACCACCATGACACCGTGCCGTGCACCTGTCCCTTATTTCGGGATGAGAAAGTTGGCAACCCTATCACCGTCTGACATGATATCAGACCATTTTTTTTTTCTGTTGTATGTCAATTAGGATTACCAAACATTTCTATTTGCTAAATGCCAGCCAGCATAATGAGATAAGTTGTTTTTCTCTTTCTCAAAAACATAAACAGACGGGCAGTGTTCGTGTCCAATATTGTCTTTATAGAATTTCACAAGATGCCTTCTTTCTTCAGGTGATCAGCAGTGATCCATATTGGGTTCCAACCACTGAGGAAGAATACCTGCACTTTGGAGAAAAGGCGGACTCAAGCAACCAGGCACTCAAATACATGAATGCCGTCCGCCGCCGAAAAGGCCTTTATGTGGAAGAAAAGATAGTAGAGCATGCAGAAAAACAACGAACCCTAAGCAAAAACAAATAGACAGACAAAATAGAATTTCTGCAAACAAACGTTGGATTTCATTTGATTAAAGCAAGAATATTTTTCGCGAACATTAACTGTATTTGCTTAAAGAAATAGTATGTAACGTTTAGCGCCATCTAGCGGTCAATTAATAATTCATTTTAAAACCCCGCTATTAATTTCCGTAATAAATATATTCTATCACGTCAACATAATTTTTTTATATAATCGTAGTTCTAGTAATCGCTAATTATTAGGGATGTAACGATAAGTGCAATGTCGTGATATCGTGAGATTAAAACTGCCACAATATCATCGCTGTCATGTTCACGATATTTACATCTGTGAGAAAAGTCAGGTTGGTTTCCATTTCTGCAGTTCTAGCACCCTCTGGTGGCTAGTTTTTTTTAAGTTTTTTTTTAGTGCAATTTAATTTTCATTAAGGAGGTTTTAGCCCCTCTATGCTGAAAATCTACACTAATTGTCAGATGAAGGGATAAAGTCAATATGTGGAGAAACTCAATGTGTGCGTGCATTCACAACATAACATAATAAAAATAAAACATAATAATATAATAGTTATGGCAGTTATGTATAAAAGCACAATATTGTGCTTTTTTTAAGTATGAGCTTTTTTATTTTAATTTTTTTTTTTTTTACAATATTGTGACCTTTTTTAAATATCGCCAACCTCCCCACAATATCGTGATAATTATCGTATCGTGAGCTACATGTCGAGATAATATCATATTGTTTGGATATCGTTACATCCCTACTAATTATATTGCATAGGTCGTGCCATGCCTACGGGAGGCTCACGTTTCACCACCATCTCTCTTCCTACGGCTGCTCGAAAGTAGTGATGCACAATATGAAAAATGTCAACCGATACTGATAACGGATAATTTCCTGCTTTCTGTGACCAATAACAGATAAATTTGTTTTTGTATGTAATATAGTCTTCATATAACCTGCAATTTGTGCGTCCAGGAATGGAAAAACTTATATTTTTAGTAGCTCTGATTATAACAGCAAACAAATTTGTTACTTTCAAATAGTTATTTTCATTCCATAGCATACAAATATCTGTGGTCATTTGCTGTTAAAAATAACATTTGCAAAGACACTCCCAGGACAAACGTTAACCAAATGAAATGGCTAACAAATAATCACTCAAAACAAAAAGTTCATTTGAAAATTAATACAGAACTACGACTGGTTCATCTGAAAAACAAAACAAAACATTTATGTATGTGTGCGATAGGAATGCGTTTATTCAACCAAAAGTGCAGTAAGGCATGAGGATGAGGTAGGTGAATGGTAGGTAAAATGATATGCATTGACATTTGTCAAAATTAACTCCAAAAAATCTAAATCAAATAAATAGACAAAAGTGCGTACAGGTTTACAGAATTACTAGTATTGTAGAATTGTGGGTGGGTGGTGGCTTATGTAATTTCCCATGGTCTGGATGGGCCGTGAAGGCAACACAGACTTTTTTTTTTTTTTTTTTCCTTCATGAACTACGCACATAAGCGCATTTTGTTGTGGCTTGGTTGCGGCCGACAGTAACTGGCATTAAATAATTGTTGTTAGTTAAAAACTTGGCTTGATTATTTCACAAATGCTACAGTAGTAATGCTACTGAATGGGGACAGTCACACAGACAGGTTCTTGTTGTTAGCATAGCGTCGCTATGCTTCTTTCCCCTTCTCGGATTCCTTTGCTGAACATCTTTTGATCTTCTGCCATGGAGAAAAATGACCACCCAGGTGAGAACATTTTGAATGTGACTCGCCTACGAGTGTTGGCCAAGCGAGGCTGGTGGCCCCGCCCCGCAAGAGCCAGAGGCGAGATAGGTGACATAAGCAGCACAAAACGTGGTCATCTATTGTGGGCTGCTCACGTTGCAAACAGTTTACAGACTTTAATAAATCTATTGGACCTTTTTATCGGATAAAATGGGACGATCAAACATGACGTCATCTTTTCCCGAATCAGAAGACATTTTATCGGTTCGATTAAATATCGTGCATCAGACAGATATACAGAGCAGCCTTCCATATTAAATGTCCCCAGCGTGTCCAAAATGAGAGGTATGATCAAAATTCAAGCTGTAGTAGTTAGTTACAAAGTATTGCAAGATACTACAGCAATCAGAATGACAAAATATGTTTGGATTGATTTTTGGTGAATATTTTTGGACATTTATGGTGATTTTTGCCCCTTAAATGTCCCCACCGTGTCCAAAATGAGAGGTATGATAAAATTTCAAGCTGTAGTAGTTAGTTGCACACTATTGCAAGCTACTACAGCAATCAGAATGAGAAAATGCGTTTTTGTTCATTTATGGTGAATATTTTTGGACATTTTTGTTCCTCAAATGTCCCCAGGGTATCCAAAATGAGAGGTATGATAAAGGTTCAAGCTGTCGTAGTTAGTTACAAAGTATTGCAAGATACTACAGCAATCAGAATGACAAAATGTTTTTATTAATTTTTGGTGAATATTGTTTGACATTTATTGTGTTTTTTGTCCCTTAAATGTCCCCAGCGTGTCCAAAATGAGAGGTGTGATGAAAGTTCAAGCTGTAGTTATTAGTCGCACACTATTGCAAGCTACTACAGCAATCAGAATGAGAAAATGTGTTTTTGTTGATTTTTGGTGAATATTTTTGGACATTTTTGTACCTCAAATGTCCCCAGGGTGTCCAAAATGAGAGGTATGATAAAAATTCAAGCTGTAGTAGTTACTTACAAAGTATTGCAAGATACTACAGCAATCAGAATGACAAAATATGCTTTATTGATGTTTGGTGAATATTGCTGGAAATTTATGGTGATTTTTGTCCCTTAAATGTCCCCAGCGTGTCCAAAATTAGAGGTATGATGAAAGTTCAAGCTGTAGTTATTAGTTACACACTAGTGCAAGCTACTACAGCAATCAGAATGAGAACATGTGTTTTGGTTGATTTTTGGTGAATATTTTTGGACATTTTTGTCCCTCAAATGTCCCCAGGGTGTCCAAAATGAGAGGTATGATAAAAATTCAAGCTGTAGTAGTTAGTTACAAAGTATTGCAAGATACTACAGCAATCAGAATGACAAAATATGTTTTATTGATGTTTGGTGAATATTGCTGGACATTTATGGTGATTTTTGTCGCTTAAATGTCCCCAGCCTGTCCAAAATGAGAGGTATGATAAAAGTTCAAGCTGTAGTAGTTAGTTACAAAGTATTGCAAGATACTACAGCAATCAGAATGAGAACATGTGTTTTTGTTGATTTTTGGTGAATATTTTTGGACATTTTTGTCCTTCAAATGTCCTCAGGGTGTCCAAAATGAGAGGTATGATAAAAATTCAAGCTGTAGTAGTTAGTTACAAAGTATTGCAAGATACTACAGCAATCAGAATGACAAAATATGCTTTATTGATGTTTGGTGAATATTGCTGGACATTTATGGTGATTTTTGTACCTTAAATGTCCCCAGCGTGTCCAAAATTAGAGGTATGATGAAAGTTCAAGCTGCAGTTATTAGTTGCACACTATTGCAAGCTACTACAGCAATCAGAATGAGAAAATGTGTTTTTGTTGATTTTTGGTGAATATTTCTGGACATTTTTATCCCTCAAATGTCCCCAGGGTGTCCAAAATGAGAGGTATGATAAAAGTTCAAGCTGTAGTAGTTAGTTACAAAGTATTGCAAGATACTACAGCAATCAGAATGAGAACACGTGTTTTTGTTGATTTTTGGTGAATATTTTTGGACATTTTTGTCCCTCAAATGTCACCAGGGTGTCCAAAATGAGAGGTATGATAAAAATTCAAGCTGTAGTAGTTAGTTACAAAGTAGTGCAAGATACTACAGCAATCAGAACGACAAAATATGCTTTATTGATGTTTGGTGAATATTGCTGGACATTTATGGTGATTTTTGTACCTTAAATGTCCCCAGCGTGTCCAAAATTAGAGGTATGATGAAAGTTCAAGCTGCAGTTATTAGTTGCACACTATTGCAAGCTACTACAGCAATCAGAATGAGAAAATGTGTTTTTGTTGATTTTGGGTGAATATTTTTGGACATTTTTGTCTCTCAAATGTCCCCAGGGTGTCCAAAATGAGAGGTATGATAAAAGTTCAAGCTGTAGTAGTTAGTTACAAAGTATTGCAAGATAGTACAGCAATCAGAATGACAAAATATGTTTCATTGATGTTTGGTGAATATTGCTGGACATTTATGGTGATTTTTGTCGCTTAAATGTCCCAAGCCTGTCCAAAAGAGAGGTATGATAAAAGTTCAAGCTGTAGTAGTTAGTTACAAAGTATTGCAAGATACTACAGCAATCAGAATGAGAACACGTGTTTTTGTTGATTTTTGGTGAATATTTTTGGACATTTTTGTCCTTCAAATGTCCTCAGGGTGTCCAAAATGAGAGGTATAATTAAAGTTCAAGCTGTAGTAGTTATTTGCATACCATTGCAAGCTGCTACGGCACTCAGAATGAGAAAATTTGTTTTTACTGATTTTTGGTTAAAATTTTTGGACATTTTTGTCCCTTAGAGGCATGGATTTCAAAACAAGATGTAATTAAGCATCTCACACTAAATAGCTTGAGGAGTTCTTAACATGGTAGAAACTACTAAATTGTGTGAAACACTATTGTACTGAATTGAATTCTTTGCACTTCACTGTGTTCCTGAAAAAGAAGTTATACAACCACATATTTCGATTGAGACTTTTTTTTTTTTTTCTGGCCACTGGATTATTTGTAAGGGTTGTTTAAGTTTAGGCTTAAACTTCCTTACAAATGTTTTTTTCTTACGATTTTACGTTAATGAAAATTGGTCAGAAAAGCCTTAAGATGTTGATCATGCCCCACACCGAATATTGTAACTTTTCACCAAAGGGCATGGCCGTTACGATTTTTCTTCAACGTTTATCTCCAACCACGTTAACTGGACCTACCTCATATTTGCTCAGAAGAGGGTTTCGGCCTTCATTATGTCACAACACGAAGTTTGTGAGTTTTCGCGAATCGCTGTGGACGTGACCTAGCGCAGTTCGTCAAGAAAACAACACCAATTTTGAGGGCTTAACCTGGCCCAGAAACACATGAAACTTGGCACACACGTCTGGCCTGGCAAAATGAGCACTATTTTATCGTGGATTGTGCTATTTTTACAAAAATGACTCAATAGCGCCCCCTAGAAAATTTTATTTTGTTTTCTTCGCCCTCGGTGACCGCCCGCCACCAACGAGTACCGCGGCCCCGTGGTACACTTGCATCGTGCAGCCGGACTCAAAGCTGTGCACCCAAGCCGCACAGCATCACACCTGCTATTCACGTTAACCGCTAATATAAATTATTTTTCAGTTATCACGTTCTTTTTTCATTTACATTTTTTTCCCCATTAAAAGTATGTTTTGTTTTGTTTTTTGTTTTGTTTGTTTTTTTACTTATACAGCACAGTATATTTTTTCATTTTTTTTTTGTTTTGGTGTGATTTTTAGTTAGTAATTATAAATGCTTTTTCATTCATCATATGTTTTTTCATTTACATTCACTTTTTTCCCCATTAAAAATACAGCACAGTATGTATTTTTTTTCATTTATTCTAAATGTTTATTTTATTCATACTATATTTTTTTCCTGTATTATGTATGTTTTAAGGCTGTAAAAGACCTCACCACACACTTCATTCATGCACTTTTCTTCCAGGTATTAACGTTTTCTCACATACTGTATCTCTTATTTAAATACAGTAGGCACTCTGTGTTCAAACCTTTACAATAGTAACAATAATAATAAAATATAATTAAACTAATATCCAAAACGTTTATTTGAGAAACAATGCACTATATAAATACAGGATGAATACCCATGAACTCCTTCTCAATCTACACCTCCGGGCTTCTGTTTATGTGTAGTGGTGATTTTTTTCCTCTACCCCCACCCCCCTGCCTGTATTTTGCCATTTTGTGTTTCTTTTGTCAAGAGCAGGACGTTTCTGTGAACAGACAGTTGTTTACCCCTCCAGCCAATCGCAGAGCGGGGGGTGGCGGGCGGCGTGGGCAAATTCAGATGGCTCACCGGATGCGGTTGCGGTGCGGTTGCGGTGCGGTGCGTCTTGACTGCGTGCTCCGGACGGGTCAATTTTTTTGTCAATCCACACCGGCTCCGCACAGCTGCGGTCCGGCAGCTCCGTCGCCGCCCACTTCCCAAGTGTCTCGCGGGACCGCGCGCGCGCGATCATGTGGCATTTCACAACGACAAACATACAGAAAGTCTGTGCTCAACAGAGAAGCAGAAAGAGAGGTGGACTTCTTTTGATTTAACCTTTTCTTCTTCTTCTGCTATGAGATTCCATGCAGCATCCTTTTTTTGGTTGTCCTTATAAAAAGGATGTGCCGTGTGTAACGATTATCGGCCGGTTGTAACTTTTTGCAACCTCAGTTCCAAAGGAATTGAGCTCCTGTGGCCTGAACATGCCACTGTGGGGGGTGGGGAGCACAAGAACATCCCCCACAAAGAGCCACACATGCTCTGACTGACACGCGCACGCGCACACACACACAAATCAGAACAGTAAAAGCCTTCTTAGAAACTTGACTTTCTTATTTTGCAACAGAACAATGAATTATGAAATGTTATGTTTGCCATTTGTGAAATGTTGACTCCATGAAATGTCATGAAAATGTTCCATTGCAGTGGCAGATTCTCCACTAAACTTTCATGTGTATGCATGTTTTAACAGTGTAAGCTAGGTAACATTTCATTTGAGGTATTCAATTGTACCTGTTGCATTGGTTGAATTCTGACCTTAGAATCTTAACACACATGGGATCCAGATTCAATCTGATTAGTCTACCAAAAACCTCCCTCAGCTGGTAACTTTCCACTGTGGTCTCACCCGGCCCCCCTGGTGTGGAGGCCGCCGCCCTCCAAATTTAAAAGCACGCTCCCTGCTTGCTGCTCGCTCTCTTCTCCGCTGCTCTTTGGCTCCCGCTTCTTCGCTGCTCCTTGGCTCCTCTTGGCTCTTTCCTGGTCTCCATCGGCGCGGCTGCCAGACAAAGGGCTAGCCCAGCTAGCTTAACCTCCAGCACACGGCAACGCACAGAAGCCATCGCGTGTAGCGACAGGCTCAGCGAAACACGCTGCTTTTGGTCCCTGCACAAGGCTCAAACGGACGTGCCTTTCCAGGCACCGTGAGGCCTCCACCAAGAGGGCCTCTCCCCAGCCAGCAGGTTGACCCCGTGACGCTCAATTGGCCAGCCGGACGACCTGTCTCTCCCTCTCCTGAACTGAACCTTCTCCATTCTATCTTCAAACGGGCTTGGCGAGTCTCCATCCAGGGTCCTGCTTCTCAGACCAACCCCATCTGTAAGTGCCACTTTGCAGGCCTTCGCCCTGGTACAAATTGGTGCAAACTAGGTTGATTGTGGGTCCCATGTTGGTTTAAGAAATCTATCACCTTGGCTAAGACCGTTTCTCTTTTCTTCTTTTTTTCTCCTTTGATTATTTTTATTATTTTAGTTCTCGTTTCATTTCCTATCATTGTAGTTAGTTTTGCTTCTTTAAATTCTAAGTAGATTATCCCACCTAGGTTAGAGAATAAACGTGCACAAAACTCAAAACCTGGTTTACTGTGTGTGTGTTTCATCAATTTATAGTGACCTTTAAGCTGAACAAAGAACTCACAAAATTGTAGTAAGGGCACAACCTTCATTTTAATGACTGATTCAACGAGGTTCTCATCTGTTATCCTGATAAAATTATCAAAAAGAGATGTGGTGCTCCGCAGGCAAGCTCAACTAAATTTAAATATTAAGTTTGAGTCTCCTTCAATTAATGAGCCAATTGATTATTAATTTAATAATTAACAATTATTGATTTAATAATTAATTGGACCGATTTCCCTTACATAATGGTGCCCCGTGTGAGGCCAATTTATGTTACATATTTTGTGAAACACACACATGTAACAAGCCAAAAACAGCTTAGTGCAGCGTGTTCTTCTGGGAAAATTTCAACTCGTTTCCATAGCAACCTAACTAAAACTTTATGCCAGAGCCAATCCACTGTATAAAAGCAGTGTATTTGAAGTGCTTAATAACAGTCTAACGACTAGTTATTGAGAAGAGAATGTATTTGTCGACTATGTGAATGTTACACACACAAAAGTGGGAGAGTAACAATCACATTTTTTTTTTTTTTATTGCATGCAAAACTTTTTTTTTAGGCCTGGGAATGTTTTTTCTAACTCGTCACGAATTCTGATTGGGTTAAAAATATATTCCAAACCTCACGTGGCGCAATCAGCTTAGCTACCTGATTACGTTACAAGCCTTTAGGCTGAGGAAATAGTCTAGTGCACGAAATTCTGCATTCAGACCACCATTTGAGTCACAGCACACTTCTCAAGGTGTTAAGTTGACTCCCTTTTGTTGGGTTTAGCGTAAAGCACATGGTGCTAAAACTGCTAGCCTTTTGTGTAAAACACACGTGTTAAGATCCGCCATCTTTGGAGGCGTATCCTTAACTTAACTGGGATTCAGGTAACCACCCCTTGAAACCAGTCGACCAATAAACTAATTTGAGGGGCTGGCCCAACGGCCAGACTTCCAAGTCGCTCCTCATTTGACTGTGGCTCCAACAGGACCACGTCTCACCACGTGACCCCTCACGGAGAGCCCACTCTCTGCCAAATTGTAGCATTGAAACACTAGTAATATAGGTTGCTTAAATTGTTGGAATTAGATGTCCATCTGATTAACACTTATAGTCTACTGTTTGCTTAATATTCATATTGCTACACGGCCAGCTGCCAAACTACAGCCAGTATAGTTGACTCCTGCCTTCTCGCAACTCACGTGTGAAGAGGGACACATCACAGCCCCCCTCCCCCCGTGAGCCTACTGTCTGCCTTCTTCAACATCGCATTCAAAGCACTTTATAATTTAAATAATCAAGTTACCGTGATTTGAAACTAATCGAGGGATTTAAATTACTACTGTACCGTCCTAACCTATGATTCTTACTGGATTTAAGACAATTTAACATCACGTGTCTTCGCCACTCTTAAACGTTACATTATAATATTTTTCCTACTCCTGTTTCACCAAGTGTTAACATTGAGTTTAGGGTTAATATTTTTGTACGTTTTGCACTTTTTAATCTTCATTAATTCCGTCGTGTTTAATGAATTAACACCGTCTTACAGGAAGTCGTAGCTTCTCTTTCCCCTCGACGCGAGTCCTTACAGGATACTAGCATCGCGATATAAACCCGTGGGAATTAAAACGTTTCCGTGGTTTCCGCTCCTTGATTTATTTAAATTATAATTATTAGTGTCTTCTTAATATTTCGGCGTCAGTGCCGCGCATAACAACCCGCGCGATTATCCGTAAGGAGTGAATTTAACGTGTTTGACAGATTGACAGCTGGCGACACACGCACGGTTAACTTCCGGTGACGTAGCCATTCATTGACAAAGTTACGTTAGCTGCGTCTTGCTAACAACTTTGCTTGCCAAGTGCTACGATTTTAAAACTTGTGCAAGGTATTTAAACGCTCGTTTAAGACACATTCTGTGTCACTTACGAGTGACGGAGTTGTTTTGTCTATGCGGTAAAGTTATAAAACTTTATTGACCGAACAAAAAGTACGACTCCTATACTACATACAGGAGCCTCGTTGCGTTTTAAACGCCGACGGCGTCCCCCTGTGGCTATTCACGGTACCGCAGCCGAGGAACCTTTGCTAACAAAATTAAAACGCTTGATAACTTTAATTATTGACTTACCAAAGAGTTTGTTTAAATAATTAACCACCATTTTCAAGTACTTAACTTTGTTTTAATTAAAAGCAACACTCAACCAGTAGTGTATAGCTTTTCTCGTTGTAGTAAAAGTGTTTACCCAATTTTTAGGCACTTTTGGAAACCTCTATTGAATTAAATGTAATTTTAATTTAATGTGACTGTCCTCAGTAGACTTTTGTTTCCTAAAACCTGTAACCTCAAACGTATGCTGTGGTTAATAGTAATTTAGCAGACTAAATTGCTTAACACAATACTTTGTTGAGGGTCCTCAATTATTTAATGCATTGCCATTTAAAATAATTGGTAACATATTTGGATACCATCCTTTAATCTGTGCCTTAAGAATTTTGGTAAAACATTTTGAATCAACTAATTGAGCCCAAAAAGCCAATCTTTAAGCATTAAGCATTTCCAGCATTGTCTAATTGGCTAACAATTAGTCCTTCCAAATTGAGTAAAGTGAGCTTACGCATACCTTTGATATCATAACGCTACTTTTAACAATGGATGCTTTGGAAAATGCCCTTGCGACCGTGACTAACAATCTCATTCCAGGCTATGCCGACGCGACAGCCAGCGCTAGCGCAGAGATTCTTGACACCAACATTGCGCAACTCGTTTGCGACGCTCAACAAGGGTCGTTAACCCACGAAGATATGGCACAAATCCTCAGCCGACTAATGGTGAATTTAGTGGCTAGGTGGAAATTGAGTGACCATGAACTCGAACAAGTGAAAAGCGTTCTGACAGCAGAACAGCAAATTCACGCCCAAGTTAGCAGCAAGCTAACCGAGTTGGAAGCATGGTTGCATGAATCTGACCGCGTGGACTTGGGAAACCAAGTTACAAAATTGACACAGGAACTTAAAGTGAGTACACAAACTGCCCGCACGCATGAACAAAATTGGCATAATGCCACATCTGAAATTCGTGAGCTAAAAGAATGCATTGCAGAACTATCAAATCAGCACACTGAAGCCCATTGGATTGATCTCCAAACTGATCGTGAATTTGATAAGTACTTGCTAGCTCTCGCGAATGATGAAATTGCGGAATTAACTCAAAAGATTAGACTTTTGAGAAATGAACGCACTGAAGGAAAAAGGCAGACGTTTCGCTTGAAATCTCAGTTGATGGCAATGGAAGAAAAACTCCGGCGATTGCAGCATCCATCCTTCAACACTGGCCGGGATGACGAGTCATCCCAGGCTGAATCGAAATTGCAGCAAGTCCCACAAGGTAACACCAGGTGTCCATTGACACCGTCCCAAACCACTGCTTTGGAGGTCCCCGTTCAGGACCTGTCTCAGGTGAACTCTCCTTTGCATTTTGATCCACTTGTGGTGCACGCACCTGTTCCTTTTTCAGACGCTGCCACGTTGTCTGATGTGCTGCAGACTTCCTCTGCAAATCTTGGACCTGCTTCTCAGCCACCTGTGCCACTTCCGGTTCCCACTCGCTCCATGGCAAGCACTTCTCCAATTGCCGCCCAACACACACGGGGGCCCCCTCCCTCTGCAGTGTCACTGAGAGGAGCAAGCTCACCTGTCTCTGTGTTTCCACCAAGAAGCACACTTCTTGTTTCGGCACCCCCGCTAGGCGCCACACCTTCTTGTGCGTCTCCAGTTGCTGCCAATCTTCCTTCTCCTGCTCAACAAGCAGATGCTTCTTCACCTCATCATGTGGCGCAACCAGGCATGTCTACAAAAGAGTTAGACACGATTGCCAAGCACATTCAGAAATTTCAGCCAAAACAAGATTGCTCTGATAACACTTCTGTGTACCTCAAAGACCTTGATTTTCATTTGAGGAGATTCCCACAGGCAACAACGGAAGACAAGATTTACCTCATGAAATTGACGTCAACTCGAGAAGTAAGTGATTGGATCGACCGCCAGCCGATCCACATCTTGAATGATTATCGAGCACTGTGTCACGCATTGTCTCGTGAATTTGATGGCCCAGTATCAGCAATGAGCTTTCTTGCTGCCTGGTCAGTAAAACAAGGCCGAAAGGAATCACCCAGCCTGTATTATAGTCGCCTGCGCAAGGCATACTTTGGGCATCGTAACGAACCCAACATGGAAGAACATGTAGAATTCAAAACACTATTTTTGAACAACCTCCACCCAAACACAAGCCGCCTCTTGGGTGTGACAACTTGTCCTCGCACGCTAAGTAGCCTAGAGCTACGTGAACTTGCATCCAAGGCCTTTGTGTTTTTACGCGAAAACGCTGCTAAATCAGTGGAATCCTCTGTTTACCATGTTGCAGGTGGTTCAGACGAGGTCGAACGACAGTCCGAATCACAGCAAAGCGACGATGACATCGCCGCTTCCCCATCAAATCCTGCACAACGGCCTCAAAATGGTTCTCATCAGCAGCACCAGTACGGCCGCAGTGCACCTGCGCGGTTGAGTCATAGCTCCACCCGTGGTTGTGAACGGGAGAAACCCTTTGCGAAAACAAAACCTCGCAAAAAGAAACCTCCCCGCACAAATAGTCCTCAGGAGCCCCCATCCACGTCAGGTGACTCCTCAATTGACAGCAACATCTGGACAAAAGTTCTTGATGGGCTGCGCAAATTGTCCAACGACAGTCAGCCGACAGCCATCAATGAGCCAGAGGTGTCGGACAACACCGTTCTTTCAGTCCAACTGGATCCAGCACCTTCTTTGCCTTCTGCCAGTGCACCTGTTACCGAGTCGAATCAACCATTCAAACAGCTCTTAGGTAACCTCAAGATTAAAGGTGCATCACGTAAGTTCTATTTGAGGACGACACTTGAACAAACATTAGACTATGACGCTTTGGTTGATCCTGGCGCTGACATTACAGTAATGTCCAACACGCTCTTCAACCAACTTCAAGCCATGCTGAGGAACAGTGGCCGGACGCTCCGCGTCAACCACTGCTCATTGGAGATCGGTGCATTTGCACTGACTAACACCCATCTGGACTCCATGGCAACGTTACACTGGACGATTGGACCACACAAATTGGTCCACCCTGTGTACGTGTCTGCTGTGGAATCAGTCCCGCTCCTCATTGGTCAAGACCTGCTGGGCCGCTTCAAGCCCCTGATAGATTACGACCGACGCAAAATCTGGTCACAGGTGCGGCAGCCTCTGCCTGCAACACCGCTGACCAAAACTGCCAATTGTTATGCGGTAAGCCTAACAGAGACTTCTTGTGAACCTGTTCTGAGTGTACAAAACTCACACCAGGACTCTCACCCAACTCAAGGGGGGACCATGCCTGTTGTCCCCGAGATGCCCTCAAGAGGTCACCTTCGCAACACCAGCTCTCCCCTCGGCCAAGTTGAACATCCCACTCAGGGTGTGCAACTCTGCCACCTTACGGAACGCGACTTGGATTGCACCTCTGAGCTACGCATGACACAAATTGAGGCCGTTGTCCTCACTTTTGAAGCAAACCATTCAGCTTCACCGCGGACTTTGAACTTGAAATCGCACTTGAAATTGTCATCGAACAACCCAAACAACACAGTGGTTGTTCTTTGCAATCTGCTTGGCGCGTTGTGCCTATTTCTGAGCAATTTGTTACCCACCCTGCCCACCCTTGCAATGCAGATGGTGCGCACCACTGTCCTGCCATTCACTGCCCCCGCTTTCGTGCGTGCAGTACTTCTTTTGGGCCACACGTTGTCAGCCTTTGTGCTCAACAACACTTATCTGATTTCAATGAACTTGCAGTCCATTGTTCTTCTCTTGCTTTTGCTCATTGTGTGGCTCACCGCCGCCGCGTGCCTTCCTCGTTCGCCTGTCGACGGCTCACCTGTTCATGCCAAGACATTCGCTTTTGGTGGTCACCTTTTGCTTCCTGTCATGGGCTTTCTTCTTGCTCCTCCGTGGACCGCACATCTCTGCTGTTCGTGGCTCCACGTAGCCGAAGGGGGGGTCATGACATCATACGCCCATGACATGACACATAGCTGTCAAAGGGAGGTCATCACAACAGGACTGGACCAGCCAATCAGGTCCAACCTCCATGACCTCACTTCCTTGGTTACAATTGAGGGACGAACCTCGCCCATCTTTGTTGACCATCATCAGCAGGTACAAGATACACTTGTGATTCTTCCTGTGGTTCATCCTCAAGATGACTTGGAGCTTTTGGCTCCCACCCATCAGGCACCTATGGGTGCATTTGCCTTTCCAACTGATGCAGGACCCAAACGGTCCCTTTCCAAACAGTGGTTTCAGACATCCTGGCGCCTAATGGCTAACACATTTTTGCTGCTGTTGTGTATGACTGCGCTGATTACATATTTAAAATGGCTAGCGCTAAACCTAACTGCCGCAACGCCATTGAATAGCCAATTCCAAATTGCGCTTCACCCATTCGCACACCCGCACTCATACTTATGACACCATGTGCATAAATAAACATCCTAGAAAGTGTACAGTGACTCAAATGAACTTCAGCAGACTCCCCAAACGACTAAAGCGATTGGTAAGAAATGTGCTTTTAGCTACTGCTTTTATTAGCTTCTTATTTAAAATAAGAACCTTAACTGCTAACGCTGTTAGTCCAAACACCGTTAACTTGAAAATGGCGAAACACGCGAGTCACGACCAAGATTCCTTTTGCCGAACAACGCGTAGCAAACAAATTACCAATCTACCGTCTCCCGACAAAACAACCAAAAGGACTACGCTAGTCCTCAATCTGCCTAGCATCACGCTAAGCTGAACCAAACTAACCACGAGACAGTTTGTTTCTTCTCGGTGTCCCAACCAGAGCATGCTCACACGCAAGGTGTGACCGCGCTGAGACTTGACATGCTGCACTAATCTGTTTGATACATCAACAGCTCAGTTGTGAGAACGTCTTCTCGGCCTGCATGCTCCCTTAATACAGCTTTCTTTTGCCCTAGAAAGATCCAAAGTCATAGTAAGAACCGAAAGTGCCCCCTTTCAGTCACATTGACATGACATTCCTACACAGGCCTCTAGACAACTATTGGACTTCTATTTTTCACTCTCGTGTTCTTCTCCTGTTGCGTCTGTTACTTTCCCCTTCCACTCTATACACGACACGTAGTGTAGACCTAGAGGGAAAGATAACATCATAGCCAACTGCCGAGTCTAGCTTTAGCAAAGGGAGGGGAGGGGTGGGTTTGCACCAACTTCGTACTCTGGTAACTGCATTGTTGTGCTTCACCTGTCCACCTGCCGATGCCACGTCTAGAAGTGCCGACCGAAACGTTCTGTCGAAGAACGTTTCAATCGCCAAAGGGAGGATCTGTAACGATTATCGGCCGGTTGTAACTTTTTGCAACCTCAGTTCCAAAGGAATTGAGCTCCTGTGGCCTGAACATGCCACTGTGGGGGGTGGGGAGCACAAGAACATCCCCCACAAAGAGCCACACATGCTCTGACTGACACGCGCACGCGCACACACACACAAATCAGAACAGTAAAAGCCTTCTTAGAAACTTGACTTTCTTATTTTGCAACAGAACAATGAATTATGAAATGTTATGTTTGCCATTTGTGAAATGTTGACTCCATGAAATGTCATGAAAATGTTCCATTGCAGTGGCAGATTCTCCACTAAACTTTCATGTGTATGCATGTTTTAACAGTGTAAGCTAGGTAACATTTCATTTGAGGTATTCAATTGTACGTGTTGCATTGGTTGAATTCTGACCTTAGAATCTTAACACACATGGGATCCAGATTCAATCTGATTAGTCTACCAAAAACCTCCCTCAGCTGGTAACTTTCCACTGTGGTCTCACCCGGCCCCCCTGGTGTGGAGGCCGCCGCCCTCCAAATTTAAAAGCACGCTCCCTGCTTGCTGCTCGCTCTCTTCTCCGCTGCTCTTTGGCTCCCGCTTCTTCGCTGCTCCTTGGCTCCTCTTGGCTCTTTCCTGGTCTCCATCGGCGCGGCTGCCAGACAAAGGGCTAGCCCAGCTAGCTTAACCTCCAGCACACGGCAACGCACAGAAGCCATCGCGTGTAGCGACAGGCTCAGCGAAACACGCTGCTTTTGGTCCCTGCACAAGGCTCAAACGGACGTGCCTTTCCAGGCACCGTGAGGCCTCCACCAAGAGGGCCTCTCCCCAGCCAGCAGGTTGACCCCGTGACGCTCAATTGGCCAGCCGGACGACCTGTCTCTCCCTCTCCTGAACTGAACCTTCTCCATTCTATCTTCAAACGGGCTTGGCGAGTCTCCATCCAGGGTCCTGCTTCTCAGACCAACCCCATCTGTAAGTGCCACTTTGCAGGCCTTCGCCCTGGTACAAATTGGTGCAAACTAGGTTGATTGTGGGTCCCATGTTGGTTTAAGAAATCTATCACCTTGGCTAAGACCGTTTCTCTTTTCTTCTTTTTTTCTCCTTTGATTATTTTTATTATTTTAGTTCTCGTTTCATTTCCTATCATTGTAGTTAGTTTTGCTTCTTTAAATTCTAAGTAGATTATCCCACCTAGGTTAGAGAATAAACGTGCACAAAACTCAAAACCTGGTTTACTGTGTGTGTGTTTCATCAATTTATAGTGACCTCTAAGCTGAACAAAGAACTCACAAAATTGTAGTAAGGGCACAACCTTCATTTTAATGACTGATTCAACGAGGTTCTCATCTGTTATCCTGATAAAATTATCAAAAAGAGATGTGGTGCTCCGCAGGCAAGCTCAACTAAATTTAAATATTAAGTTTGAGTCTCCTTCAATTAATGAGCCAATTGATTATTAATTTAATAATTAACAATTATTGATTTAATAATTAATTGGACCGATTTCCCTTACACGTGTCATATATTATTTTGTGGTTTTCCACCTCCAATATAAACCTCTCCTCGTCCATGTTCGCTGGTGTCTAAACCGTGAATGAGCACATGGCCCGGCGACGCACACGTCACGTTTTGCTGAAAAGCTGGCGAGTGTTTTATTCTGAAAGGTAACCGGAAATTTATTTTGAAACTGCGTCGGTCTTCCTGTCCCGCTCGATGTGTTTTGTGCTAGCTTGCCATTTGCCGGAGGCCTACCGCTGCGGCATCCGGCAAAAATAGAAAATAGGTCTATCCTTGCGGAAGGCCTGCGGCACGCCGCAGCTGAGACGCAGTCGACACGCAACGCACCCGCAAGCGGTGTAAACTGCACCATTCGAATGAATGGAATCTAATTGCTTGCGTCGCAGGACCGCACCGCAACCGCACCGCAACCACATCCGGTGAAAACCCGGGGTGGGTCCTCCGAAGGGCGAATTTGTCGACTGCATGACGTCACTCCCGCCGCGACTTGACAGCACGCACGGATTTGTATTTTCACTCACTCACTCACTCACTCACTCACACCAGGTTACATCATGTAAGCTACATGGTCTCCCAGGTGGAGAAGTGAACCCACGGCAACCAGCACCGAAGGCAAGTGACTGTTCCACTCCTCTACCCGGAGCCAGCAAGCACGGACTTACCCATGAATGGACTGTCGGTCAATGCGTTACCGATAAGCAGCATTGACAATCCATGCACGGTCGAAAATAAGAGTAGATCTTGGGATTGTATTTACTCGCTTCCGAGCCCTTATGCTGGGTTCACACCAAAAGCGGGGGGAGGCAGTTCGGCGCCGCCTTTGCATTGTAGTCAATGGAGTTTGCGAGCACCGGAACGAAAGTGCGTGGGGCGGCGCGGAGGATGCGTTTGAACTTTTTTCGCATTTCACCTGGCGGTAGCCAATCCACTTCGAGTACGGGCCACGTCACACACAGCGTCCTCTCTATTGTCACCCCGAACGCAACAACACGGCCAGTCGGGACAGAATGATGAGCAAGGAAATGCTGGTAAGTCTGTTTCCTTGCTATTGAACTGTACCGAGGGAGTAGCAGTGTTTATCATCCAAGGCAAAGCTATTTTTAGCGCCGGCCGCCAGATTGCCACCAAAAAAGCGAAAGTGCTCTCACGTACCTTAAAAAAGGAGAAAATAGTGCCACGGCTGTTTAGTCCTAGGAAAGAAGTGGAAGTAGCTGGCGGTGCTCACTTTTTGTTGACTCGCTAAAGTGCTCCACAGTCCTTGTTCAAACACGCCTCGCCTCCGGTGCACACGAAAGCAGGAATGAGTGTCAATCGTCCAAAAAAACTACGCGGTGAAACACTCACAAAGAAGCGTTCCGGTTAGCCTTTTCAGTTTTGGTGAGAACGCAGCATTAGGAGCACCTTGGGCTGAAGAGAGACACAGTTGGCCTGCTTAGACACGTAAGTGACAAACAGAAAATAAAATGTTAGCTTGCTGATTTAGCGAGTCACTTTGACAAGGGTAACTCGGCAATATAGAACAAGAGTCGAACTTTTCTTATGAGATGACGTTGTTGGGGATATCTTTAATGGATTTATTATTCTCTCTGTTTACTGTGGGTGTCGTCTACTGTAATTATTATTATAATAATCATTATCATCATTAAAATTATTAGTTGAATTTAAAAATAACTTCATTAAAAAAAAAACACTTTTTTTTTTTTTTTGAACGATTTGGTGAATGAATTTTTTTGAACGGTTCTTTTAAATGAGCTGATTCAGTTCAGCTAAAAGAACTATAATGCTAATCACTAGTAGCCACAGCTGCCCTGCGTCAGGCTGACGGAAGCGCGGCTGCCAGTGTGTGCCTGCTGCCCCTCCGACCATTCACACCTTTCAGACACCTGTGTGAGTGGCACTGGAGGAAATGTGTGTGAAGTGTCTTGCCCAAGAACACGACGACGCATGTCTTTGCTGGAGTAAGCGGGGATCGAACAGCCAACCTTCTGGTTACCGCACGACCGTCTCGACACCCTCAGCCACGGCCACCACAAACAGCAATGGTTTGTGTACAAACAGAAACGGTCAAAACTCCGGACTTCAACGTTAAATTGTGCGAGTACTGTAAATAATGTGGAATCAGACAATATATTGCCATTAAGGCGTCCACCTGAGGACTCGGGTTCGAGTCCAGGCTTGTGAGAATTATTATTATTCCGCTTCTTCTTCTTCTTCTTCTTCTTCTTCTTCTTCTTCTTCTTTATTCTCCGCAAACGATCGCATTTTTGGGACCCTAAACATTTACGAAAACTCACCAAACTTTGCATACTCTTCAGGCCTGGCGAAAAATTTGATATTATGGCATTGTCATAACAACGCGACTCTATAGCGCCCCCTAGCGTAGAAAAATACAAACCAGGCCCGGCACGTTTGAGCTAGAGCTACGAAAATTGGCAGGCACGTATTAGCACCCCAAGATGCACAAAAAAAGTCAGTGAAAGCCATTTCCTAAAATGTACAGGAAGTGAGCTATGAATATTTGAATGTCCAATTTTGGCACATTCACTGTGGTCATGCTTTTTCCCCCTTTGCAAACATTTTTCATCCAATTAACTTCAAACTTGCCATGTATCATCTCAAGACCTGAGACAACAACTGGGCAAAAAATCTTGACTATTCGAAATACTATATGACGGGGGCGGGGCATCAAATATTGCCTTTAAAATTTCATTTGTCCAGAAAGAGCAAATGCTTAATAACTCCCATGTACAAGCTCCAAAAAATCTCAAACGTCTCATGCAACTTAATAGTCACGGGCTGAAAACATCTATATGATAAAATTTAGTTATACATATAGCGCAACCTAGTGGGGACAATAAATGTCATACTTTATGTTTTTAGCTACTGTGCCAAGCTCGTTGAAGGGATCCAGTTGAAAATTGGTCAGAAAAGCCTTAAGATGTTGATCATGCCCCACACCGAATATTGTAACTTTTCACCAAAGGGCATGGCCGTTACGATTTTTCTTCAACGTTTATCTCCAACCACGTTAACTGGACCTACCTCATATTTGCTCAGATGAGGGTTTCCGCCTTCATGATGTCACAACATGAAGTTTGTGAGTTTTCGTGAATCGCAGTGGGCGTAGCTAAGCACTGTTCGGCAAGAAAACAACGCCAATTTTGAGGGTCTAAATATGCACAGAGACTCATGAAACTTGGCACACACATCTGGCCTGGTAAAATGAGCAATGTTTTTTCGTGTATTGTGCTATTTTTACAAAAATGCCTCAATCGCGCCCCCTAGAAATTTTTAACGAAGCAACCCTGCTTGTACGTTTAACGAAGATCTTCAGAAATTTTTAGGTGTATGAGGAAGCCCAAGACCTACAAAAAAGTCTCTTGGACCCATATGCTAAAATAAACAGGAAGTGAGCTACGAATTTTTGAATGTCCCATTTTTGACGATTTTTGCACATTTTCAGGGGGCATACTTTTGCCCACTTCTCCTACACGTTTCATCCGACTGACTTCAGACTTGACCTGGACCATGTCAAGACCTGAGCCAACGACAGGGGGAAAAATCTTGACTTTTTGAAATACTATATGATGAGGGCGGGGCATCAAAATCTCAAACTTCTCATGCAACTTAATAGTCACGGCCTGAAAACATCTATACAATAAAATTCTGTTATTCATATAGCGCCACCTAGTGGTGACAATAAATGTCATACTTTACGTTTTTAGCGACTGTGCCAAGCTCGTTGAAGGGATCCAGTTGAAAATTGGTCAGAAAAGCCTTAAGATGTTGATCTTGCCCCACACCGAATATTGTAACTTTTCGCCAAAGGGCGTGGCCATTATGGTGCCGCAAAGTCTGATCATTTTTCGTGACAATAAAAGCTGCTTTAACTTTACCCAGATGATCCAATCTTCTCAAAATTTCACACAATTGATAAGAGTCCAGCCTTTAACACATCTACAAACTTATATTTTATCCTACTGATAGCGCCATCTACTGGCACTTTTTTTCGTTACGATTTTTCTTTAATGTTTTTCTCCAACCACGTTAACTTGACCTACCTCATATTTGCTCAGAAGAGGGTTTCGGCCTTCATGATGTCACAAAACGAAGTTTGTGAGTTTTCATGAATCGCTGTGAGCGTGGCTAAGAGCTGTTCACCAAGAACATCACCAATTTTGAGGGTCTAAACATGCACAGAAACCATGAAACTTGGCACACACATCTAGCCTCTCGCCCCAGGAATACATTTTACTGTGGCTGGATGCTTAAAGGGATACTTCACTTATTTAGCCCCTTTATAGCAATAAAAAGCTAATATTTTTTCTATAATTAATTTGATACTTTCATTATTTTTCATGTACAAATAGTACCTTTAAAAACACATTTTGCAACTTGCTGTCGACTGAAAATGACATCACAAGGGCTCAGGTCACCTGTTTTCTAGGTTTGGTCATGTGACATTCACAAGCTGAGCTATGATTGGTTACCTGAGCCCTTGTGATGTCATTTTCAGTCGACGGCAAGTTGCTAAATGTGTTTTTAAAGGTAGTAATTGTACGTGAAAAATAATGAAAATATCAAATTCATTATAGGCAAATTATTGTTTGACTACCAAAAATGGCTAAATAAGTAGTTTCCCTTTAAGCTTAATGTTACGAGTGATGGAGTCACCTATAACTAAAATGCAAAATGCTAAAATGCTTATTATCAGAATCAAATTTATTGTTAAAATTATTATTATTAAACGGAATTACTTCAGGCTCAAACCAGCCGAGAGAATGAAAAAACACTGACCAAACAGAGGAATGCGGGACAGAAAGGCCTTGGCAGTATTCACTTATTATTATTTTATTATTATTATTTTTCAAATATTGACCAATTTAAAGTGTTGAAAATAGCTTGCTCTCTTTGACGATGTAATATTAATGATTGGCCAGACCTGACATTTATGGGGTTTCTGCACAATGTCAGTGATATACAAAACACGCTTCGCAAAATTTTATGTACATTGTTTTTCAGCTGTTGCCAAAAATGTTATCTTTGTCTGGCTCCCATTTTGTCTTGTTCACTAAGTGCTTTGGTGACTTATTGATTCACTGAAGTGATGCAAAATAACATTATACAGGAATTACTGTGTACATTGAAAAGAAAAATGACCAATTTGCGCCTGCTTTTCTATTTAATGTTCTATTCTATTTTTCAAGCACTGAAAGCCGAAAACACAATATAAAGTGTCACGCAAATTTATTTTCTACAGGATTGTTCTCTCATAGGGATTTGTGGCAACCAATGCGGAACAATTTGTACATAACTGCCAATCTGTAACTGTAAATAGCAACCCTTACATTTACATTTAGTGTTATAAAATGTGCTTTAGTTGTAAGTGTATCAGAATGTTTCATTTCATTTTTCATTTTATTAGGACACAGAAAGAAATAAAACTTGCGATAGCCACCTTTGTATATATTTTCTCTCTCTCTCTCTCTCTCTCTCTCTCTATACATACATATATATATATATATATATATATAATATACAGGACTGTATATATTAATTAATTATAATTAGAATATTGTGATAAAGTCCTGTATTTTCTGTAATGCAATAAAAAAAAAAAAAAGTCATACGTTCTGGATTAATTACAAATCAACTGAAATATTGCAAGCCTTTTATTATTTTAATATTGTTGATTATGGCTTACAGCTTAAACAAAACTCAAATATCCTATCTCAAAATATTATATCATGAAAAAGTATAATAGTAGGCTATTCAACTAATCACTTGAATCCTCTAACTCAAGACAGTTGCAAGTGTTTCCAAGTGAATGCAGAATGTATGACATTTTTGTTTTTTTAATTGCATTACAGAAAACAAAAGGACTTTATCACAATATTCTAATTTTCTGTATAGTCTAGTCACATTCCATAAACTATACTTACATGTGCTACATGAATACTTAGCTCAAATGGGAGTTGGAAAAGCTCAAAGGAAGCATAGCACTCATTGCCGCCTAATGCTGTGATTTGCAGGCCGGCACATGCGCATGTGCCCCAAAGGGATTGCGTAAAGGGACCCATGAGAAACAAAAATAAAAGTAAACTAGAGCTGCGAGCAGCTATAAAGGGCCCTCGCAGCCCGGGCCACGTTGGGGTACTTGCACGTTGGGGTACTGGCACGTTGGGGTACTGGCAAGTTTAGGTACGGCACATTGGAAGCAGAATTTCTTTGAAAATGGCATGATACACCTTGACGTGGATTTATTTTTATTTTTTGTAAAAATACCTTTAAGTTGGTGTATTTTTTTTATGCCTCAAGGGCTAAATGGCGCTGTATATATAATGGAATGTTGTCATAGGGATACCTTCAAGCCTTGACTCTAAACATACATGTCAAGTGTGGGATTTTTTTGGAGCATGTACCGTGGAGTTATTAAGCATATCCTTCATTCACGATATTGCTTTTAATGTCCATAGAGGCTATCAAAAATAAATAAAAAAGTACATGTTTGGATAAGTCTGATGCCAGTGAACATTTTGAGTGGTGGAAAGTAAAAGAATATTCATAAATGACTTAGTTATCACACTTAGAATGAGTTTACATTTTTTGTACAAAATACCGTATGTGGGGTATTTTTTTGTTTTGCCTCAAGGGCTCGGTGGCACTGCATATATAACTGACTGTTGTCATAGAGATACTTTCAGGCCTTGACTATAAACATACCTGTCAAGTTTGGGATTTTTTGGAGCATGCACCGGGGAGTTATTAAGCATATCCTTTTTCATTGCGAAACGTGTTTACAATTTTTGTAAAAATACCTTAAGTGGGGTATTTTTTTTTCATGCCTCAAGGGCTAGGTGGCGCTGCACATATAACTGAATGTTGTCATAGAGATACCTTCAGGCCTTGACGATAAACATACATCTCAAGTTTGGGATTTTTTGGAGCATGTATCGGGGAGTTATTAAGCATATCCTTTTTCAGTGCGAAACACAAATTTTGATGCCCCGCCCTCATCATATAGTATTTCCAAAAGTCAAGATTTTTCCGTCTGTTGTTGGCTCAGGTCTTGGCATGGTCCAGGTCAAGTCATAAGTCAGTCGGATAAAACGTGTAGGAGAAGTGGGCAAAAGTATGCCCCCTGAAAATGTGCAACAATCGTCAAAAATGGGACATTCAAAAATTCGTAGCTCACTTCCTGTTCATTTTAGCATATGGGTCCAAGAGACTTTTTTTGTAGGTCTTTGGCTCCCTCATACACCTAAAAATTTTCGTAGATCTTGCTTAAACGTACAATCGGGGCTGCTTCGTTAATAATTTCTAGGGGGCGCTATTGAGTCATTTTTGTAAAAATAGCACAATACATGATAAAATATTACTCATTTTACCAGGCCAGATGTGTGTGCCAAGTTTCATGTGTTTCTGTGCATGTTTAGACCCTCAAAATCGCCGTTGTTTTCTTGGCGAACAGTGCTTCGCCACGCCCACAGCGTTTCGCGAAAACGCACTAACTTCGTGTTGTGACATCATGAAGGCCGAAACCCTCTTCTGAGCAAATATGAGGTAGGTCTAGTTAACGTGTTTGGATAGAAACGTTGAAGAAAATTCGTAAGAAAAAAAATTGCCACTAGGTGGCGCTATAAGTAAGATGAAATATAAGTTCGTAGATGTCTTAAGGGCTGGACTCTCATCAAATGTGTGAAATTTTGAGAAGATTGGACCATCTGGGTCAAGTTAAAGCAACTTTTATTGTCACGAAAAAGACTTTGCGGCACCGTAACGGCCACGCCCTTTGGCAAAAAGTTACAATATTCGGTGTGGGGCATGATCAACATGTTAAGACTTTTCTGACCAATTTTTAATTGGATCCCTTCAACGAGCTTGGCACAGTAGCTAAAAACTTAAAGTATGACATTTATTGTCACCACTAGGTGGCGCTATATATATAACAGAATTTTATCATATAAATGTTTTCAGGCCGTGACTATTAAGTTGCATGAGAAGTTTGAGATTTTTTGGAGCTTGAACATGGGAGTTATTAAGCATTTGCTCTTTCTGGACAAATGAAATTTTAAAGGCAATATTTGATGCCCCGCCCCCGTCATATAGTATTCCGCAAAGTCAAGATATTTTGCCCAGTTGTTGTCTCAGGTCTTGAGATGATACATGCCAAGTTTGAATTCAATCGGATTAAAACTGTTTGCAAAGGGGGGAAAAGTATGACCACAGTGAATGTGCAAAAATGGGCCAAAATTGGACATTCAAAAATTCATAACTCACTTCCTGTACATATTTGCTCCATAGTCCCAATTGACTTTTTGTGCGGCCCGGGGTGCTACAAGTGCCTGCCAAATTTCGTAGCTCTCGGTCAGACGTGCCGGGATTGGTTTTTATTTTTTTATGCTAGGGGGCGCTATTGAGTCTCGTTGTTATGACAACATCAGAATATCAAATTTTTCGCCGGGCCCGAAGAGTGTGCAAATTTCGGTGAGTTTTCGTAAATGTTTAGGTCCTCAAAAATGCGATCGTTTGCGGAGTATAAAGAAGAAGAAGAAGAAGAATAACTAGAGCTGCGAGCTGCTATAAAGGGCCCTCGCAGCCCGGGCCACGTTGGGGTACTTGCACGTTGGGGTACTGGCACATTGGAAACAGATTTTTTTTGAAAATGGCATGATAAACCATTACGTGGATTTATTTATTTTTTTCCAAGTGTGATGATTGTGTCAAGCTCAATGGGTTTTGGTGATTGTTAAGATGTGCAAAAATCAGCGTCTTTTTTTTATTTTTAGGCAATGAGTTGCCCTGATTGGTATTTTTTGTAAAAGTACATATACACATCATCGCTCGTACTCATTGCACAATATTGCTTTTATTGTCCATAGAGGCGATCAAAAAACTAAATAAAACTAAATAAAAAAGTACATATGTTTGGATAGGTCTGATGCCAGTGAACATATTGAGTGGTGGAAAGTAAAAGAATTTTCATAAATGACTTAGTTATCACACTTACAATAAGTTTCCAATTTTTGTAAAAATACCGTAAGTGAGGCTTTTTTTTTTTTTGCCTCAACGACTAGGTGGCGCTGTATTTATAACTGAATTTTGTCATAGAGATACCTTCAGGCCTTGACTATAAATATACATTTCAAGTATGGGATTTTTTGGAGCATGTACCTGGGAGTTATTAAGCATATCCTTCATTCACGATATTGCTTTTAAAGTCCATAGAGGCTATCAAAAATCAAGTAAACTAAATAAAAAAATATGTATGTTTGGTTAGGTCTGATGCCAGTGAACATTTTGAGTGGTGGAAAGTAAAAGAATATTAATAAATTACTTAGTTATCACACTTAGAATGAGTTTACAATTTTTGTAAAAATACCGTAAGTGGGGTATTTTTTTTTTCCTGCCTCAAGGGCTAGGTGGCGCTGCATATATAACTAAATATTGTCATAGATATACCTTCAGGCCTCGACTATAAACATGTCAAGTTTGGGATTTTTTGGAGCATGTACCGCGGAGTTATTAAGCTTATCCTTTTTCATTGAAAAATACAAATTTTGATTGCCCCGCCTTCATCATATAGTATTTCGAAAAGTCAAGATTTTACCCCCTGTCGTTGGCTCAGGTCTTGACATGGTCCAGTTCAAGTCTGAAGTCAGTCGGATCAAACGTGTAGGAGAAGTGGGCAAAAGTATGCCCCCTGTAAATGTGCAAAAATCGTCAAAAATGGGACATTCAAAAATTCGTAGCTCACTTCCTGTTCATTTTAGCATATGGGTCCAAGAGACTTTTTTGTAGGTCTTGGGCTCCCTCATACACCTAAAAATATTCGTCGTTCTTGCTCAAACGTACAATCGGGGCTGCTTCGTTAAAAATTTCTAGGGGGCGCTATTGAGTCATTTTTGTAAAAATAGCACAATCGACGATAAAAAATTGCTCATTTTGCCAGGCCAGATGTGTGTGCCAAGTTTCATGTGTTTCTGTGCCGGTTTGGGCCCTCAAATTTGCCATTGTTTTCTTGGCGAACAGTGCTTAGCCACGCCCACAGCGATTCGCAAAAACTCACAAACTTCGTGTTGTGACATCATGAAGGCCTAAACCCTTATCTGAGCAAATATAAGGTAGGTCCAGTTAACGTGTTTGGAGAAAAACGTAGGTGGCGCTATCAGTAAGATGAAATATAAGTTCATAGATGTCTTTAGGGCTGGACTCTCATCAAATGTGTGAAATTTTGAGAAGATAGGATCATCTCGGTCAAGTTAATGCAGCTTTTATTGTCACGAAAAATCTTTAGACTTTGCGGCACCGTAGCGGCCACGCCCTTTGGCGAAAAGTTACAATATTCGGTATGGGGCATGATCAACATCTTAAGGCTTTTCTGACCAATTTTCAACTGGATCCCTTCAACAAGCTCAGCACAGTAGCTAAAAACGTAAAGTATGACATTTATTGTTACCACTAGGTGGCACTATATGCACAACTGAATTTTATCATATAGATGTTTTCAGGCCGTGACTATTACGTTGCCTGAGAAGTTTGAGATTTTTTGGAGCTTGAACATGGGAGTTATTAAGCATTTGCTCTTTCTGGACAAATGAAATTTTAAAGGCAATATTTGATGCCCCGCCCCCGTCATATAGTATTACGAAAAGTCAAGATATTTTGCCCAGTTGTTGTCTCAGGTCTTGAGATGATAAATGCCAAGTTTGAAGTTAATTGGATGAAGAATGTTTGCAAAGGGGGAAAAAGCATGACCACAGTGAATGTGCCAAAATCGGCCAAAATTGGACATAAAAACATTCATAGCTCACTTTCTGTACATTTTAGCTACATGGTCCCAATAGACTTTTTTTTGTGCGTCTCGGAGTGCTACACGTGCCTGCCAATTTTCGTTGCTCTAGCTCAAACGTGCCGGGCTTGGTTTTTATTTTTCTATGCTAGGGGGCGCTATAGAGTCGCGTTGTTATAACGACTTCATAATATCAAATTTTTCGCCGGACCTGAGGAGTGTGCAAAGTTCGGTGAGTTTTCGTGAATATTTAGGTACCCAAAATCGCGATTGTTTGCGGAGAATAAAGAATAATAATAATAATAATAATAATAATTTTTACAAAAACAATAGGGACCTCGCAGCGTTCGCTGCTCGGGCCCTAATAATAATAATAATTTTTACAAAAACAATAGGGACCTCGCAGCGGTCGCTGCTCGGGCCCTAATAAAGGTTAGAAACAACATATGTGGGATGCTTTCAGCATCCCACAACTAGAGCTGCGAGCAGCTATAAAGGGCCCTCGCAGCCCGGGCCACGTTGGGGTCCTTGCACGTTGGGGTACTTGCACGTTAGGGTACTGGCACGTTGGGGTACTGGCATATTGGAAGCAAAATTTCTTTGAAAATGGCACAATAAACGTTTACATGTAGAATATTTTTTTTGCCAGTGTGTGTCAAGCTCAACAGGTTTTGGTGATTATTAAGACCTGCAAAAAATCAGCGTCCTTTTTTATTTTTAGGCAATGAGTTGCCCTGATTGGTATTTTTTGTAAAAGTCTATATACACATCATCGCTTGTTGTACTCATTGCACAATGTTACTTTTATTGTCCAAAGGGGCAATCAAAAATGAATAAAACAAAATGGAAACGTACATACATTTGGATCGGTGTGAAGCCAGTGAACAATTTGAGTGGTGGAAACTAAAAGAATATTCATAAATGACTTAGTTATCACACTTAGAATGAGTTTACATTTTTTGTACAAAATACCGTATGTGGGTTGTTTTTTTTTATGCCTCAAGGGCTAGGTGGCGCTGTATTTATAACTGAATGTTGTCATAGAGATACCTTCAGGCCTTGATTATAAGCATACATGTCAAGTGTGGGATTTTTTTTGGAGCATGTACCGTGGAGTTATAAAGCATATCCTTCATTCACGATATTGCTTTTAATGTCCACAGAGGCTATCAAAAATAAATAAAAATATATATATGTTTGGATAAGTCTCATGCCAGTGAACATTTTGAGTGGTGGAAACTAAAAGAATATTCATAAATGACTTAGTTATCACACTTAGAATGAGTTTACATTTTTTGTACAAAATACCGTATGTGGGGTATTTTTTTTTTATGCCTCAAGGGCTAGGTGGCGCTGCATATATAACTGAATGTTGTCATAGAGATAGCTTCAGGCCTTGACGATAAACATACATGTCAAGTTTGGGATTTTTTGGAGCATGTACCGGGGAGTTATTATGCATATCCTTTTTCAGTGCGAAACACAAATTTTGATGCCCCGCCTTCATCATATAGTATTTCGAAAGGTCAAGATTTTTCCCCCTGTCGTTGGCTCAGGTCTTGACATGGTCCAGGTCAAGTCTTAACTCAGTCAGATGAAACGTGTAGGAGAAGTGGGCAAAAGTCTGCCCCCTGTGAATGTGCAAAAATTGTCAAAAATGGGACATTCAAAAATTCGTAGCTCACTTCCTGTTCATTTTAGCATATGGGTCCAAGAGACTTTTTTGTAGGTCTTGGGCTCCCTCATACACCTAAAAATATTCGTCGTTCTTGCTTAAACGTACAACCGGGGCTGCTTCGTTAAAAACTTCTAGGGGGCGCTATTGAGTCATTTTTGTAAAAATAGCACAATCAACAATAAAATATTGCTCATTTTACCAGGCCAGATGTGTGTGCCAAGTTTCATGAGTTTCTGTGCATGTTTAGACGTTATTTTCTTGGCGAACAGCGCTTAGCCACACCCACAGCAATTCGCGAAAACTCACAAACTTCGTGTTGTGACATCATGAAGGCCGAAACCCTCATCTGAGCAAATATGAGGTAGGTCCAGTTAACGTGTTTGGAGAAAAACGTAGAAGAAAATTCGTAAGAAAAAAAATTGCCACTAGGTGGCGCTATCAGTTATATGAAATATAAGTCAGTAGATGTCTTTAGCTGGACTCTCATCAAATGTGTGAAATTTTGAGAAGATAGGATCATCTCGGTCAAGTTAATGCAGCTTTTATTTTCACGAAAAATCTTCAGATTTTGCGTCACCGTAGCGGCCACGCCCTTTGGCGAAAAGTTACAATATTCGGTGTGGGGCATGATCAACATCTTAAGGCTTTTCTGACCAATTTTCAAATGGATCCCTTCAACAAGCTCAGCACAGTAGCTAAAAACGTAAAGTATGACATTTATTGTAACCACTAGGTGGCGCTATATGTATAACTGAATTTTATCATATAGATGTTTTCAGGCCGTGACTATTACGTTGCCTGAGAAGTTTGAGATTTTTTGGAGCTTGAACATGGGAGTTATTAAGCATTTGCTCTTTCTGGACAAATGAAATTTTAAAGGCAATATTTGATGCCCCGCCCCCGTCATATAGTATTTCAAAAAGGCAAGATGTTTTGCCCAGTTGTTCTCTCAGGTCTTGAGATGATAAATGCCAAGTTTGAAGTCAATTGGATGAAAAATGTTTGCAAAGGGGGAAAAAGCATGACCACAGTGAATGTGCCAAAATAGGCCAAAATTGGACATAAAAAAATTCATAGCTCACTTTCTGTACATTTTAGCTACATGGTCCCAATAGACTTTTTTTGTGCGTCTCGGGGTGCTACACGTGCCTGCCAATTTTTGTTGCTCTAGCTCAAACGTGCCGGGCTTGGTTTTTATTTTTCTACGCTAGGGGGCGCTATCGAGTCGCATTGTTATGACGACTTAATAATATCAAATTTTTCGCCGGGCCTGAGGAATGTGCAAAGTTCGGTGAGTTTTCGTGAATGTTTAGGTACCCAAAATCGCGATCGTTTGCGGAGAATAAAGAATAATAATAACTAGAGCTGCGAGCAGCTATAAAGGGCCCTCGCAACCCGGGCCACGTTGGGGTATTTGCACGTCGGGGTACTGGCATGCTGGGGTACTGTCAAATAGGAAACCATCTAAATTTTAAACGTTTTTGCCATGCTTTGTGTTTGTAAAGTTTCATGGAAAGGCCAAAAATGATGCACAATTAACAAAATAAAATCAAAATGGATTGGCACATGGCTATATAGAATACTTTTTGAATATATTAGGCATGCCTGCCAATATTCACACATCTAGCTGAATCATATAATCGGAAAGACTTCATAAAAATGTCTAGAGGGCGCTATTGAAGCATTTATTGCAAATTTAATAAGAAATCTCTAAAATATTCATGCTTATGACAAGCCTGATGTGTGTGTAAAGTTTCATGAGTTTTTGCACATGTTTAGACCAAAACAAAAAGCAGCATTTTACTTGGCAAACATTGCATCGCCATGAAACGGTGTGGGACAAAATAAATAACTTTCGATAACTTTGTATCTTAAACATCTTAAGATGAAGCACACCAAGTTTGAAGACAGTCGGATAAATTTTGTAGGAGGAATTCGTTAAAATATGACCCCTAAAAAAGGCCACAAAAAATGGCTACAAATCCCAACGTAAATCAAAATGGCGGACTTCCTGTTTGTTTTGGAAGATGGTTCCAAGAGACTATTTTGTACATCGTGGGCTCTTATGTATGCCTCTAAATTATCATAGCGCTAGGTGAAACGTACAACCGGGAATGCTTCGTTAAAGAGGAGTTTTTTACCTCAAAATGTGATGACCGGCCCTTACGGGACTTCCTGTTGGGTTTAGCACATGGCACCAATAGACTTTTTTGTACATTGTGGGCTGTTAAATTTGTCTCCAAATTTTCGTAGCTCGAGCTGCTTCGTATAACTGTGAATGCTTCATTAAGAGGGAATTTTTTCCATTGCAAACTGTGCATGCCACGGCAATAGCGTGCGACGAAATAAAAAGCTTTCAATAACTTTTCATCTTCAACATTTTAAGATGAATCACACCAAGTTTGGAGATGATCGGATAAACTCTGTAGGAGGAGTTCGTTAAAATAAGACCCCTATGAAATGGCCCAAAAAATGGCAACACGTTCCAAAGTAAATCAAAATGGCGGACTTCCTGTTCGGTTTAGCATATGGTTCAAAAAGAGTTTTTTGTACCTTGAGGGCTGTTACATATGTCTTCAAATGTTGGTAACTCTAGGTGAAATGTACAGCCGGGAATGCTTCATTAAATAAGAATTTTGAAACACAAAATTTGATGCCTCGCCTCTGGCGGACTTCCTGTTAGGTTTAGCATATGGTTCAAAAAGAGTTTTTTGTAGATCATAGTCTGTTACATATGTGTACCAATTTTCGTGGCTCTCAATTAAACGTACCACGGCAATGCTTTGTTAAGTAAGAATTTTGAAACTGTAAATTTGATGCCCCGCCACCGTCATATAGTATGTCAAAAACTTTAGATTTTTTACCATGATGTTGTCCCAGGTGTTGAGATGGTACAGCCCAAGTTTGAAGTCAATCGGGTTAACCGTGTAGGAGAAGCGGGCAAAAGTATGACCCCTGTAAATGTGCAAAAATGGGCCAAAATTGGACATTCAAATACTCATACCTCACTTCCTGTCTATTTTAGGGTACACATATCAAAGAGGTTTTTGTTCATCTGGATGTGCTACAGGTGCCACACAATTTTCGTAGCCATAGGACAATCGTAGCGGGACAGGGATCCGTTAAACCTATGTAGGTGGCGCTACAGAGCCATTTTTCATGTATCATGTATGGCGACTTTAAAATATCAAATTTTTCGCCAGGCCCGATCTCCGTGTAAAGTTTGGTGAGTTTTCGTTCATGTTTAGTGCCTCAAAAATGTGGTTGTTTGCGGAAAAGAATAATAACAAAGAAAAAGAAGAAGAATAATAATAACTAGAGCTGCGAGCAGCTATAAAGGGCCCTCGCAACCCGGGCCACGTTGGGGTACTTGCACGTCGGGGTACTGGCACGTTGGGGTACTGTCAAATAGGACAAGGACCATCTAAAATGTTTTTGACAAGCCTTGTGTGTGCAAAGTTTAATCAAAACGCGAAATATGGTGTGCAATTCCCAAAATAAATTCAAAATGGTGGACTTCCTTTTCGGTTTAGCATACGGCTACAGAATACCTTTTGTAGGTCTTAAGCTAATAGGTATGCCTCCCATTTTTCATAAATCTTGGTCAAGTCATCTTTAGTTGTGTATCGCTTGAATCATACAATTGGAAATGCTCCATAAAAATGCATAGAGGGCGCTATTGAGCACAACGTTGGGTTACTTGCACGTCAGGGTACTGGCACGTTGGGGTACTGTTACATGGAACAAGGACCATTTAAAATGTTAGTTTTTTCCATGCCTTGTCTGTGCAAAGTTTAATGAAAAAGGCCAAAAATGATGTATAATTCCCAAAATAAAATCAAAATAGCGGACTTCCTCTTTGGTTTGGCAAATGGCTACATAATACTTTTTTGTAGGTCTAGCATAATCATACAATCGGAAATGCTTCATAAAAATGTCTAGAGGGCGCTATTTATTGCAAATTGCACAATAAATCTCTGAAAATTCATGTTCATGACAAGTCTGATGTGTTTGCAAAGTTTCATGAGTTTTCATGTGTATATAAAAAAAAAAGCAGCACTTGACAAACAATGCATTGCTATGGCAACAGCGTGTTACAAAATAAAAAACTTTCGATTACTTTGCATCTTAAACATCTTAAGATGAAACACACCAAGTTTGAAGACAGTCGGATAAATTTTGTAGGAGGGGTTCGTTAAAATATGACCCCTGAAAAAGGCCACAAAAAATGGCAACAAATCCCATCATAAATCAAAATGGCAGACTTCCTGTTTGGTTTAGCACATGGGTCCAAGAGACTTTTTTGTACATCATGGGCTCTTATGTATGCCTGCAAATTATCATAGCGCTAGGTGAAACGTACAACCGGGAATGCTTCGTTAAAGAGGAGTTTTTTAGCTCAAAATGTGATGCCCGGCCCCTGGGGGACTTCCTGTTAGGTTAAGCACATGGCACCAAGAGACTTTTTTGTACATCCTGGACTGTTACATATGGCTACAATTTTTCGTCGCTCTAGCTGCTTCGTACAACTGGGAATGCTTCATTAATAAAAAAAATTTTCCTTTGCAAAAAGTGCATGCCACGACAACAGCGTGTGACGAAATAAAAAGCTTTCAATAACTTTTCATTTTCAACATCTTAAGATGAATCACACCAAGTTTGAAGATGATCGGATAAACTCTGTAGGAGGAGTTTGTTAAAATATGACCCCTATGAAATGGCCAAAAAAATGGCAACACATTCCAAAGTAAATCAAAATGGCGGACGTCCTGTTAGGTTTAGCATATGGTTCAAAAAGAGTTTTTTGTACCTCGAGGGCTGTTATATACCTCTACAAATTTTGGTAACTCTAGATGAAACGTACAGCCGGGTATGCTTTGTTAAAGAGGAGTTTTTTTTAGCTCAAAATGTGATGCCCGGCCCCTGGGGGACTTCCTGTTGGGTTTAGCACAGGGCACCAAGAGACTTTTTTTGTACATCTTGGGCTGTTACATATGTCTACAAATTTTCGTAGCTCTAGCTGCTTCGTACAAATGGGAATGCTTCTTTAAGGATATTTTTTTTCCTTTAAAAACAGTGCATGCCATGACAACAGTGTGCGACGAAATACAAAGCTTTCAATAACTTTTCATCTTCAACATCTTAAGATGAATCACACCAAGTTTGAAGATGATCGGATAAACACTGTAGGAGGAGTTCGTTAAAATAAGGCCCCAATGAAATGGCCAAAAAAATGGCAACACGTTCCAAAATAAATCAAAATGGTGGACTTCCTGTTAGGTTTAGCATATGGTTCAAAAAGTTTTTTGTAGGTCATAGTCTGTTACATATGTGTACCAATTTTCGTAGCTCTAGATTAAACGTACAACCGGCAATGCCTCGTGAAGTAAGAATTTTTAAACTCTAAATTTGATGCGACGCCGCCGTCATATAGTATATCAAAAACTTTTCATTTTTCACAATGATGTTGTCCCAGGTGTTGAGATGGTACATCCCAAGTTTGAAGTCAATCGGGTTAACCGTGTAGGAGAAGCGGGCAAAAGTATGACCCCTGTAAATGTGCAAAAATTGGCAAAAATTGGACATTTAAATACTCATACCTCACTTTCTGTCTATTTTAGGGTACACACTTCAAAGAGGTTTTTGTTCATTGGGATGTGCTACAGGTGCCACACAATTTTCATAGCCGTCGGACAATCGTAGCGGGACAGGGATCCGTTTAACCTATGTAGGGGGCGCTAAGGAGCCATTTTTCTGTTATCATGTATGGCGACTTTAAAATATCAAATTTTTCGCCAGGCCTGATGTGCGTGTAAAGTTTGGTGAGTTTTCGGTCACGTTTAGTGTCTCAAAAATGTGATCGTTTGCGGAGAAGAATAATAATAAGAATAATAATAATAATAATAATAATAATAAGAATTCCTACAAAAACAATAGGGCCTCGCAGCGGCACCGCCGCCGCCGCTGCTCGGGCCCTAATAAGAATTCCTTCAGGAACAATAGGGACCTCGCAGCGGTCGCTGCTCGGGCCCTAATAATAATAATAATAATAATAACTAGAGCTGCGAGCAGCTATAAAGGGCCCTCGCAACCCGGGCCACGTTGGGGTATATGCAAGTCGGGGGACTTGCACTTTGGGGTACTGTTAAATAGACAAGGACCATGGAAAATAGAAATGCATTTGCCGTGCCTTGTGTGTAAAAAGGTGCAGTAAAAGGCCAAAAATGATGCACAATTCCCAAAATAAATTCAAAAGTGTGGACTTTCTGATGTGTGTGCAAAGTTTCATGAAAAGTCGCTCGTTTGATATTCAAAACCAGCATCTGTTCATTTGAAAACATTGCATGGCACAGAGATGGTGTGTGATCAAATAAAAAGCTTTTTGATTACTCTTAATGTGGTGTCGCTGTGCAACACATATGTATTCATGACATAGTGAAGTATTGTGACAGTTTTGTAGGGTCCAGCAAACAGTAAATGTGTGACAGTTATTCAAGAAAAAATGTAGCTTTGAAGCAGGCTAACCAATGACATCATCTAAAGGGGAAAAAAGCACATGAGCAAGCATAGGTATAAGTAGAGGAGAAAAAGAGATGAAAGAAGTGCGAGAGATGGAACAGGAGAGGAATGCAGCTGTTTATGTATAGCTGTTGTAACAGGACAGATTAAATAACACTTTAACCTGGGGTTAACAGCGCCCTAGGACAGATAAACTCTTTAGTGTAAAAGTTTTCTGGGACAGATGAATCCCTTGGGGTCAAAGAGTTTGGGTTAGCACATAGTCTGTCTTAGGATAATGTAACCTCCATGGATGAATTAGTCCTAGGACGCTTTGACCTGCGGGCTAAAACTTCAGGGGGGTTAACCTGTCCTGTTATATTGTGATCATCGTCTTCGTGCATGTCCTCAGTGGCTTCTTCTGTCTGTGTGGCAGCATTTGATACATCTGTAGAACAAAAAAGAATGAAGAATCATGTTAGATCTGTGAAGTTTGGTTGTCTTAGGTGTAGTTTACAGAACAGTCGTGTGCATATTTTTAGCATGGTAGTGTCTTAATACAAATGCATATTATGTAATGCACTGTATATGGATATTACAGACGTAATATTTGACGGTGATCTTATATTCATAGTTTTTGCCCGTTAATAAATAATATAGCTAGTAAGTAATAAGACACGCAAAAATGGTATAGTTGAATCCTCTGGGTCAAAAAGCAATGTTTTAGGATTGTGTGATGAAATGATGAATAAAAGTAAGGATACGACAGGTACATAAATGGTTATATATACACACGGACATATATATTTATACAGTATAACAGTGCCGCATGTATTGGTTTTAAGGAAAGAGTTGAAAAGCAGTGTTCAGAAAAAAGCATAAGACGCACAAAGTACCATTTCACTACATGTAATAAGTTGTCAAGTAGACATGTGAATTAAGTGGTTAAGATAGTGGCTACTGTGCAAGTAAGCTTCAATTGTCTCTAAAAGGTTAGCATATGTGTTCTACATGATATCAATGGCTAGACGTGCTCGTGGAGAAACATTACAAACAGAAAAACACACTAAAGGTGCCTTTAACAAACCTGTTAATAAATGAGAACTTAATACATATATGTATGGCATACTGTATATGATTGAGAAAGTTGTCCTGTTTAGTTTATGTATTGTATACTTACGGAAAAAAGTTGGCAATCTTTGCGTATGGAGATGATTAGAGGGTCTTTATCAAAAGAGAATTTGCTTGTTGATTTGTTCATGTTCTGTAGAAAAGCAAAGGAGTAGAAATAAATACAGTATCATACTTCATAAACATACAAGAAATTTGTAGCTGTATTAACCATTGTTGGTATTTGAAGTGATAATTTAGGAATAGAAGTGTAGTGATTGCAGAATTTATAGAGTGCTTACCTTGTATGACTTTGTAGATGGAAATGTCTTTTGTTGAAAGAGCTCTTTGTTGTCTACTATATATGCAAGGACAAGCATAAGTAGGTGTGGTTATGAAGTACTTGACCATTGAAATAAAGCAGTGGTATCAAATGTATGGACCGTGGTTTGGCTCAGGCCTGCAAAGGGGTTTAATGTGGCACAAGAGATAATCTTGTAAGGTACAAAAAATAATAATAATATAATAGGTATGCCTCTGAGTTTTCACAAATCTAGGTCAAGTCAAGTCATCTTTAGTTATTTTGCGCTTGAATCATCCAATCGGAAATGCTCCATAAAAAATGTATAGAGGGTGCGATTTATTGCAAATTGCACAAGAAATCTCTAAAAATTCATGTTAATGACAAGTCTGATGTGTGTGCAAAGTTTCACGAGTTTTCACACATGTATAGATAAAAAAAAACAAAGCAGCACTTTACTTGGCAACCAATGCATCGCTATAGCAGCAGCGTGCGACAAAATAAAAAACTTTCGATAAATTTGCATCTTAAACATCTTAAGATGAAACACACCAAGTTTGAACACGGTCGGATGAATTTTGTAGGAGGAGTTAAAATATGACCCCTAAAAAAGGCCACAAAAAAAGTCTACAAATCCCATCATAAATCAAAATGGCGGACTTCCTGTTTGGTTTAGCACATGGTTCCAAGAGACTTTTTTGTACATCGTGGGCTCTTATGTATGCCTCTAAATTATCATAGCGCTAGGTGAAACGTACAACCGGGAATGCTTCGTTAAAGAGGAGTTTTTTAGCTCAAAATGTGATGCCCGGCCCCTACGGGACTTCCTGTTGGGTTTAGCACATGGCACCAAGAGACTTTTTTGTACATCGTGGGCTGTTACATTTGTCTCCAAATTTTCGTAGCTCTAGCTGCTTCGTACAACTGGGAATGCTTCATTAAGAAGTAATTTTTTCCTTTGCAAACTGTGCATGCCACGGCAACAGCGTGCGACAAAATAAAAAGCTTTCAATAACTTTTCATCTTCAACATCTTAAGATGAATCACACCAAGTTTGGAGATGATCGGATAAACTCTGTAGGAGGAGTTCGTTAAAATAAGACCCCTATGAAATGGCCCAAAAAATGGCAACACGTTCCAAAGTAAATCAAAATGGCGGACTTCCTGTTCGGTTTAGCATATGGTTCAAAAAGAGTTTTTTGTACCTTGAGGGCTGTTACATATGTCTTCAAATATTGGTAACTCTAGGTGAAATGTACAGCCGGGTATGCTTTGTTAAAGAGGAGTTTTTTAGCTCAAAATGTGATGCCCGGCCCCTGGGGGACTTCCTGTTGGGTTTAGCACAGGGCACCAAGAGACTTTTTTGTACATCTTGGGCTGTTACATATGTCTACAAATTTTCATAGCTCTAGCTGCTTCGTACAAATGGGAATGCTTCTTGAAGGATATATTTTTTTCCTTTAAAAACAGTGCATGCCATGACAACAGCGTGCGACGAAATACAAAGCTTTCAATAACTTTTCATCTTCAACATCTTAAGATGAATCACACCAAGTTTGAAGATGATCGGATAAACACTGTAGGAGGAGTTCGTTAAAATAAGACCCCAATGAAATGGCCAAAAAAATGGCAACACGTTCCAAAATAAATCAAAATGGTGGACTTCCTGTTAGGTTTAGCATATGGTTCAAAAAGAGTTTTTTGTAGGTCATAGCCTGTTACATATGTGTACCAATTTTTGTAGCTCTAGATTAAACGTACAACCGGCAATGCTTCGTGAAGTAAGAATTTTTAAACTCTAAATTTGATGCGCCGCCGCCGTCATATAGTATATCAAAAACTTTTCATTTTTCACAATGATGTTGTCCCAGGTGTTGAGATGGTACATCCCAAGTTTGAAGTCAATCGGGTTAACCGTGTAGGAGAAGCGGGCAAAAGTATGACCCCTGTAAATGTGCAAAAATTGGCAAAAATTGGACATTTAAATACTCATACCTCACTTTCTGTCTATTTTAGGGTACACACTTCAAAGAGGTTTTTGTTCATTGGGATGTGCTACAGGTGCCACACAATTTTCATAGCCGTCGGACAATCGTAGCGGGACAGGGATCCGTTTAACCTATGTAGGGGGCGCTAAGGAACCATTTTTCTGTTATCATGTATGGCGACTTTAAAATATCAAATTTTTCGCCAGGCCTGATGTGCGTGTAAAGTTTGGTGAGTTTTTGGTCACGTTTAGTGTCTCAAAAATGCGATTGTTTGCGGAGAAGAATAATAATAAGAATAATAATAAGAAGAATTCCTACAAAAACAATAGGGCCTCGCAGCGGCACCGCCGCCGCCGCTGCTCGGGCCCTAATAATAATAATTTTTACAAAAACAATAGGGACCTCGCAGCGGTCGCTGCTCGGGCCCTAATAATAACAATAATAATAATAATAATAATAATAATAATTTTTACAAAAACATTTTGAGTGGTGGAAACTAAAAGAATATTCATAAATGACTTAGTTATCACACTTAGAATGAGTTTACATTTTTTGTACAAAATACCGTATGTGGGGTATTTTTTTTGTATGCCTCAAGGGCTAGGTGGCGCTGTATTCATAACCGAATGTTGTCATAGAGATACCTTCAGGCCTTGATTATAAGCATACATGTCAAGTTTGGGATTTTTTGGAGCATGCACCAGGGAGTTATTAAGCATATCCTTTTTCATTGCGAAACACAAAATTTGATGCCCCGCCCTCATCATATAGTATTCCGAAAAGTCAAGATTTTTCCGCCTGTCGTTGGCTCAGGTCTTTACATGGTCCAGGTCAAGTCTGAAGTCAGTCGGATGAAACGTGTAGGAGAAGTGGGCAAAAGTAGGCCCCCTGTAAATATGCTAAAATCGTAAAAAATGGGACATTCAAAAATTCGTAGCTCACTTCCTGTTCATTTTAGCATATAGGTCCAAGAGACTTTTTTGTGGGTCTTGGGCTCCCTCATACACCTAAAAAATTTCGTAGATCTTGCTTAAACGTACAACCGGGGCTGCTTCGTTAAAAATTTGTAGGGGGCGCTATTGAGTCATCTTTGTAAAAATAGCACAATCAACAAGAAAATATTGTTTATTTTACCAGGCCAGACGTGTGTGCCAAGTTTCATGAGTTTCTGCGCATGTTTAGACCCTCAAAACTGGCGTTGTTTTCTTGGCGAACAGCGCTTAGCCACGCCCACAGCGATTCGAGAAAACTCACAAACTTCATGTTGTGACATCATGAAGGCCGAAACCCTCATCTGAGCAAATATGAGGTAGGTACAGTTAACGTGTTTGGAGAAAAACGTAGAAGAAAATTCGTAAGAAAAAAAAATTGCCACTAGGTGGCGCTATCAGTAAGATGAAATATAAGTTCGTAGATGTCTTTAGGGCTGGACTCTCATCAAATGTGTGAAATTTTGAGAAGATAGGATCATCTCGGTCAAGTTAATGCAGCTTTTATTGTCACGAAAAATCTTCAGATTTTGCGTCACCGTAGCGGCCACGCCCTTTGGCGAAAAGTTACAATATTCGGTGTGGGGCATGATCAACATCTTAAGGCTTTTCTGACCAATTTTCAACTGGATCCCTTCAACGAGCTCAGCACAGTAGCTAAAAACGTAAAGTATGACATTTATTGTTACCACTAGGTGGCGCTATATGTATAACCGAATTTTATCATATAGATGTTTTCAGGCCGTGACTATTACGTTGCCTGAGAAGTTTGAGAATTTTTGGAGCTTGAACATGGGAGTTATTAAGCATTTGCTCTTTCTGGACAAATGAAATTTTAAAGGCAATATTTGATGCCCCGCCCCCGTCATATAGTATTTCAAAAAGGCAAGATGCTTTGTCCAGTTGTTCTCTCAGGTCTTGAGATGATAAATGCCAAGTTTGAAGTCAATTGGATGAAAAATGTTTGCAAAGGGGGAAAAAGCATGACCACAGTGAATGTGCCAAAATAGGCCAAAATTGGACATTCAAAAATTCATAACTCACTTCCTGTCCATTTTGGCTACATGGTCCCAATAGACTTTTTTGTGCGTCTCGGGGTGCTACACGTGCCTGCCAATTTTCGTTGCTCTAGCTCAAACGTGCCGGGCTTGGTTTTTATTTTTCTACGCTAGGGGGCGCTATAGAGTCGCGTTGTTATGACGACTTCATAATATCAAATTTTTCGCCGGGCCTTAGGAGTGTGCAAAGTTCGGTGAGTTTTCGTGAATGTTTAGGTACCCAAAATCGCGATCGTTTGCGGAGAATAAAGAAGAAGAAGAAGAATAACTAGAGCTGCGAGCAGCTATAAAGGGCCCTCGCAGCCCGGGCCACGTTGGGGTACTTGCACGTTGGGGTACTTGCACGTTGGGGTACTGGCACGTTGGGGTACTGGCAAGTTTAGGTACGGCACATTGGAAGCAGAATTTCTTTGAAAATGGCATGATAAACCTTGACATGTGGATTTTTTTTTTTTTTGTAAAAATACCGTTAAGTTGGTGTATTTTTTTTTATGCCTCTAGGGCTAGGTGGCGCTGTATATATAATGGAATGTTGTCATAGGGATACCTTCAAGCCTTGACTCTAAACATACATGTCAAGTGTGGGATTTTTTTGGAGCATGTACCGTAGAGTTATTAAGCATATCCTTCATTCACGATATTGCTTTTAATGTCCATTAGAGGCTATCAAAAATAAATAAAAAAGTACATGTTTGGATAAGTCTAATGCCAGTGAACATTTTGAGTGGTGGAAAGTAAAAGAATATTCATAAATGACTTAGTTATCACACTTAGAATGAGTTTACATTTTTTGTACAAAATACCGTATGTGGGGTATTTTTTTGTTTTGCCTCAAGGGCGAGGTGGCGCTGCATATATAACTGAATGTTGTCATAGAGATACCTTCAGGCCTTGACGATAAACATACATGTCAAGTTTGGGATTTTTTGGAGCATGTATCGGGGAGTTATTAAGCATATCCTTTTTCAGTGCGAAACACAAATTTTGATGCCCCGCGCTCATCATATAGTATTTCCAAAAGTCAAGATTTTTCCGTCTGTTGTTGGCTCAGGTCTTGGCATGGTCCAGGTCAAGTCATAAGTCAGTCGGATAAAACATGTAGGAGAAGTGGGCAAAAGTATGCCCCCTGAAAATGTGCAAAAATCGTCAAAAATGGGACATTCAAAAATTCGTACCTCACTTCCTGTTCATTTTAGCATATGGGTCCAAGAGACTTTTTTGTAGGTCTTTGGCTCCCTCATACACGTAAAAATTTTCGTAGATCTTGCTTAAACGTAGAATCGGGGCTGCTTCGTTAAAAATTTCTAGGGGGCGCTATTGAGTCATTTTTGTAAAAATAGTACAATCAACAATAAAATATTGTTCATTTTACCAGGCCAGATGTGTGTGCCAAGTTTCATGAGTTTCTGCGCATGTTTAGACCCTCAAAACTGGCGTTGTTTTCTTGGCGAACAGTGCTTAGCCACGCCCACAGCGATTCGCGAAAACTCACAAACTTCGTGTTGTGACATCATGAAGGCCGAAACCCTCATCTGAGCAAATATGAGGTTGGTCCAGTTAACGTGTTTGGAGAAAAAATGTACAAGAAAATTCGTAAGAAAAAAAATTGCCACTAGGTGGCGCTATCAGTAAGATGAAATATAAGTTCGTAGATGTCTTTAGGGCTGGACTCTCATCAAATGTGTGAAATTTTGAGAAGATAGGATCATCTCGGTCAAGTTCATGCAGCTTTTATTGTCACGAAAAATCTTCAGACTTTGCGGCACCGTAGCGGCCACGCCCTTTGGCAAAAAGTTACTATATTCGGTGTTGGGCATGATCAACATCTTAAGGCTTTTCTGACCAACTTTCAACTGGATCCCTTCAACGAGCTCAGCGCAGTAGCTAAAAACGTAAAGTATGACATTTATTGTCACCACTAGGTGGCGCTATATGTATAACTGAATTTTATCATATAGATGTTTTCAGGCCGTGACTATTACGTTGCCTGAGAAGTTTGAGATTTTTTGGAGCTTGAACATGGGAGTTATTAAGCATTTGCTCTTTCTGGACAAATGAAATTTTAAAGACAATATTTGATGCCCCGCCCCCATCATATAGTATTTCTAAAAGGCAAGACTTTTTGCCCAGTTGTTCTCTCAGGTCTTGAGATGATAAATGCCAAGTTTGATGTGAATTGGATGAAAAATGTTTGCAGAGGGGGAAAAAGCATGACCACAGTGAATGTGCCAAAATAGGCCAAAATTGGACATAAAAAAATTCATAGCTCATTTCCTGTACATTTTAGCTACATGGTCCCAATAGACGTTTTTGTGCGTCTCGGGGTGCTACACGTGCCTGCCAATTTTCGTTGCTCTAGCTCAAACGTGCCAGGCTTGGTTTTTATTTTTCTACGCTAGGGGGCGCTATAGAGTCGCGTTGTTATGACGACTTCATAATATCAAATTTTTCGCCGGGCCTGAGGAGTGTGCAAAGTTTGGTGAGTTTTCGTGAATGTTTAGGTACTCAAAAATGCGATCGTTTACGGAGAAGAAGAAGAAGAAGAAGAAGAAGAAGAAGAAGAAGAAGAACTAGAGCTGCGAGCAGCTATAAAGGGCCCTCGCAGCCCGGGCCACGTTGGGGTCCTTGCACGTTGGGGTACTTGCACGTTGGGGTACTTGCACGTTGGGGTACTGGCATATTGGAAGCAAAATTTCTTTGAAAATGGCATAATAAACGTTTACATGTAGAATATTTTTTTGCCAGTGTGTGTCAAGCTCAACGGGTTTTGGTGATTCTTAAGACCTGCAAAAATCAGCGTACTTTTTTATTTTTAGGCAATGAGTTGCCCTGATTGGTATTTTTTGTAAAAGTGTATATACACATCATCGCTCATTGTACTCATTGCACAATGTTACTTTTATTGTCCAAAGGAGCAATCAAAAATGACTAAAACAAAATGGAAACGTACATACGTTTGGATCGGTGTGAAGCCAGTGAACAATTTGAGTGGTGGAAACTAAAAGAATATTCATAAATGACTTAGTTATCACACTTAGAATGAGTGTACATTTTTTGTACAAAATACCGTATGTGGGGTATATATATTTTTTTATATATAAGCCTCAAGGGCTAGGTGGCGCTGTATTTATAACTGAATGTTGTCATACAGATACCTTCAGGCCTTGATTATAAGCATACATGTCAAGTGTGGGATTTTTTTTGGAGCATGTACCGTGGAGTTATTAAGCATATCCTTCATTCACGATATTGCTTTTAATGTCCATAAAGGCTATCAAAAATAAATAAAAATATATATATGTTTGGATAAGTCTGATGCCAGTGAACATTTTGAGTGGTGGAAACTAAAAGAATATTCATAAATGACTTAGTTATCACGCTTAGAATGAGTTTACATTTTTTGTACAAAATACCGTAAGTGGGGTATTTTTTTTTCATGCCTCAAGGGCTAGGTGGCGCTGCATATATAACTGAATGTTGTCATAGAGATACCTTCAGGCCTTGACGATAAACATACATGTCAAGTTTGGGATTTTTTGGAGCATGTATCGGGGAGTTATTAAGCATATCCTTTTTCAGTGCGAAACACAAATTTTGATGCCCCGCCCTCATCATATAGTATTTTGAAAAGTCAAAATTTTTCCCCCTGTCGTTCGGCTCAGGTCTTGACATGGTCCAGGCCAAGTCTTAACTCAGTCAGATGAAACGTGTAGGAGAAGTGGGCAAAAGTCTGCCCCCTGTGAATGTGCAAAAATCGTCAAAAATGGGACATTCAAAAATTCGTAGCTCACTTCCTGTTCATTTTAGCATATGGGTACAAGAGACTTTTTTGTAGGTCTTGGGCTCCCTCATACACCTAAAAATATTCGTCGTTCTTGCTTAAACGTACAACTGGGGCTGTTTCGTTAAAGATTTCTAGGGGGCGCTATTGAGTCATTTTTGTAAAAATAGCACAATCGCCGATAAAAAATTGCTCATTTTGCCAGGCCAGCTGTGTGTGCCAAGTTTCGTGTGTTTCTGTGCCAGTTTAGGCCCTCAAAATTGGCGTTGTTTTCTTGGCGAACAGCGCTTAGCCACGCCCACAGCGACTCGCGAAAACTCACAAACTTCGTGTTGTGACAGCATGAAGGCCGACACCCTCATCTGAGCAAATATGAGGTAGGTCCAGTTAACATGGTTGGAGAAAAACATTGAAGAAAAATCGTAAGAAAAAAAATTGCCAGTAGGTGGCGCTATCAGTAAGATGAAATATAAGTTTGTAGATGTCTTTAGGGCTGGACTCTCATCAATTGTGTAAAATTTTGAGAAGATAGCATCATCTCGGTCAAGTTAATGCAGCTTTTGTTGTCACGAGAAATCTTCAGACTTTGCGGCACCGTAGCGGCCACGCCCTTTGGCGAAAAGTTACAATATTCGGTGTGGGGCATGATCAACATCTTAAGGCTTTTCTGACCAATTTTCAACTGGATCCCTTCAACGAGCTCAGCACAGTAGCTAAAAACGTAAAGTATGACAATTATTGTTACCACTAGGTGGCGCTACATGGATAACTGAATTTTATCATATAGATGTTTTCAGGCCGTGACTATTAAGTTGCCTGATAAGTTTGAGATTTTTTGGAGCTTGAACATGGGAGTTATTAAGCATTTGCTCTTTCTGGACAAATGAAATTTTAAAGGCAATATTTGATGCCCCGCCCCCGTCATATAGTATTTCGAAAAGGCAAGATTTTTTTCCCCAGTTGTTCTCTCAGGTCTTGAGATGATAAATGCCAAGTTTGAAGTCATTTGGATGAAAAATGTTTGCAAAGGGGGAAAAAGCATGACCACAGTGAATGTGCCAAAATAGGCCAAAATTGGACATTAAAAAATTCATAGCTCACTTCCTGTACATTTTAGCTACATGGTCCCAATAGACTTTTTTGTGCGTCTCGGGGTGCTACACGTGCCTGCCAATTTTCGTTGCTCTAGCTCAAACATGCCGGGCTTGGTTTTTATTTTTCTATGCTAGGGGGCGCTATAGAGTCGCATTGTTATGACGACTTCATAATATCAAATTTTTCGCCGGGCCTGAGGAGTGTGCAAAGTTTGGTGAGTTTTCGTAAATGTTTAGGTACCCAAAATCGTGATCGTTTACGGAGAAGAAGAAGAAGAAGAAGAAGAAGAAGAAGAAGAATAATAATAACTAGAGCTGCGAGCAGCTATAAAGGGCCCTCGCAGCCCGGGCCACGTTGGGGTCCTTGCACGTTGGGGTACTTGCACGTTGGGGTACTGGCACGTTGGGGTACTGGCATATTGGAAGCAAAATTTCTTTGAAAATGGCATAATAAACGTTTACATGTAGAATATTTTTTTGCCAGTGTGTGTGTCAAGCTCAACGGGTTTTGGTGATTGTTAAGACCTGCAAAAATCAGCGTCCTTTTTTATTTTTAGGCAATGAGTTGCCCTGATTGGTATTTTTTTGTAAAAGTGTATATACACATCATCGCTCATTGTACTCATTGCACAATGTTACTTTTATTGTCCAAAGGGGCAATAAAAAATGAATAAAACAAAATGGAAACGTACATACGTTTGGATCGGTGTCAAGCCAGTGAACAATTTGAGTGGTGGAAACTAAAAGAATATTCATAAATGACTTAGTTATCACACTTAGAATGAGTGTACATTTTTTGTACAAAATACCGTATGTGGGGTATTTTTTTTTTTTTTTAAATAAGCCTCAAGGGCTAGGTGGCGCTGTATTTATAACTGAATGTTGTCATAGAGATACCTTCAGGCCTTGATTATAAGCATACATGTCAAGTGTGGGATTTTTTTTGGAGCATGTACCGTGGAGTTATTAAGCATATCCTTCATTCACGATATTGCTTTTAATGTCCATAGAGGCTATCAAAAATAAATAAAAATATATATATGTTTGGATAAGTCTGATGCCAGTGAACATTTTGAGTGGTGGAAACTAAAAGAATATTCAGAAATGACTTCGTTATCACACTTAGAATGAGTGTACATTTTTTGTACAAAATACCGTATGTGGGGTATTTTTTTTTTATTCCTCAAGGGCTAGGTGGCGCTGCATATATAACTGAATGTTGTCACAGAGATAACTTCAGGCCTTGACGATAAACATACATGTCAAGTTTGGGATTTTTTGGAGCATGTACCGGGGAGTTATCAAGCATATCCTTTTTCATTGCGAAACACAAAATTTGATGCCCCGCCCTCATCATATAGTATTTCGAAATGTCAAAATTTTTCCCCCTGTCGTTGGCTCAGGTCTTGACATGGTCCAGGCCAAGTCTTAACTCAGTCGGATGAAACGTGTAGGAGAAGTGGGCAAAAGTCTGCCCCCTGTGAATGTGCAAAAATCGTAAAAAATGGGACATTCAAAAATTCATAGCTCACTTCCTGTTCATTTTAGCATATGGGTCCAAGAGACTTTTTTGTAGGACTTGGGCTCCCTCATACACCTAAAAATATTCGTCGTTCTTGCTTAAACGTACAACCGGGGCTGCTTTGTTAAAAACTTCTAGGGGGCGCTATTGAGTCAATTTTGTAAAAAATAGCACATTCAACAATAAAATATGGCTCATTTTACCAGGCCAGATGTGTGTGCCAAGTTTCATGAGTTTCTGTGCATGTTTAGACCCTCAAAACTGGCGTTGTTTTCTTGGCGAACAGCGCTTACCCACACCCACAGCAATTCGTGAAAACTCACAAACTTCGTGTTGTGACATCATGAAGGCCGAAACCCTCATCTGAGCAAATATGAGGTAGGTCCAGTTAACGTGTTTGGAGAAAAACGTAGAAGAAAATTCGTAAGAAAAAAAATTGCCACTAGGTGGCGCTATCAGTTAGATGAAATATAAGTCAGTAGATGTCTTTAGGGCTGGACTCTCATCAAATGTGTGAAATTTTGAGAAGATAGGATCATCTCGGTCAAGTTATTGCAGCTTTTATTTACACGAAAAATCTTTAGACTTTGCGGCACCGTAGCGGCCACGCCCTTTGGCGAAAAGTTACAATATTCGGTGTGGGGCATGATCAACATCTTAAGGCTTTTCTGACCAATTTTCAAATGGATCCCTTCAACAAGCTCAGCACAGTAGCTAAAAACGTAAAGTATGACATTTATTGTAACCACTAGGTGGCGCTATATGTATAACTGAATTTTATCATATAGATGTTTTCAGGCCGTGACTATTACGTTGCCTGAGAAGTTTGAGATTTTTTGGAGCTTGAACATGGGAGTTATTAAGCATTTGCTCTTTCTCGACAAATGAAATTTTAAAGGCAATATTTGATGCCCCGCCCCCGTCATATAGTATTTCAAAAAGGCAAGATGTTTTGCCCAGTTGTTCTCTCAGGTCTTGAGATGATAAATGCCAAGTTTGAAGTCAATTGGATGAAAAATGTTTGCAAAGGGGGAAAAAGCATGACCACAGTGAATGTGCCAAAATAGGCCAAAATTGGACATAAAAAAATTCATAGCTCACTTTCTGTACATTTTAGCTACATGGTCCCAAGAGACTTTTTTGTGCGTCTCGGGGTACTACACGTGCCTGCCAATTTTTGTTGCTCTAGCTCAAACGTGCCGGGCTTAGTTTTTATTTTTCTACGCTAGGGGGCGCTATCGAGTCGCATTGTTATAACGACTTCATAATATCAAATTTTTCGCCGGACCTGAGGAGTGTGCAAAGTTCGGTGAGTTTTCGTGAATATTTAGGTACCCAAAATCGCGATTGTTTGCGGAGAATAAAGAAGAAGAAGAATAATAATAATAATAACTAGAGCTGCGAGCAGCTATAAAGGGCCCTCGCAACCCGGGCCACGTTGGGGTACTTGCACGTCGGGGTACTGGCACGTTGGGGTACTGTCAAATAGGACAAGACCATCTAAAATGTTTTTGACAAGCCTTGTGTGTGCAAAGTTTAATCAAAACGCAAAATATGGTGTGCAATTCCCAAAATAAATTCAAAATGGTGGACTTCCTTTTAGGTTTAGCATACGGCTACAGAATACCTTTTGTAGGTCTTAAGCTAATAGGTATGCCTCCCAGTTTTCATAAATCTTGGTCAAGTCAGCTTTAGTTGTGTATCGCTTGAATCATACAATTGGAAATGCTCCATAAAAATGCATAGAGGGCGCTATTGAGCACAACGTTGGGTTACTTGCACGTCAGGGTACTGGCACGTTGGGGTACTGTTACATGGAACAAGGACCATTTAAAATGTTAGTTTTTTCCATGCCTTGTCTGTGCAAAGTTTAATGAAAAAGGCCAAAAATGATGTATAATTCCCAAAATAAAATCAAAATAGCGGACTTCCTCTTTGGTTTGGCAAATGGCTACATAATACTTTTTTGTAGGTCTAGCATAATCATACAATCGGAAAGGCTTCATAAAAATGTCTAGAGGGCGCTATTTATTGCAAATTGCACAATAAATCTCTAAAAATTCATGTTCATGACAAGTCTGATGTGTTTGCAAAGTTTCATGAGTTTTCATGTGTATAAAAAAAAAAAAAAAAGAAGCACTTGACAACTGTTACATGGAACAAGGACCATTTAAAATGTTAGTTTTTTCCATGCCTTGTCTGTGCAAAGTTTAATGAAAAAGGCCAAAAATGATGTATAATTCCCAAAATAAAATCAAAATAGCGGACTTCCTCTTTGGTTTGGCAAATGGCTACATAATACTTTTTTGTAGGTCTAGCATAATCATACAATCGGAAAGGCTTCATAAAAATGTCTAGAGGGCGCTATTTATTGCAAATTGCACAATAAATCTCTGAAAATTCATGTTCATGACGAGTCTGATGTGTTTGCAAAGTTTCATGAGTTTTCATGTGTATAAAAAAAAAAAAGCAGCACTTGACAAACAATGCATTGCTATGGCAACAGCGTGTTACAAAATAAAAAACTTTCGATTACTTTGCATCTTAAACATCTTAAGATGAAACACACCAAGTTTGAAGACAGTCGGATAAATTTTGTAGGAGGGGTTCGTTAAAATATGACCCCTGAAAAAGGCCACAAAAAATGGCAACAAATCCCATCATAAATCAAAATGGCAGACTTCCTGTTTGGTTTAGCACATGGTTCCAAGAGACTTTTTTGTACATCGTGGGCTCTTATGTATGCCTGCAAATTATCATAGCGCTAGGTGAAACGTACAACCGGGAATGCTTCGTTAAAGAGGAGTAGTTTTTTAGCTCAAAATGTGATGCCCGGCCCCTGGGGGACTTCCTGTTAGGTTAAGCACATGGCACCAAGAGACTTTTTTGTACATCCTGGACTGTTACATATGTCTACAATTTTTCGTCGCTCTAGCTGCTTCGTACAACTGGGAATGCTTCATTAATAAGATTTTTTTTCCTTTGCAAAAAGTGCATGCCACGACAACAGCGTGTGACGAAATAAAAAACTTTCAATCACTTTTCATTTTCAACATCTTAAGATGAATCACACCAAGTTTGAAGATGATCGGATAAACTCTGTAGGAGGAGTTTGTTAAAATATGACCCCTATGAAATGGCCCAAAAAAATGGCAACACATTCCAAAGTAAATCAAAATGGCGGACGTCCTGTTAGGTTTAGCATATGGTTCAAAAAGAGTTTTTTGTACCTCGAGGGCTGTTATATACCTCTACAAATTTTGGTAACTCTATGTGAAACGTACAGCCGGGTATGCTTTGTTAAAGAGGAGTTTTTTAGCTCAAAATGTGATGCCCGGCCCCTGGGGGACTTCCTGTTGGGTTTAGCACAGGCCACCAAGAGACTTTTTTGTACATCTTGGGCTGTTACATATGTCTACAAATTTTCGTAGCTCTAGCTGCTTCGTACAAATGGGAATGCTTCTTTAAGGATATTTTTTTTCCTTTAAAAACAGTGCATGCCATGACAACAGTGTGCGACGAAATACAAAGCTTTCAATAACTTTTCATCTTCAACATCTTAAGATGAATCACACCAAGTTTGAAGATGATCGGATAAACACTGTAGGAGGAGTTCGTTAAAATAAGACCCCAATGAAATGGCCAAAAAAATGGCAACACGTTCCAAAATAAATCAAAATGGCGGACTTCCTGTTAGGTTTAGCATATGGTTCCAAGAGACTTTTTTGTACATCGTGGGCTCTTATGTATGCCTGCAAATTATCATAGCGCTAGGTGAAACGTACAACCGGGAATGCTTCGTTAAAGAGGAGTAGTTTTTTAGCTCAAAATGTGATGCCCGGCCCCTGGGGGACTTCCTGTTAGGTTAAGCACATGGCACCAAGAGACTTTTTTGTACATCCTGGACTGTTACATATGTCTACAATTTTTCGTCGCTCTAGCTGCTTCGTACAACTGGGAATGCTTCATTAATAAGATTTTTTTTCCTTTGCAAAAAGTGCATGCCACGACAACAGCGTGTGACGAAATAAAAAACTTTCAATCACTTTTCATTTTCAACATCTTAAGATGAATCACACCAAGTTTGAAGATGATCGGATAAACTCTGTAGGAGGAGTTTGTTAAAATATGACCCCTATGAAATGGCCCAAAAAAATGGCAACACATTCCAAAGTAAATCAAAATGGCGGACGTCCTGTTAGGTTTAGCATATGGTTCAAAAAGAGTTTTTTGTACCTCGAGGGCTGTTATATACCTCTACAAATTTTGGTAACTCTATGTGAAACGTACAGCCGGGTATGCTTTGTTAAAGAGGAGTTTTTTAGCTCAAAATGTGATGCCCGGCCCCTGGGGGACTTCCTGTTGGGTTTAGCACAGGGCACCAAGAGACTTTTTTGTACATCTTGGGCTGTTACATATGTCTACAAATTTTCGTAGCTCTAGCTGCTTCGTACAAATGGGAATGCTTCTTTAAGGATATTTTTTTTCCTTTAAAAACAGTGCATGCCATGACAACAGTGTGCGACGAAATACAAAGCTTTCAATAACTTTTCATCTTCAACATCTTAAGATGAATCACACCAAGTTTGAAGATGATCGGATAAACACTGTAGGAGGAGTTCGTTAAAATAAGACCCCAATGAAATGGCCAAAAAAATGGCAACACGTTCCAAAATAAATCAAAATGGTGGACTTCCTGTTAGGTTTAGCATATGGTTCAAAAAGAGTTTTTTGTAGGTCATAGCCTGTTACATATGTGTACCAATTTTCGTAGCTCTAGATTAAACGTACAACCGGCAATGCTTCGTGAAGTAAGAATTTTTAAACTCTAAATTTGATGCGCCGCCACCGTCATATAGTATATCAAAAACTTTTCATTTTTCACAATGATGTTGTCCCAGGTGTTGAGATGGTACATCCCAAGTTTGAAGTCAATCGGGTTAACCGTGTAGGAGAAGCGGGCAAAAGTATGACCCCTGTAAATGTGCAAAAATTGGCAAGAATTGGACATTTAAATACTCATACCTCACTTTCTGTCTATTTTAGGGTACACACTTCAAAGAGGTTTTTGTTCATTGGGATGTGCTACAGGTGCCACACAATTTTCATAGCCGTCGGACAATCGTAGCGGGACAGGGATCCGTTTAACCTATGTAGGGGGCGCTAAGGAGCCATTTTTCTGTTATCATGTATGGCGACTTTAAAATATCAAATTTTTCGCCAGGCCTGATGTGCGTGTAAAGTTTGGTGAGTTTTCGTTCACGTTTAGTGTCTCAAAAATGCGATTGTTTGCGGAGAAGAAAAAGAAGAATAATAAGAAGAATTCCTACAAAAACAATAGGGCCTCGCAGCGGCACCGCCGCCGCCGCTGCTCGGGCCCTAATAATAATAATAATAATAATAATTTTTACAAAAACAATAGGGACCTCGCAGCGGTCGCTGCTCGGGCCCTAATAATCCGATCGAAAAACAATAGGGACCTCGCAGCGGTAGCTGCTCGGGCCCTAATAATAATTCGAACGAAAAACAATAGGGACCTCGCAGCGGTCGCTGCTCGGGCCCTAATAACTAGAGCTGCGAGCAGCTATAAAGGGCCCTCGCAGCCCGGGCCACGTTGGGGTCCTTGCACGTTGTGGTACTTGCATGTTGGGGTACTGGCACATTGGGGTACTGGCATATTGGAAGCAAAATTTCTTTGAAAATGGCATAATAAACGTTTACATGTAGAATATTTTTTTGCCAGTGTGTGTGTCAAGCTCAACGGGTTTTGGTGATTGTTAAGACCTGCAAAAATCAGCGTCCTTTTTTATTTTTAGGCAATGAGTTGCCCTGATTGGTATTTTTTTTGTAAAAGTGTATATACACATCATCGCTCGTTGTACTCATTGCACAATGTTACTTTTATTGTCCAAAGGGGCAATCAAAAATGAATAAAACAAAATGGAAACGTACATACGTTTGGATCGGTGTGAAGCCAGTGAACAATTTGAGTGGTGGAAACTAAAAGAATATTCATAAATGACTTAGTTATCACACTTAGAATGAGTGTACATTTTTTGTACAAAATACCGTATGTGGGGTATTTTTATTTTTTTTTATATAAGCCTCAAGGGCTAGGTGGCGCTGTATTTATAACTGAATGTTGTCATAGAGATACCTTCAGGCCTTGATTATAAGCATACATGTCAAGTGTGGGATTTTTTTTGGAGCATGTACCGTGGAGTTATTAAGCATATCCTTCATTCACGATATTGCTTTTAATGTCCATAGAGGCTATCAAAAATAAATAAAAATATATATATGTTTGGATAAGTCTGATGCCAGTGAACATTTTGAGTGGTGGAAACTAAAAGAATATTCAGAAATGACTTCGTTATCACACTTAGAATGAGTGTACATTTTTTGTACAAAATACCGTATGTGGGGTATTTTTTTTTTTATTCCTCAAGGGCGAGGTGGCGCTGCATATATAACTGAATGTTGTCACAGAGATAACTTCAGGCCTTGACGATAAACATACATGTCAAGTTTGGGATTTTTTGGAGCATGTACCGGGGAGTTATCAAGCATATCCTTTTTCATTGCGAAACACAAAATTTGATGCCCCGCCCTCATCATATAGTATTTCCAAAAGTCAAGGTTTTTCTGCCTGTAGTTGGCTCAGGTCTTGACATGGTCCAGGTCAAGTCTAAAGTCAGTCGGATGAAATGTGTAGGAGAAGTGGGCAAAAGTATGCCCCCTGAAAATGTGCAAAAATCGTCAAAAATGGGACATTCAAAAATTCGTAGCTCACTTCCTGTTCATTTTAGCATATGGGTCCAAGAGACTTTTTTGTAGGACTTGGGCTCCCTCATACACCTAAAAATATTCGTCGTTCTTGCTTAAACGTACAACCGGGGCTGCTTTGTTAAAAACTTCTAGGGGGCGCTATTGAGTCATTTTTGTAAAAAATAGCACAATCAACAATAAAATATGGCTCATTTTACCAGGCCAGATGTGTGTGCCAAGTTTCATGAGTTTCTGTGCATGTTTAGACCCTCAAAACTGGCGTTGTTTTCTTGGCGAACAGCGCTTAGCCACACCCACAGCAATTCGCGAAAACTCACAAACTTCGTGTTGTGACATCATGAAGGCCGAAACCCTCATCTGAGCAAATATGAGGTAGGTCCAGTTAACGTGTTTGGAGAAAAACGTAGAAGAAAATTCGTAAGAAAAAAAATTGCCACTAGGTGGTGCTATCAGTTAGATGAAATATAAGTCAGTAGATGTCTTTAGGGCTGGACTCTCATCAAATGTGTGAAATTTTGAGAAGATAGGATCATCTCGGTCAAGTTAATGCAGCTTTTATTTTCACGAAAAATCTTCAGACTTTGCGTCACCGTAGCGGCCACGCCCTTTGGCGAAAAGTTACAATATTCGGTGTGGGGCATGATCAACATCTTAAGGCTTTTCTGACCAATTTTCAAATGGATCCCTTCAACAAGCTCAGCACAGTAGCTAAAAACGTAAAGTATGACATTTATTGTAACCACTAGGTGGCGCTATATGTATAACTGAATTTTATCATATAGATGTTTTCAGGCCGTGACTATTACGTTGCCTGAGAAGTTTGAGATTTTTTGGAGCTTGAACATGGGAGTTATTAAGCATTTGCTCTTTCTCGACAAATGAAATTTTAAAGGCAATATTTGATGCCCCGCCCCCGTCATATAGTATTTCAAAAAGGCAAGATGTTTTGCCCAGTTGTTCTCTCAGGTCTTGAGATGATAAATGCCAAGTTTGAAGTCAATTGGATGAAAAATGTTTGCAAAGGGGGAAAAAGCATGACCACAGTGAATGTGCCAAAATACACTGTGTACTCAAAAATGCGATCGTTTACGGAGAATAATAATAATAATAATAATAATAATAATAACTAGAGCTGCGAGCAGCTATAAAGGGCCCTCGCAGCCCGGGCCACGTTGGAGTCCTTGCACGTTGGGGTACTTGCACGTTAGGGTACTGGCACGTTGGGGTACTGGCATATAGGAAGCAAAATTTCTTTGAAAATGGCATAATAAACGTTTACATGTAGAATATTTTTTTTGCCAGTGTGTGTCAAGCTCAACGGGTTTTGGTGATTGTTAAGACCTGCAAAAATCAGCGTCCTTTTTTATTTTTAGGCAATGAGTTGCCCTGATTGGTATTTTTTGTAAAAGTGTATATATACATCATCGCTCGTTGTACTCATTGCACAATGTTACTTTTATTGTCCAAAGGGGCAATCAAAAATGAATAAAACAAAATGGAAACGTACATACGTTTGGATCGGTGTGAAGCCAGTGAACAATTTGAGTGGTGGAAACTAAAAGAATATTCAGAAATGACTTAGTCATCACACTTAGAATGAGTGTACATTTTTTGTACAAAATACCGTATGTGGGTTTTTTTTTTTTATATAAGCCTCAAGGGCTAGGTGGCGCTGTATTTATAACTGAATGTTGTCATCGAGATACCTTCAGGCCTTGATTATAAGCATACATGTCAAGTGTGGGATTTTTTTTGGAGCATGTACCGTGGAGTTATTAAGCATATCCTTCATTCACGATATTGCTTTTAATGTCCACAGAGGCTATCAAAAATAAATAAAAATATATATATGTTTGGATAAGTCTGATGCCAGTGAACATTTTGAGTGGTGGAAACTAAAAGAATATTCATAAATGACTTAGTTATCACACTTAGAATGAGTTTACATTTTTTGTACAAAATACCGTATGTGGGGTATTTTTTTTTTATGCCTCAAGGGCTAGGTGGCGCTGCATATATAACTGAATGTTGTCATAGAGATAGCTTCAGGCCTTGACGATAAACATACATGTCAAGTTTGGGATTTTTTGGAGCATGTACCGGGGAGTTATTAAGCATATCCTTTTTCAGTGCGAAACACAAATTTTGATGCCCCGCCTTCATCATATAGTATTTCGAAAGGTTAAGATTTTTCCCCCTGTCGTTGGCTCAGGTCTTGACATGGTCCAGGTCAAGTCTTAACTCAGTCAGATGAAACGTGTCGGAGAAGTGGGCAAAAGTCTGCGCCCTGTGAATGTGCAAAAATTGTCAAAAATGGGACATTCAAAAATTCGTAGCTCACTTCCTGTTCATTTTAGCATATGGGTCCAAGAGACTTTTTTGTAGGTCTTTGGCTCCCTCATACACGTAAAAATTTTCGTAGATCTTGCTTAAACGTAGAATCGGGGCTGCTTCGTTAAAAATTTCTAGGGGGCGCTATTGAGTCATTTTTGTAAAAATAGTACAATCAACAATAAAATATTGTTCATTTTACCAGGCCAGATGTGTGTGCCAAGTTTCATGAGTTTCTGCGCATGTTTAGACCCTCAAAACTGGCGTTGTTTTCTTGGCGAACAGTGCTTAGCCACGCCCACAGCGATTCGCGAAAACTCACAAACTTCGTGTTGTGACATCATGAAGGCCGAAAACCTCATCTGAGCAAATATGAGGTTGGTCCAGTTAACGTGTTTGGAGAAAAATGTACAAGAAAATTCGTAAGAAAAAAAATTGCCACTAGGTGGCGCTATCAGTAAGATGAAATATAAGTTCGTAGATGTCTTAAGGGCTGGACTCTCATCAAATGTGTGAAATTTTGAGAAGATAGGATCATCTCGGTCAAGTTCATGCAGCTTTTATTGTCACGAAAAATTTTCGGACTTTGCGTCACCGTAGCGGCCACGCCCTTTGGCGAAAAGTTACAATATTCGGTGTGGGGCATGATCAACATCTTAAGGCTTTTCTGACCAATTTTCAACTGGATCCCTTCAACGAGCTCGGCACAGTAGCTAAAAACGTAAAGTATGACATTTATTGTTACCACTAGGTGGCGCTATATGTATAACTGAATTTTATCATATAGATGCTTTCAGGCCGTGACTATTACGTTGCCTGAGAAGTTTGAGATTTTTTGGAGCTTGAACATGGGAGTTATCACACTTAGAATGAGTTGACATTTTTTGTACAAAATACCGTATGTGGGGTATTTTTTTTTCACGCCTGAAGGGCTAGGTGGCGCTGCATATATAACTGAATTTTGTCATAGAGATACCTTCAGGCTTTGACTATAAACATACATGTCAAGTTTGGGATTTTTTGGAGCATGTACCGGGGAGTTATTAAGCATATCCTTTTTCAGTGCGAAACACAAAATTTGATGCCCCGCCCTCATCATATAGTATTTCCAAAAGTCAAGGTTTTTCTGCCTGTAGTTGGCTCAGGTCTTGACATGGTCCAGGTCAAGTCTAAAGTCAGTCGGATGAAATGTGTAGGAGAAGTGGGCAAAAGTATGCCCCCTGAAAATGTGCAAAAATCGTCAAAAATGGGACATTCAAAAATTCATAGCTCACTTCCTGTTCATTTTAGCACATGGGTCCAAGAGACCTTTTTGTAGGTCTTGGACTCCCTCATACACCTAAAAATTTTCGTAGATCTTGCTTAAACGTACTATCGGGGCTGCTTCGTTAAAAATTTCTAGGGGGCGCTATTGAGTCATTTTTGTAAAAATAGGACAATACATGATAAAATATTGCTCATTTTGCCAGGCCAGATGTGTGTGCCAAGTTTCATGAGTTTCTGCGCATGTTTAGACCATCAAAACTAGCTTTGTTTTCTTGGCGAACAGTGCTTAGCCACGCCCACAGCGATTTGCGAAAACTCACAAACTTCGTGTTGTGACATCATGAAGGCCGAAACCCCCATCTGAGCAAATATGAGGTTGGTCCAGTTAACGTGTTTGGAGAAAAATGTACAAGAAAATTCGTAAGAAAAAAAATTGCCACTAGGTGGCGCTATCAGTTAGATGAAATATAAGTTCGTAGATGTCTTTAGGGCTGGACTCTCATCAAATGTGTGAAATTTTGAGAAGATAGGATCATCTCGGTCAAGTTCATGCAGCTTTTATTGTCACGAAAAATCTTCAGACTTTGCGTCACCGTAGCGGCCACGCCCTTTGGCGAAAAGTTACAATATTCGGTGTGGGGCATCATCAACATCTTAAGGCTTTTCTGACCAATTTTCAACTGGATCCCTTCAACGAGCTCAGCACAGTAGCTAAAAACGTAAAGTATGACATTTATTGTAACCACTAGGTGGCGCTATATGTATAACTGAATTTTTTCATATAGGTGTTTTCAGGCCGTGACTATTACGTTGCCTGAGAAGTTTGAGATTTTTTGGAGCTTGTACATGGGAGTTATTCAGCATTTGCTCTTTCTGGACAAATGAAATTTTAAAGGCAATATTTGATGCCCCGCCCCCGTCATATAGTATTTCGAAAACGCAAGATTTTTTGCCTAGTTTTTCTCTTAAGTCTTGAGATGATAAATGCCAAGTTTAAATTCAATGGGATGAAAAATGTTTGCATAGGGGGAAAAAGTATGACCACAGTGAATGTGCCAAAATAGGCCAAAATTGGACATTAAAAAATTCATAGCTCACTTCCTGTACATTTTAGGAAATGGCTTCCACTGACTTTTTTGTGCGTCTCGTAGTGCTACACGTGCCTGCCAATTTTCGTAGCTCTAGCTCAAACGGGCCGGGATTGGTTTTTATTTTTCTACGCTAGGTGGCGCTATAGAGTCGCGTTGTTATGACAACTACATAATATCAAATTTTTCGCCGGGCCCGAAGAGACTGCAAAGTTTGGTGAGTTTTCGTAAATGTTTAGGCCCTCAAAAATGCGATCGTTTACGGAGAAGAAGAAGAAGAAGAAGAAGAAGAATAACTAGAGCTGCGAGCAGCTATAAAGGGCCCTCGCAGCCCGGGCCACGTTGGGGTACTTGCACGTTGGGGAACTTGCACATTGGGGTACTGGCACATTGGAAGCAGAATTTCTTTGAAAATGGCATGATAAACGTGGATTTTTTTTATTTTTTTTTTGCCAGGTGTGATGAGTGTGTCAAGCTCAATGGGTTTTGGTGATTGTTAAGATCTGCAAAAATCAGCGTCTTATTTTTTATTTTTAGGCAATGAGTTGCCCTGATTGGTATTTTTTGTAAAAGTGTATATACACATCATCGCTCGTTGTACTCATTGCACAATGTTACTTTTATTGTCCAAAGGGGCAATCAAAAATGAATAATACAAAATGGAAATGTACATACGTTTGGATCGGTGTGAAGCCAGTGAACAATTTGAGTGGTGGAAACTAAAAGAATATTCATAAATGACTGAGTTATCACACTTAGAATGAGTGTACATTTTTTGTACAAAATACCGTATGTGGGTTTTTTTTTTTTTATTCCTCAAGGGCTAGGTGGCGCTGCATATATAACTGAATGTTGTCACAGAGATAACTTCAGGCCTTGACGATAAACATACATGTCAAGTTTGGGATTTTTTGGAGCATGTACCGGGGAGTTATCAAGCATATCCTTTTTCATTGCGAAACACAAAATTTGATGCCCCGCCCTCATCATATAGTATTTCGAAAAGACAAAATTTTTCCCCCTGTCGTTGGCTCAGGTCTTGACATGGTCCAGGCCAAGTCTTAACTCAGTCGGATGAAACGTGTAGGAGAAGTGGGCAAAAGTCTGCCCCCTGTGAATGTGCAAAAATCGTCAAAAATGGGACATTCAAAAATTCGTAGCTCACTTCCTGTTCATTTTAGCATATGGGTCCAAGAGACTTTTTTGTAGGTCTTGGGCTCCCTCATACACCTAAAAATATTCGTCGTTCTTGCTTAAACGTACAACCGGGGCTGCTTCGTTAAAAACTTCTAGGGGGCGCTATTGAGTAATTTTTGTAAAAATAGCACAATCAACAATAAAATATTGCTCATTTTACCAGGCCAGATGTGTGTGCCAAGTTTCATGAGTTTCTGTGCATGTTTAGACCCTCAAAACTGGCGTTGTTTTCTTGGCGAACAGCGCTTAGCCACGCCCACAGCAATTCGCGAAAACTCACAAACTTCGTGTTGTGACATCATGAAGGCCGAAACCCTCATCTGAGCAAATATGAGGTAGGTCCAGTTAACGTGTTTGGAGAAAAACGTAGAAGAAAATTCGTAAGAAAAAAAATTGCCACTAGGTGGCGCTATCAGTTAGATGAAATATAAGTCAGTAGATGTCTTTAGGGCTGGACTCTCATCAAATGTGTGAAATTTTGAGAAGATAGGATCATCTCGGTCAAGTTGATGCAGCTTTTATTTTCACGAAAAATCTTCAGACTTAGCGTCACCGTAGCGGCCATGCCCTTTGGCGAAAAGTTACAATATTCGGTGTGGGGCATGATCAACATCTTAAGGCTTTTCTGACCAATTTTCAAATGGATCCCTTCAACGAGCTCAGCACAGTAGCTAAAAACGTAAAGTATGACATTTATTGTAACCACTAGGTGGCGCTATATGTATAACTGAATTTTGTCATATAGATGTTTTCAGGCCGTGACTATTACGTTGCCTGAGAAGTTTGAGATTTTTTGGAGCTTGTACATGGGAGTTATTCAGCATTTGCTCTTTCTGGACAAATGAAATTTTAAAGTCAATATTTGATGCTCCGCCCCCGTCATATAGTATTTCGAAAAGGCAAGATGTTTTGCCCAGCTGTTCTCTCAGGTCTTGAGATGATAAATCCCAAGTTTGAAGTCAATTGGATGAAAAATGTTTGCAAAGGGGGAAAAAGCATGACTACAGTGAATGTGCCAAAATAGGCCAAAATTGGACATAAAAAAATTCATAGCTCACTTCCTGTACATTTTAGCTACATGGTCCCAATAGACTTTTTTGTGCGTCTCGGGGTGCTACACGTGCCTGCCAATTTTCGTTGCTCTAGCTCAAACGTGCCGGGCTTGGTTTTTATTTTTCTACGCTAGGGGGCGCTATAGAGTCGCGTTGTTATGACAACTACATAATATCAAATTTTTCGCCGGGCCTGAGGAGTGTGCAAAGTTCGGTGAGTTTTCGTGAATGTTCAGGTACCCAAAATCGGGATCGTTTGCGGAGAATAAAGAAGAAGAAGAAGAAGAAGAATAATAACTAGAGCTGCGAGCAGCTATAAAGGGCCCTCGCAGCCCGGGCCACATTGGGGTCCTTGCACGTTGGGGTACTTGCACGTTGGGGTACTGGCACGTTGGGGTACTGGCATATTGGAAGCAAAATTTCTTTGAAAATGGCATAATAAACGTTTACATGTAGAATATTTTTTTGCCAGTGTGTGTGTCAAGCTCAACGGGTTCTGGTGATTGTTAAGACCTGCAAAAATCAGCGTCCTTTTTTATTTTTAGGCAATGAGTTGCCCTGATTGGTATTTTTTTGTAAAAGTGTATATACACATCATCGCTCGTTGTACTCATTGCACAATGTTACTTTTATTGTCCAAAGGGGCAATCAAAAATGAATAAAACAAAATGGAAACGTACATACGTTTGGATCGGTGTGAAGCCAGTGAACAATTTGAGTGGTGGAAACTAAAAGAATATTCATAAATGACTTAGTTATCACACTTAGAATGATTGTACATTTTTTGTACAAAATACCGTATGTGGGGTATTTTTTATTTTTTTTTATATAAGCCTCAAGGGCTAGGTGGCGCTGTATTTATAACTGAATGTTGTCATAGAGATACCTTCAGGCCTTGATTATAAGCATACATGTCAAGTGTGGGATTTTTTTTGGAGCATGTACCGTGGAGTTATTAAGCATATCCTTCACTCACGATATTGCTTTTAATGTCCATAGAGGCTATCAAAAATAAATAAAAATATATATATGTTTGGATAAGTCTGATGCCAGTGAACATTTTGAGTGGTGGAAACTAAAAGAATATTCATAAATGACTTAATTATCACACTTAGAATGAGTTTACATTTTTTGTACAAAATACCGTATGTGTGGTATTTTTTTTTCATGCCTCAAGGGCTAGGTGGCGCTGCATATATAACTGAATGTTGTCATAGAGATAACTTCAGGCCTTGACGATAAACATACATGTCAAGTTTGGGATTTTTTGGAGCATGTACCGGGGAGTTATCAAGCATATCATTTTTCATTGCGAAACACACATTTTGATGCCCCGCCCTCATCATATAGTATTTCGAAAAGTCAAAATTTTTCCCCCTGTCGTTGACTCAGGTCTTGACATGGTCCAGGCCAAGTCTTAACTCAGTCGGATGAAACGTGTAGGAGAAGTGGGCAAAAGTCTGCCCCCTGTGAATGTGCAAAAATCGTCAAAAATGGGACATTCAAAAATTCGTAGCTCACTTCCTGTTCATTTTAGCATATGGGTACAAGAGACTTTTTTTGTAGGTCTTGGGCTCCCTCATACACCTAAAAATATTCGTCGTTCTTGCTTAAACGTACAACCGGGGCTGCTTCGTTAAAAATTTCGAGGGGGCGCTATTGAGTCATTTTTTTTAAAATAGCACAATCAACAATAAAATATTGCTCATTTTACCGGGCCAGATGTGTGTGCCAAGTTTCAGGAGTTTCTGTGCATGTTTAGACCCTCAAAACTGGCGTTGTTTTCTTGGCGAACAGCGCTTAGCCACGCCTACAGCAATTCGCAAAAACTCACAAACTTCGTGTTGTGACATCATGAAGGCCGAAACCCTCCTCTGAGCAAATATGAGGTAGGTCCAGTTAACGTGTTTGGAGAAAAACGTAGAAGAAAATTCGTAAGAAAAAAAATTGCCACTAGGTGGCGCTATCAGTTAGATGAAATGTAAGTTAGTAGATGTCTTTAGAGCTGGACTCTCATCAAATGTGGGAAATTTTGAGAAGATAGGATCATCTCGGTCAAGTTAATGCAGCTTTTATTGTCACGAAAAATCTTCAGATTTTGCGTCACCGTAGCGGCCACGCCCTTTGGCGAAAAGTTACAATATTCGGTGTGGGGCATCATCAACATCTTAAGGCTTTTCTGACCAATTTTCAACTGGATCCCTTCAACGAGCTCAGCACAGTAGCTAAAAACGTAAAGTATGACATTTATTGTAACCACTAGGTGGCGCTATATTTATAACTGAATTTTGTCATATAGATGTTTTCAGGCCGTGACTATTACGTTGCCTGAGAAGTTTGAGATTTTTTGGAGCTTGTACATGGGAGTTATTCAGCATTTGCTCTTTCTGGACAAATGAAATTTTAAAGGCAATATTTGATGCCCCGCCCCCGTCATATAGTATTTCAAAAAGGCAAGATGTTTTGCCCAGTTGTTCTCTCAGGTCTTGAGATGATAAATGCCAAGTTTGAAGTCAATGGGATGAAATATGTTTGCATAGGGGGAAAAAGCATGACCACAGTGAATGTGCCAAAATAGGCCAAAATTGGACATTAAAAAATTCATAGCTCACTTCCTGTACATTTTAGCTACATGGTCCCAATAGACTTTTTTGTGCGTCTCGGGGTGCTACACGTGCCTACCAATTTTCGTTGCTCTAGCTCAAACATGCCGGGCTTGGTTTTAATTTTTCTATGCTAGGGGGCGCTATAGAGTCGCGTTGTTATAACGACTTCATAATATCAAATTTTTCGCCGGGCCTGAGGAGTGTGCAAAGTTTGGTGAGTTTTCGTAAATGTTTAGGTACCCAAAATCGCGATCGTTTACGGAGAAGAAGAAGAAGAAGAAGAAGAAGAAGAAGAAGAAGAAGAATAATAATAATTCGAACGAAAAACAATAGGGACCTCGCAGCGGTCGCTGCTCGGGCCCTCATAATAATTCTTACAAAAACAAGAGGGACCTCGCAGCGGTCGCTGCTCGGGCCCTAACTAGAGCTGCGAGCAGCTATAAAGGGCCCTCGCAGCCCGGGCCACGTTGGAGTCCTTGCACGTTGGGGTACTTGCACGTTAGGGTACTGGCACGTTGGGGTACTGGCACGTTGGGGTACTGGCACGTTGGGGTACTGGCATATTGGAAGCAAAATTTCTTTGAAAATGGCATAATAAACGTTTACATGTAGAATATTTTTTCTGCCAGTGTGTGTCAAGCTCAACGGGTTTTGGTGATTGTTAAGACCTGCAAAAATCAGCGTCCTTTTTTATTTTTAGGCAATGAGTTGCCCTGATTGATATTTTTTGTAAAAGTGTATATATACATCATCGCTCGTTGTACTCATTGCACAATGTTACTTTTATTGTCCAAAGGGGCAATCAAAAATGAATAAAACAAAATGGAAACGTACATACGTTTGGATCGGTGTGAAGCCAGTGAACAATTTGAGTGGTGGAAACTAAAAGAATATTCAGAAATGACTTAGTCATCACACTTAGAATGAGTTTAAATTTTTTTGTACAAAATACCGTATGTGGGGTTTTTTTTTTTATATAAGCCTCAAGGGCTAGGTGGCGCTGTATTTATAACTGAATGTTGTCATCGAGATACCTTCAGGCCTTGATTATAAGCATACATGTCAAGTGTGGGATTTTTTTTGGAGCATGTACCGTGGAGTTATTAAGCATATCGTTCATTCACGATATTGCTTTTAATGTCCACAGAGGCTATCAAAAATAAATAAAAATATATATATGTTTGGATAAGTCTGATGCCAGTGAACATTTTGAGTGGTGGAAACTAAAAGAATATTCATAAATGACTTAGTTATCACACTTAGAATGAGTTTACATTTTTTGTACAAAATACCGTATGTGGGGTATTTTTTTTTATGCCTCAAGGGCTAGGTGGCGCTGCATATATAACTGAATGTTGTCATAGAGATAGCTTCAGGCCTTGACGATAAACATACATGTCAAGTTTGGGATTTTTTGGAGCATGTACCGGGGAGTTATTAAGCATATCCTTTTTCAGTGCGAAACACAAATTTTGATGCCCCCCCTTCATCATATAGTATTTCGAAAGGTCAAGATTTTTCCCCCTGTCGTTGGCTCAGGACTTGACATGGTCCAGGTCATGTCTTAACTCAGTCAGATGTAACGTGTAGGAGAAGTGAGCAAAAGTCTGCCCCCTGTGAATGTGCAAAAATTGTCAAAAATGGGACATTCAAAAATTCGTAGCTCACTTCCTGTTCATTTTAGCATATGGGTCCAAGTGACTTTTTTGTAGGTCTTGGGCTCCCTCATACACCTAAAAATATTCGTCGTTCTTGCTTAAACGTACAACCGGGCTGCTTCGTTAAAAACTTCTAGGGGGCGCTATTGAGTCATTTTTGTAAAAATAGCACAATCAACAATAAAATATTGCTCATTTTACCAGGCCAGATGTGTGTGCCAAGTTTCATGAGTTTCTGTGCATGTTTAGACCCTCAAAACTGGCGTTATTTTCTTGGCGAACAGCGCTTAGCCACACCCACAGCAATTCGCGAAAACTCACAAACTTCGTGTTGTGACATGATGAAGGCCGAAACCCTCATCTGAGCAAATATGAGGTAGGTCCGGTTAACGTGTTTGGAGAAAAACGTAGAAGAAAATTCGTAAGAAAAAAAATTGCCACTAGGTGGCGCTATCAGTTAGATGAAATATAAGTCAGTAGATGTCTTTAGGGCTGGACTCTCATCAAATGTGTGAAATTTTGAGAAGATAGGATCATCTCGGTCAAGTTAATGCAGCTTTTATTTTCACGAAAAATCTTCAGACTTTGCGTCACCGTAGCGGCCACGCCCTTTGGCGAAAAGTTACAATATTCGGTGTGGGGCATGATCAACATCTTAAGGCTTTTCTGACCAATTTTCAAATGGATCCCTTCAACAAGCTCAGCACAGTAGCTAAAAACGTAAAGTATGACATTTATTGTAACCACTAGGTGGCGCTATATGTATAACTGAATTTTATCATATAGATGTTTTCAGGCCGTGACTATTACGTTGCCTGAGAAGTTTGAGATTTTTTGGAGCTTGAACATGGGAGTTATTAAGCATTTGCTCTTTCTGGACAAATGAAATTTTAAAGGCAATATTTGATGCCCCGCCCCCGTCATATAGTATTTCAAAAAGGCAAGATGTTTTGCCCAGTTGTTCTCTCAGGTCTTGAGATGATAAATGCCAAGTTTGAAGTCAATTGGATGAAAAATGTTTGCAAAGGGGGAAAAAGCATGACCACAGTGAATGTGCCAAAATAGGCCAAAATTGGACATAAAAAAATTCATAGCTCACTTCCTGTACATTTTAGCTACATGGTCCCAATAGACTTTTTTGTGCGTCTCGGGGTGCTACACGTGCCTGCCAATTGTTGTTGCTCTAGCTCAAACGTGCCGGGCTTGGTTTTTATTTTTCTACGCTAGGGGGCGCTATCGAGTCGCATTGTTATGACGACTTAATAATATCAAATTTTTCGCCGGGCCTGAGGAGTGTGCAAAGTTCGGTGAGTTTTCGTGAATGTTTAGGTACCCAAAATCGCGATTGTTTGCGGAGAATAAAGAAGAAGAAGAAGAAGAAGAAGAAGAAGAAGAAGAAGAAGAAGAAGAATTTTTACAAAAACAATAGGGACCTCGCAGCGGTCGCTGCTCGGGCCCTAACTAGAGCTGCGAGCAGCTATAAAGGGCCCTCGCAGCCCGGGCCACGTTGGAGTCCTTGCACGTTGGGGTACTTGCACGTTAGGGTACTGGCACGTTGGGGTACTGGCACGTTGGGGTACTGGCATATTGGAAGCAAAATTTCTTTGAAAATGGCATAATAAACGTTTACATGTAGAATATTTTTTTTGCCAGTGTGTGTCAAGCTCAACGGGTTTTGGTGATTGTTAAGACCTGCAAAAATCAGCGTCCTTTTTTATTTTTAGGCAATGAGTTGCCCTGATTGGTATTTTTTGTAAAAGTGTATATATACATCATCGCTCGTTGTACTCATTGCACAATGTTACTTTTATTGTCCAAAGGGGCAATCAAAAATGAATAAAACAAAATGGAAACGTACATACGTTTGGATCGGTGTGAAGCCAGTGAACAATTTGAGTGGTGGAAACTAAAAGAATATTCAGAAATGACTTAGTCATCACACTTAGAATGAGTTTAAATTTTTTTGTACAAAATACCGTATGTGGGTTTTTTTTTTATATAAGCCTCAAGGGCTAGGTGGCGCTGTATTTATAACTGAATGTTGTCATCGAGATACCTTCAGGCCTTGATTATAAGCATACATGTCAAGTGTGGGATTTTTTTTGGAGCATGTACCGTGGAGTTATTAAGCATATCCTTCATTCACGATATTGCTTTTAATGTCCACAGAGGCCATCAAAAATAAATAAAAATATATATATGTTTGGATAAGTCTGATGCCAGTGAACATTTTGAGTGGTGGAAACTAAAAGAATATTCATAAATGACTTAGTTATCACACTTAGAATGAGTTTACATTTTTTGTACAAAATACCGTATGTGGGGTATTTTTTTTTTATGCCTCAAGGGCTAGGTGGCGCTGCATATATAACTGAATGTCGTCATAGAGATAGCTTCAGGCCTCGACGATAAACATACATGTCAAGTTTGGGATTTTTTGGAGCATGTACCGGGGAGTTATTAAGCATATCCTTTTTCAGTGCGAAACACAAATTTTGATGCCCCGCCTTCATCATATAGTATTTCGAAAGGTCAAGATTTTTCCCCCTGTCGTTGGCTCAGGTCTTGACATGGTCCAGGTCAAGTCTTAACTCAGTCAGATGAAACGTGTAGGAGAAGTGGGCAAAAGTCTGCCCCCTGTGAATGTGAAAAAATTGTCAAAAATGGGACATTAAAAAATTCGTAGCTCACTTCCTGTTCATTTTAGCATATGGGTCCATTAGACTTTTTTGTAGGTCTTGGGCTCCCTCATACACCTAAAAATATTCGTCGTTCTTGCTTAAACGTACAACCGGGGCTGCTTCGTTAAAAATTTCTAGGGGGCGCTATTGATTCTTTTTTTTAAAAATAGCACAACCAACAATAAAATATTGCTCATTGTACCAGGCCAGATGTGTGTGCCAAGTTTCATGAGTTTCTGTGCATGTTTAGACCCTCAAAACTGGTGTTGTTTTCTTGGCGAACAGCGCTTAGCCACGCCCACAGCAATTCGCGAAAACTCACAAACTTCGTGTTGTGACACCGTGAAGGCCGAAACCCTCATCTGAGCAAATATGAGGTAGGTCCAGTTAACGTGTTTGGAGAAAAACGTAGAAGAAAATTCGTAAGAAAAAAAATTGCCACTAGGTGGCGCTATCAGTTAGATGAAATATAAGTCAGTAGATGTCTTTAGGGCTGGACTCTCATCAAATGTGTGAAATTTTGAGAAGATAGGATCATCTCGGTCAAGTTAATGCAGCTTTTATTTTCACGAAAAATCTTCAGACTTTGCGTCACCGTAGCGGCCACGCCCTTTGGCGAAAAGTTACAATATTCGGTGTGGGGCATGATCAACATCTTAAGGCTTTTCTGACCAATTTTCAAATGGATCCCTTCAACAAGCTCAGCACAGTAGCTAAAAACGTAAAGTATGACATTTATTTTAACCACTAGGTGGCGCTATATGTATAACTGAATTTTATCATATAGATGTTTTCAGGCCGTGACTATTACGTTGCCTGAGAAGTTTGAGATTTTTTGGAGCTTGAACATGGGAGTTATTAAGCATTTGCTCTTTCTGGACAAATGAAATTTTAAAGGCAATATTTGATGCCCCGCCCCCGTCATATAGTATTTCAAAAAGGCAAGATGTTTTGCCCAGTTGTTCTCTCAGGTCTTGAGATGATAAATGCCAAGTTTGAAGTCAATTGGATGAAAAATGTTTGCAAAGGGGGAAAAAGCATGACCACAGTGAATGTGCCAAAATAGGCCAAAATTGGACATAAAAAAATTCATAGCTCACTTCCTGTACATTTTAGCTACATGGTCCCAATAGACTTTTTTGTGCGTCTCGGGGTGCTACACGTGCCTGCCAATTGTTGTTGCTCTAGCTCAAACGTGCCGGGCTTGGTTTTTATTTTTCTACGCTAGGGGGCGCTATCGAGTCGCATTGTTATGACGACTTAATAATATCAAATTTTTCGCCGGGCCTGAGGAGTGTGCAAAGTTCGGTGAGTTTTCGTGAATGTTTAGGTACCCAAAATCGCGATTGTTTGCGGAGAATAAAGAAGAAGAAGAAGAAGAAGAAGAAGAAGAAGAAGAAGAATTTTTACAAAAACAATAGGGACCTCGCAGCGGTCGCTGCTCGGGCCCTAACTAGAGCTGCGAGCAGCTATAAAGGGCCCTCGCAGCCCGGGCCACGTTGGAGTCCTTGCACGTTGGGGTACTTGCACGTTAGGGTACTGGCACGTTGGGGTACTGGCACGTTGGGGTACTGGCATATTGGAAGCAAAATTTCTTTGAAAATGGCATAATAAACGTTTACATGTAGAATATTTTTTTTGCCAGTGTGTGTCAAGCTCAACGGGTTTTGGTGATTGTTAAGACCTGCAAAAATCAGCGTCCTTTTTTATTTTTAGGCAATGAGTTGCCCTGATTGGTATTTTTTGTAAAAGTGTATATATACATCATCGCTCGTTGTACTCATTGCACAATGTTACTTTTATTGTCCAAAGGGGCAATCAAAAATGAATAAAACAAAATGGAAACGTACATACGTTTGGATCGGTGTGAAGCCAGTGAACAATTTGAGTGGTGGAAACTAAAAGAATATTCAGAAATGACTTAGTCATCACACTTAGAATGAGTTTAAATTTTTTTGTACAAAATACCGTATGTGGGTTTTTTTTTTATATAAGCCTCAAGGGCTAGGTGGCGCTGTATTTATAACTGAATGTTGTCATCGAGATACCTTCAGGCCTTGATTATAAGCATACATGTCAAGTGTGGGATTTTTTTTGGAGCATGTACCGTGGAGTTATTAAGCATATCCTTCATTCACGATATTGCTTTTAATGTCCACAGAGGCCATCAAAAATAAATAAAAATATATATATGTTTGGATAAGTCTGATGCCAGTGAACATTTTGAGTGGTGGAAACTAAAAGAATATTCATAAATGACTTAGTTATCACACTTAGAATGAGTTTACATTTTTTGTACAAAATACCGTATGTGGGGTATTTTTTTTTTATGCCTCAAGGGCTAGGTGGCGCTGCATATATAACTGAATGTCGTCATAGAGATAGCTTCAGGCCTCGACGATAAACATACATGTCAAGTTTGGGATTTTTTGGAGCATGTACCGGGGAGTTATTAAGCATATCCTTTTTCAGTGCGAAACACAAATTTTGATGCCCCGCCTTCATCATATAGTATTTCGAAAGGTCAAGATTTTTCCCCCTGTCGTTGGCTCAGGTCTTGACATGGTCCAGGTCAAGTCTTAACTCAGTCAGATGAAACGTGTAGGAGAAGTGGGCAAAAGTCTGCCCCCTGTGAATGTGAAAAAATTGTCAAAAATGGGACATTCAAAAATTCGTAGCTCACTTCCTGTTCATTTTAGCATATGGGTCCATTAGACTTTTTTGTAGGTCTTGGGCTCCCTCATACACCTAAAAATATTCGTCGTTCTTGCTTAAACGTACAACCGGGGCTGCTTCGTTAAAAATTTCTAGGGGGCGCTATTGATTCTTTTTTTAAAAAATAGCACAACCAACAATAAAATATTGCTCATTGTACCAGGCCAGATGTGTGTGCCAAGTTTCATGAGTTTCTGTGCATGTTTAGACCCTCAAAACTGGTGTTGTTTTCTTGGCGAACAGCGCTTAGCCACGCCCACAGCAATTCGCGAAAACTCACAAACTTCGTGTTGTGACACCGTGAAGGCCGAAACCCTCATCTGAGCAAATATGAGGTAGGTCCAGTTAACGTGTTTGGAGAAAAACGTAGAAGAAAATTCGTAAGAAAAAAAATTGCCACTAGGTGGCGCTATCAGTTAGATGAAATATAAGTCAGTAGATGTCTTTAGGGCTGGACTCTCATCAAATGTGTGAAATTTTGAGAAGATAGGATCATCTCGGTCAAGTTAATGCAGCTTTTATTTTCACGAAAAATCTTCAGACTTTGCGTCACCGTAGCGGCCACGCCCTTTGGCGAAAAGTTACAATATTCGGTGTGGGGCATGATCAACATCTTAAGGCTTTTCTGACCAATTTTCAAATGGATCCCTTCAACAAGCTCAGCACAGTAGCTAAAAACGTAAAGTATGACATTTATTTTAACCACTAGGTGGCGCTATATGTATAACTGAATTTTATCATATAGATGTTTTCAGGCCGTGACTATTACGTTGCCTGAGAAGTTTGAGATTTTTTGGAGCTTGAACATGGGAGTTATTAAGCATTTGCTCTTTCTGGACAAATGAAATTTTAAAGGCAATATTTGATGCCCCGCCCCCGTCATATAGTATTTCAAAAAGGCAAGATGTTTTGCCCAGTTGTTCTCTCAGGTCTTGAGATGATAAATGCCAAGTTTGAAGTCAATTGGATGAAAAATGTTTGCAAAGGGGGAAAAAGCATGACCACAGTGAATGTGCCAAAATAGGCCAAAATTGGACATTAAAAAATTCATAGCTCACTTCCTGTACATTTTAGCTACATGGTCCCAATAGACATTTTTGTGCGTCTCGGGGTGCTACACGTGCCTGCCAATTTTTGTTGCTCTAGCTCAAACGTGCCGGGCTTGGTTTTTAATTTTCTACGCTAGGGGGCGCTATCGAGTCGCATTGTTATGACGACTTAATAATATCAAATTTTTCGCCGGGCCTGAGGAGTGTGCAAAGTTCGGTGAGTTTTCGTGAATGTTTAGGTACCCAAAATCGCGATCGTTTGCGGAGAATAAAGAAGAAGAAGAAGAAGAACTAGAGCTGCGAGCAGCTATAAAGGGCCCTCGCAGCCCGGGCCACGTTGAGGTCCTTGCACGTTGGGGTACTTGCACGTTAGGGGACTGCCACGTTGGGGTACTTGGCATATTGGAAGCAAAATTTCTTTGAAAATGGCATAATAAACGTTTACATGTAGAATATTTTTTTTTGCCAGTGTGTGTCAAGCTCAACGGGTTTTGGTGATTGTTAAGACCTGCAAAAATCAGCGTCCTTTTTTATTTTTAGGCAATGAGTTGCCCTGATTGGTATTTTTTGTAAAAATGTATATACACATCATCGCTCGTTATACTCATTGCACAATGTTACTTTTATTGTCCAAAGGGGCAATCAAAAATGAATAAAACAAAATGGAAACGTACATACGTTTGGATCGGTGTGAAGCCAGTGAACAATTTGAGTGGTGGAAACTAAAAGAATATTCATAAATGACTTAGTTATCACACTTAGAATGAGTTTACATTTTTTTTACAAAATACCGTATGTGGTTTTTTAAAAAAAATATAATTATGCCTCAAGGGCTAGGTGGCGCTGTATTTATAACTGAATGTTGTCATAGAGAAACCTTCAGGCCTTGATTATAAGCATACATGTCAAGTGTGGGATTTTTTTTGGAGCATGTACCGTTGAGTTATTAAGCATATCCTTCATTCACGATATTGCTTTTAATGTCCACAGAGACTATCAAAAATAAATAAAAATATATATATGTTTGGATAAGTCTGATGCCAGTGAACATTTTGAGTGGTGGACACTAAAAGAATATTCATAAATGACTTAGTTATCACACTTAGAATGAGTTTACATTTTTTGTACAAAATACCGTATGTGGGGTATTTTTTTTTTTATGCCTCAAGGGCTAGGTGGCGCTGCATATATAACTGAATGTTGTCATAGAGATAACTTCAGGCCTTGACGATAAACATGCATGTCAAGTTTGGGATTTTTTGGAGCATGTACCGGGGAGTTATCAAGCATATCCTTTTTCATTGCGAAACACAAATTTTGATGCCCCGCCCTCATCATATAGTATTTCGAAAAGTCAAAAGTTTACCCCCTGTCGTTGGCTCAGGTCTTGACATGGTCCAGGTCAAGTCTGAAGTCAGTCGGATGAAACGTGTAGGAGAAGTGGGCAAAAGTATGCCCCCTGTAAATGTGCTAAAATCATAAAAAATGGGACATTCAAAAATTTGTAGCTCACTTCCTGTTCATTTTAGCATATAGGTCCAAGAGACTTTTTTGTAGGTCTTGGGCTCCCTCATACACCTAAAAATTTTCGTAGATGTTGCTTAAACGTACAACCGGGGCTGCTTCGGCAATATTTGATGCCCCGCCCCCGTCATATAGTATTTCGAAAAGGCAAGACTTTTTGCCCAGCTGTTCTCTTGGGTCTTGAGATGATAAATGCCAAGTTTGAAGTCAATGGGATGAAAAATGTTTGCATAGGGGGAAAAAGCATGACCACAGTGAATGTGCCAAAATAGGCCAAAATTGGACATTAAAAAATTCATAGCTCACTTCCTGTACATTTTAGCTACATGGTCCCAATAGACTTTTTTGTGCGTCTCGGGGTGCTACACGTGCCTGCCAATTTTCGTTGCTCTAGCTCAAACGTGCCGGGCTTGGTTTTTATTTTTCTATGCTAGGGGGCGCTATAGAGTCGCGTTGTTATAACGACTTCATAATATCAAATTTTTCGCCGGACCTGAGGAGTGTGCAAAGTTCGGTGAGTTTTCGTGAATATTTAGGTACCCAAAATCGCGATTGTTTGCGGAGAATAAAGAAGAAGAAGAAGAAGAAGAAGAAGAATTTTTACAAAAACAATAGGGACCTCGCAGCGGTCGCTGCTCGGGCCCTAATAATAATTTTTACAAAAACAATAGGGACCTCGCAGCGGTCGCTGCTCGGGCCCTAATAATAATTTTTACAAAAACAATAGGGACCTCGCAGCGGTCGCTGCTCGGGCCCTAACTAGAGCTGCGAGCAGCTATAAAGGGCCCTCGCAGCCCGGGCCACGTTGGAGTCCTTGCACGTTGGGGTACTTGCACGTTAGGGTACTGGCACGTTGGGGTACTGGCATATTGGAAGCAAAATTTCTTTGAAAATGGCATTATAAACGTTTCCATGTAGAATATTTTTTTTGCCAGTGTGTGTCAAGCTCAACGGGTTTTGGTGATTGTTAAGACCTGCAAAAATCAGCGTCCTTTTTCATTTTTAGGCAATGAGTTGCCCTGATTGGTATTTTTTGTAAAAGTGTATATATACATCATCGCTCGTTGTACTCATTGCACAATGTTACTTTTATTGTCCAAAGGGGCAATCAAAAATGAATAAAACAAAATGGAAACGTACATACGTTTGGATCGGTGTGAAGCCAGTGAACAATTTGAGTGGTGGAAACTAAAAGAATATTCATAAATGACTTAGTCATTACACTTAGAATGAGTTTACATTTTTTTGTGCAAAATACCGTATGTGGGTTTTTTTTTTTTATATAAGCCTCAAGGGCGAGGTGGCGCTGTATTTATAACTGAATGTTGTCATCGAGATACCTTCAGGCCTTGATTATAAGCATACATGTCAAGTGTGGGATTTTTTTTGGAGCATGTACCGTGGAGTTATTAAGCATATCCTTCATTCACGATATTGCTTTTAATGTCCACAGAGGCTATCAAAAATAAATTAAAATATATATATGTTTGGATAAGTCTGATGCCAGTGAACATTTTGAGTGGTGGAAACTAAAAGAATATTCATAAATGACTTAGTTATCACACTTAGAATGAGTGTACATTTTTTGTACAAAATACCGTATGTGGGGTATTTATTTATTTTTTTTATGCCTCAAGGGCTAGGTGGCGCTGTATTTATAACTGAATGTTGTCATAGAGATACCTTCAGGCCTTGATTATAAGCATACATGTCAAGTGTGGGATTTTTTTTTTGGAGCATGTACCGTGGAGTTATTAAGCATATCCTTCATTCACGATATTGCTTTTAATGTCCACAGAGGCTATCAAAAATAAATAAAAATATATATATGTTTGGATAAGTCTGATGCCAGTGAACATTTTGAGTGGTGGAAACTAAAAGAATATTCATAAATGACTTCGTTATCACACTTAGAATGAGTTTACATTTTTTGTACAAAATACCGTATGTGGGGTATTTTTTTTTTATGCCTCAAGGGCTAGGTGGCGCTGCATATATAACTGAATGTTGTCATAGAGATAGCTTCAGGCCTTGACGATAAACATACATGTCAAGTTTGGGATTTTTTGGAGCATGTACCGGGGAGTTATTAAGCATATCCTTTTTCAGTGCGAAACACAAATTTTGATGCCCCGCCTTCATCATATAGTATTTCGAAAGGTCAAGATTTTTCCCCCTGTCGTTGGCTCAGGTCTTGACATGGCCCAGGTCAAGTCTTAACTCAGTCAGATGAAACGTGTAGGAGAAGTGGGCAAAAGTCTGCCCCCTGTGAATGTGCAAAAATTGTCAAAAATGGGACATTCAAAAATTCGTAGCTCACTTCCTGTTCAATTTAGCATATGGGTCCAAGAGACTTTTTTTGTAGGACTTGGGCTCCCTCATACATCTAAAAATATTCGTCGTTCTTGCTTAAACGTACAACCGGGGCTGCTTCGTTAAAAACTTCTAGGGGGCGCTATTGAGTCATTTTTGTAAAAATAGCACAATCAACAATAAAATATGGCTCATTTTACCAGGCCAGATGTGTGTGCCAAGTTTCATGAGTTTCTGTGCATGTTTAGACCCTCAAAACTGGCGTTGTTTTCTTGGCGAACAGCGCTTAGCCACACCCACAGCAATTCGCGAAAACTCACAAACTTCGTGTTGTGACATCATGAAGGCCGAAACCCTCATCTGAGCAAATATGAGGTAGGTCCAGTTAACGTGTTTGGAGAAAAACGTAGAAGAAAATTCGTAAGAAAAAAAATTGCCACTAGGTGGCGCTATCAGTTAGATGAAATATAAGTCAGTAGATGTCTTTAGGGCTGTACTCTCATCAAATGTGTGAAATTTTGAGAAGATAGGATCATCTCGGTCAAGTTAATGCAGCTTTTATTTTCACGAAAAATCTTCAGACTTTGCGTCACCGTAGCGGCCACGCCCTTTGGCGAAAAGTTACAATATTCGGTGTGGGGCATGATCAACATCTTAAGGCTTTTCTGACCAATTTTCAAATGGATCCCTTCAACAAGCTCAGCACAGTAGCTAAAAACGTAAAGTATGACATTTATTGTAACCACTAGGTGGCGCTATATGTATAACTGAATTTTATCATATAGATGTTTTCAGGCCGTGACTATTACGTTGCCTGAGAAGTTTGAGATTTTTTGGAGCTTGAACATGGGAGTTATTAAGCATTTGCTCTTTCTGGACAAATGAAATTTTAAAGGCAATATTTGATGCCCCGCCCCCATCATATAGTATTTCGAAAAGGCAAGACTTTTTGCCCAGTTATTCTCTCAGGTCTTGAGATGATAAATGCCAAGTTTAAAGTCAATGGGATGAAAAATGTTTGCATAGGGGGAAAAAGCATGACCACAGTGAATGCGCCAAAATAGGCCAAAATTGGACATTAAAAAATTCATAGCTCACTTCCTGTACATTTTAGCTACATGGTCCCAATAGACTTTTTTGTGCGTCTCGGGGTGCTACACGTGCCTGCCAATTTTCGTTGCTCTAGCTCAAACGTGCCGGGCTTGGTTTTTATTTTTCTATGCTAGGGGGCGCTATAGAGTCGCGTTGTTATAACGACTTCATAATATCAAATTTTTCGCCGGACCTGAGGAGTGTGCAAAGTTCGGTGAGTTTTCGTGAATATTTAGGTACCCCAAATCGCGATTGTTTGCGGAGAATAAAGAAGAATAATAATAACTAGAGCTGCGAGCAGCTATAAAGGGCCCTCGCAGCCCGGGCCACGTTGGGGTACTTGCACGTTGGGGTACTTGCACGTTGGGGTACTGGCACGTTGGGGTACTGGCAAGTTTAGGTAAGGCACATTGGAAGCAGAATTTCTTTGAAAATGGCATGATAAACCTTGACATGTGGATTTTTTTTTTTTTTGTAAAAATACCGTTAAGTTGGTGTATTTTTTTTTATGCCTCTAGGGCTAGGTGGCGCTGTATATATAATGGAATGTTGTCATAGGGATACCTTCAAGCCTTGACTCTAAACATACATGTCAAGTGTGGGATTTTTTTGGAGCATGTACCGTGGAGTTATTAAGCATATCCTTCATTCACGATATTGCTTTTAATGTCCATTAGAGGCTATCAAAAATAAATAAAAAAGTACATGTTTGGATAAGTCTAATGCCAGTGAACATTTTGAGTGGTGGAAAGTAAAAGAATATTCATAAATGACTTAGTTATCACACTTAGAATGAGTTTACATTTTTTGTACAAAATACCGTATGTGGGGTATTTTTTTGTTTTGCCTCAAGGGCGAGGTGGCGCTGCATATATAACTGAATGTTGTCATAGAGATACCTTCAGGCCTTGACGATAAACATACATGTCAAGTTTGGGATTTTTTGGAGCATGTATCGGGGAGTTATTAAGCATATCCTTTTTCAGTGCGAAACACAAATTTTGATGCCCCGCGCTCATCATATAGTATTTCCAAAAGTCAAGATTTTTCCGTCTGTTGTTGGCTCAGGTCTTGGCATGGTCCAGGTCAAGTCATAAGTCAGTCGGATAAAACATGTAGGAGAAGTGGGCAAAAGTATGCCCCCTGAAAATGTGCAAAAATCGTCAAAAATGGGACATTCAAAAATTCGTACCTCACTTCCTGTTCATTTTAGCATATGGGTCCAAGAGACTTTTTTGTAGGTCTTTGGCTCCGTCATACACGTAAAAATTTTCGTAGATCTTGCTTAAACGTAGAATCGGGGCTGCTTCGTTAAAAATTTCTAGGGGGCGCTATTGAGTCATTTTTGTAAAAATAGTACAATCAACAATAAAATATTGTTCATTTTACCAGGCCAGATGTGTGTGCCAAGTTTCATGAGTTTCTGCGCATGTTTAGACCCTCAAAACTAGCGTTGTTTTCTTGGCGAACAGTGCTTAGCCACGCCCACAGCGATTCGCGAAAACTCACAAACTTCGTGTTGTGACATCATGAAGGCCGAAACCCTCATCTGAGCAAATATGAGGTTGGTCCAGTTAACGTGTTTGGAGAAAAATGTACAAGAAAATTCGTAAGAAAAAAAATTGCCACTAGGTGGCGCTATCAGTAAGATGAAATATAAGTTCGTAGATGTCTTTAGGGCTGGACTCTCATCAAATGTGTGAAATTTTGAGAAGATAGGATCATCTCGGTCAAGTTCATGCAGCTTTTATTGTCACGAAAAATTTTCGGACTTTGCGTCACCGTAGCGGCCACGCCCTTTGGCGAAAAGTTACAATATTCGGTGTGGGGCATGATCAACATCTTAAGGCTTTTCTGACCAATTTTCAACTGGATCCCTTCAACGAGCTCGGCACAGTAGCTAAAAACGTAAAGTATGACATTTATTGTTACCACTAGGTGGCGCTATATGTATAACTGAATTTTATCATATAGATGCTTTCAGGCCGTGACTATTACGTTGCCTGAGAAGTTTGAGATTTTTTGGAGCTTGAACATGGGAGTTATCACACTTAGAATGAGTTGACATTTTTTGTACAAAATACCGTATGTGGGGTATTTTTTTTTCACGCCTGAAGGGCTAGGTGGCGCTGCATATATAACTGAATTTTGTCATAGAGATACCTTCAGGCTTTGACTATAAACATACATGTCAAGTTTGGGATTTTTTGGAGCATGTACCGGGGAGTTATTAAGCATATCCTTTTTCAGTGCGAAACACAAAATTTGATGCCCCGCCCTCATCATATAGTATTTCCAAAAGTCAAGATTTTTCTGCCTGTAGTTGGCTCAGGTCTTGACATGGTCCAGGTCAAGTCTAAAGTCAGTCGGATGAAATGTGTAGGAGAAGTGGGCAAAAGTATGCCCCCTGAAAATGTGCAAAAATCGTCAAAAATGGGACATTCAAAAATTCATAGCTCACTTCCTGTTCATTTTAGCACATGGGTCCAAGAGACTTTTTTGTAGGTCATGGACTCCCTCATACACCTAAAAATTTTCGTAGATCTTGCTTAAACGTACAATCGGGGCTGCTTCGTTAAAAATTTCTAGGGGGCGCTATTGAGTCATTTTTGTAAAAATAGGACAATACATGATAAAATATTGCTCATTTTGCCAGGCCAGATGTGTGTGCCAAGTTTCATGAGTTTCTGCGCATGTTTAGACCATCAAAACTAGCGTTGTTTTCTTGGTGAACAGTGCTTAGCCACGCCCACAGCGATTCGCGAAAACTCACAAACTTCGTGTTGTGACATCATGAAGGCCGAAACCCCCATCTGAGCAAATATGAGGTTGGTCCAGTTAACGTGTTTGGAGAAAAATGTACAAGAAAATTCGTAAGAAAAAAAATTGCCACTAGGTGGCGCTATCAGTTAGATGAAATATAAGTTCGTAGATGTCTTTAGGGCTGGACTCTCATCAAATGTGTGAAATTTTGAGAAGATAGGATCATCTCGGTCAAGTTCATGCAGCTTTTATTGTCACGAAAAATCTTCAGACTTTGCGTCACCGTAGCGGCCACGCCCTTTGGCGAAAAGTTACAATATTCGGTGTGGGGCATCATCAACATCTTAAGGCTTTTCTGACCAATTTTCAACTGGATCCCTTCAACGAGCTCAGCACAGTAGCTAAAAACGTAAAGTATGACATTTATTGTAACCACTAGGTGGCGCTATATGTATAACTGAATTTTTTCATATAGGTGTTTTCAGGCCGTGACTATTACGTTGCCTGAGAAGTTTGAGATTTTTTGGAGCTTGTACATGGGAGTTATTCAGCATTTGCTCTTTCTGGACAAATGAAATTTTAAAGGCAATATTTGATGCCCCGCCCCCGTCATATAGTATTTCGAAAACGCAAGATTTTTTGCCTAGTTTTTCTCTTAAGTCTTGAGATGATAAATGCCAAGTTTAAAGTCAATGGGATGAAAAATGTTTGCATAGGGGGAAAAAGCATGACCACAGTGAATGTGCCAAAATAGGCCAAAATTGGACATTAAAAAATTCATAGCTCACTTCCTGTACATTTTAGGAAATGGCTTCCACTGACTTTTTTGTGCGTCTCGTAGTGCTACACGTGCCTGCCATTTTTCGTAGCTCTAGCTCAAACGGACCGGGATTGGTTTTTATTTTTCTACGCTAGGTGGCGCTATAGAGTCGCGTTGTTATGACAACTACATAATATCAAATTTTTCGCCGGGCCCGAAGAGACTGCAAAGTTTGGTGAGTTTTCGTAAATGTTTAGGCCCTCAAAAATGCGATCGTTTACGGAGAAGAAGAAGAAGAATAATAATAATAATTCTTACAAAAACAAGAGGGACCTCGCAGCGGTCGCTGCTCGGGCCCTAATAACTAGAGCTGCGAGCAGCTATAAAGGGCCCTCGCAACCCGGGCCACGTTGGGGTACTTGCACGTCGGGGTACTGGCACGTTGGGGTACTGTCAAATAGGACAAGGACCATCTAAAATGTTTTTGACAAGCCTTGTGTGTGCAAAGTTTAATCAAAACGCAAAATATGGTGCGCAATTCCCAAAATAAATTCAAAATGGCGGACTTCCTTTTAGGTTTAGCATACGGCAACAGAATACTTTTTGTAGGTCTTAAGCTAATAGGTATGCCTCCCAGTTTTCACAAATCTAGGTCAAGTCATCTTTAGTTGTGTATCGCTTGAATCATACAATTGGAAATGCTCCATAAAAATGCATAGAGGGCGCTATTGAGCACAACGTTGGGTTACTTGCACGTCAGGGTACTGGCACGTTGGGGTACTGTTACATGGAACAAGGACCATTTAAAATGTTAGTGTTAGTTTTTTCCATGCCTTGTCTGTGCAAAGTTTAATGAAAAAGGCCAAAAATGATGTATAATTCCCAAAATAAAATCAAAATAGCGGACTTCCTCTTTGGTTTGGCAAATGGCTACATAATACTTTTTTGTAGGTCTAGCATAATCATACAATCGGAAATGCTTCATAAAAATGTCTAGAGGGCGCTATTTATTGCAAATTGCACAATAAATCTCTGAAAATTCATGTTCATGACAAGTCTGATGTGTTTGCAAAGTTTCATGAGTTTTCATGTGTATAAAAAAAAAAAAAGCAGCACTTGACAACTGTTACATGGAACAAGGACCATTTAAAATGTTAGTTTTTTCCATGCCTTGTCTGTGCAAAGTTTAATGAAAAAGGCCAAAAATGATGTATAATTCCCAAAATAAAATCAAAATAGCGGACTTCCTCTTTGGTTTGGCAAATGGCTACATAGTACTTTTTTGTAGGTCTAGCATAATCATACAATCGGAAATGCTTCATAAAAATGTCTAGAGGGCGCTATTTATTGCAAATTGCACAATAAATCTCTGAAAATTCATGTTCATGACAAGTCTGATGTGTTTGCAAAGTTCCATGAGTTTTCATGTGTATAAAAAAAAAAAAGCAGCACTTGACAAACAATGCATTGCTATGGCAACAGCGTGTTACAAAATAAAAAACTTTCGATTACTTTGCATCTTAAACATCTTAAGATGAAACACACCAAGTTTGAAGACAGTCGGATAAATTTTGTAGGAGGGGTTCGTTAAAATATGACCCCTGAAAAAGGCCACAAAAAATGGCAACAAATCCCATCATAAATCAAAATGGCAGACTACCTGTTTGGTTTAGCACATGGTTCCAAGAGACTTTTTTGTACATCATGGGCTCTTATGTATGCCTGCAAATTATCATACCGCTAGGTGAAACGTACAACCGGGAATGCTTCGTTAAAGAGGAGTAATTAGCTCAAAATGTGATGCCCGGCCCCTGGGGGACTTCCTGTTGGGTTTAGCACATGGCACCAAGAGACTTTTTTGTACATCCTGGGCTGTTACATATGTCTACAATTTTTCGTCGCTCTAGCTGCTTCGTACAACTGGGAATGCTTCATTAAGAAGGATTTTTTTCCTTTGCAAAAAGTGCATGCCACGACAACAGCGTGTGACGAAATAAAAAACTTTCAATCACTTTTCATTTTCAACATCTTAAGATGAATCACACCAAGTTTGAAGATGATCGGATAAACTCTGTAGGAGGAGTTCGTTAAAATAAGACCCCAATGAAATGGCCAAAAAAATGGCAACACGTTCCAAAATAAATCAAAATGGTGGACTTCCTGTTAGGTTTAGCATATGGTTCAAAAAGAGTTTTTTGTACCTCGAAGGCTGTTATATACCTCTACAAATTTTGGTAACTCTATGTGAAACGTACAGCCGGGTATGCTTTGTTAAAGAGGAGTTTTTTAGCTCAAAATGTGATGCCCGGCCCCTGGGGGACTTCCTGTTGGGTTTAGCACAGGGCACCAAGAGACTTTTTTGTACATCTTGGGCTGTTACATATGTCTACAAATTTTCGTAGCTCTAGCTGCTTCGTACAAATGGGAATGCTTCTTTAAGGATTTTTTTTTTCCTTTAAAAACAGTGCATGCCATGACAACAGCGTGCAACGAAATACAAAGCTTTCAATAACTTTTCATCTTCAACATCTTAAGATGAATCACACCAAGTTTGAAGATGATCGGATAAACACTGTAGGAGGAGTTCGTTAAAATAAGACCCCAATGAAATGGCCAAAAAAATGGCAACACGTTCCAAAATAAATCAAAATGGTGGACTTCCTGTTAGGTTTAGCATATGGTTCAAAAAGAGTTTTTTGTAGGTCATAGCCTGTTACATATGTGTACCAATTTTCGTAGCTCTAGATTAAACGTACAACCGGCAATGCTTCGTGAAGTAAGAATTTTTAAACTCTAAATTTGATGCGCCGCCGCCGTCATATAGTATATCAAAAACTTTTCATTTTTCACAATGATGTTGTCCCAGGTGTTGAGATGGTACATCCCAAGTTTGAAGTCAATCGGGTTAACCGTGTAGGAGAAGCGGGCAAAAGTATGACCCCTGTAAATGTGCAAAAATTGGCAAAAAATGGACATTTAAATACTCATACCTCACTTTCTGTCTATTTTAGGGTACACACTTCAAAGAGGTTTTTGTTCATTGGGATGTGCTACAGGTGCCACACAATTTTCATAGCCGTCGGACAATTGTAGCGGGACAGGGATCCGTTTAACCTATGTAGGGGGCGCTAAGGAGCCATTTTTCTGTTATCATGTATGGCGACTTTAAAATATCAAATTTTTCGCCAGGCCTGATGTGCGTGTAAAGTTTGGTGAGTTTTCGGTCACGTTTAGTGTCTCAAAAATGCGATTGTTTGCGGAGAAGAATAATAATAATAAGAATAATAATAACTAGAGCTGCGAGCAGCTATAAAGGGCCCTCGCAACCCGGGCCACGTTGGGGTACTTGCACGTCGGGGTACTGGCACGTTGGGGTACTGTCAAATAGGACAAGGACCATCTTAAAATGTTTTTGACAAGCCTTGTGTGTGCAAAGTTTAATCAAAACGCAAAATATGGTGCGCAATTCCCAAAATAAATTCAAAATGGCGGACTTCCTTTTAGGTTTAGCATACGGCTACAGAATACTTTTTGTAGGTCTTAAGCTAATAGGTATGCCTCCCAGTTTTCACAAATCTAGGTCAAGTCATCTTTAGTTGTGTATCGCTTGAATCATACAATTGGAAATGCTCCATAAAAATGCATAGAGGGCGCTATTGAGCACAACGTTGGGTTACTTGCACGTCAGGGTACTGGCACGTTGGGGTACTGTTACATGGAACAAGGACCATTTAAAATGTTAGTTTTTTCCATGCCTTGTCTGTGCAAAGTTTAATGAAAAAGGCCAAAAATGATGTATAATTCCCAAAATAAAATTAAAATAGCGGACTTCCTCTTTGGTTTGGCAAATGGCTACATAATACTTTTTTGTAGGTCTAGCATAATCATACAATCGGAAATGCTTCATAAAAATGTCTAGAGGGCGCTATTTATTGCAAATTGCACAATAAATCTCTGAAAAATCATGTTCATGACAAGTCTGATGTGTTTGCAAAGTTTCATGAGTTTTCATGTGTATAAAAAAAAAAAAAAGCAGCACTTGACAAACAATGCATTGCTATGGCAACAGCGTGTTACAAAATAAAAAACTTTCAATAACTTTTCATTTTCAACATCTTAAGATGAATCACACCAAGTTTGAAGATGATCGGATAAACTCTGTAGGAGGAGTTTGTTAAAATATGACCCCTATGAAATGGCCCAAAAAAATGGCAACACATTCCAAAGTAATTCAAAATGGCGGACGTCCTGTTAGGTTTAGCATATGGTTCAAAAAGAGTTTTTTGTACCTCGAGGGCTGTTATATACCTCTACAAATGTTGGTAACTCTATGTGAAACGTACAGCCGGGTATGCTTTGTTAAAGAGGAGTTTTTTATCTCAAAATGTGATGCCCGGCCCCTGGGGGACTTCCTGTTGGGTTTAGCACAGGGCACCAAGAGACTTTTTTGTACATCTTGGGCTGTTACATATGTCTACAAATTTTCGTAGCTCTAGCTGCTTCGTACAAATGGGAATGCTTCTTTAAGGATATTTTTTTCCCTTTAAAAACAGTGCATGCCATGACAACAGCGTGCGACGAAATACAAAGCTTTCAATAACTTTTCATCTTCAACATCTTAAGATGAATCACACCAAGTTTGAAGATGATCGGATAAACACTGTAGGAGGAGTTCGTTAAAATAAGACCCCAATGAAATGGCCAAAAAAATGGCAACACGTTCCAAAATAAATCAAAATGGTGGACTTCCTGTTAGGTTAAGCATATGGTTCAAAAAGAGTTTTTTGTAGGTCATAGCCTGTTACATATGTTTACCAATTTTCGTAGCTCTAGATTAAACGTACAACCGGCAATGCTTCGTGAAGTAAGAATTTTTAAACTCTAAATTTGATGCGCCGCCGCCGTCATATAGTATATCAAAAACTTTTCATTTTTCACAATGATGTTGTCCCAGGTGTTGAGATGGTACATCCCAAGTTTGAAGTCAATCGGGTTAACCGTGTAGGAGAAGCGGGCAAAAGTATGACCCCTGTAAATGTGCAAAAATTGGCAAAAATTGGACATTTAAATACTCATACCTCACTTTCTGTCTATTTTAGGGTACACACTTCAAAGAGGTTTTTGTTCATTGGGATGTGCTACAGGTGCCACACAATTTTCATAGCCGTCGGACAATCGTAGCGGGACAGGGATCCGTTTAACCTATGTAGGGGGCGCTAAGGAGCCATTTTTCTGTTATCATGTATGGCGACTTTAAAATATAAAATTTTTCGCCAGGCCTGATGTGCGTGTAAAGTTTGGTGAGTTTTCGGTCACGTTTAGTGTCTCAAAAATGCGATTGTTTGCGGAGAAGAATAATAATAAGAATAATAATAATAAGAAGAATTCCTACAAAAACAATAGGGCCTCGCAGCGGCACCGCCGCCGCCGCTGCTCGGGCCCTAATAAGAAGAATTCCTACAAAAACAATAGGGCCTCGCAGCGGCACCGCCGCCGCCGCTGCTCGGGCCCTAATAATAATAAGAATTCCTACAAAAACAATAGGGCCTCGCAGCGGCACCGCCGCCGCCGCTGCTCGGGCCCTAATAAGAATTCCTTGAAAAACAATAGGGACCTCGCAGCGGTCGCTGCTCGGGCCCTAATAATAATAATAATAATAATAATAATAATAATAATAATAATTTTTACAAAAACAATAGGGACCTCGCAGCGGTCGCTGCTCGGGCCCTAATAATAATAATAATAATTTTTACAAAAACAATAGGGACCTCGCAGCGGTCGCTGCTCGGGCCCTAATAATAATAATTCGAACGAAAAACAATAGGGACCTCGCAGCGGTCGCTGCTCGGGCCCTAACTAGAGCTGCGAGCAGCTATAAAGGGCCCTCGCAGCCCGGGCCACGTTGGGGTCCTTGCACGTTGGGGTACTTGCACGTTAGGGTACTGGCACGTTGGGGTACTGGCATATTGGAAGCAAAATTTCTTTGAAAATGGCACAATAAACGTTTACATGTAGAATATTTTTTTTGCCAGTGTGTGTCAAGCTCAACAGGTTTTGGTGATTGTTAAGACCTGCAAAAATCAGCGTCCTTTTTTATTTTTAGGCAATTAGTTGTCCTGATTGGTATTTTTTGTAAAAGTCTATATACACATCATCGCTTGTTGTACTCATTGCACAATGTTACTTTTATTGTCCAAAGGGGCAATCAAAAATGAATAAAACAAAATGGAAACGTACATACGTTTGGATCGGTGTGAAGCCAGTAAACAATTTGAGTGGTGGAAACTAAAAGAATATTCATAAATGACTTAGTTATCACACTTAGAATGAGTTTACATTTTTTGTACAAAATACCGTATATGTTTTTTTTTTTTTTATGCCTCAAGGGCTAAGTGGCGCTGTATTTATAACTGAATGTTGTCATAGAGATACCTTCAGGCCTTGATTATAAGCATACATGTCAAGTGTGGGATTTTTTTTGGAGCATGTACCGTGGAGTTATTAAGCATATCCTTCATTCACGATATTGCTTTTAATGTCCACAGAGGCTATCAAAAATAAATAAAAATATATATATGTTTGGATAAGTCTGATGCCAGTGAACATTTTGAGTGGTGGAAATTAAAAGAATATTCATAAATGACTTAGTTATCACACTTAGAATGAGTTTACATTTTTTGTACAAAATACCGTATGTGGGGTATTTTTTTTTTTATGCCTCAAGGGCTAGGTGGCGCTGCATATATAACTGAATGTTGTCATAGAGATAACTTCAGGCCTTGACGATAAACATACATGTCAAGTTTGGGATTTTTTGGAGCATGTCCCGGGGAGTTATCAAGCACATCCTTTTTCATTGCGAAACACAAATTTTGATGCCCCGCCCTCATCATATAGTATTTCGAAAAGTCAAAATTTTTCCCCCTGTCGTTCGCTCAGGTCTTGACATGGTCCAGGCCAAGTCTTAACTCAGTCGGATGAAACGTGTAGGAGAAGTGGGCAAAAGTCTGCCCCCTGTGAATATGCAAAAATCGTAAAAAATGGGACATTCAAAAATTCGTAGCTCACTTCCTGTTCATTTTAGCATATGGGTACAAGAGACTTTTTTGTAGGTCTTGGGCTCCCTCATACATCTAAAAATATTCGTCGTTCTTGCTTAAACGTACAACCGGGGCTGCTTCGTTAAAAATTTCGAGGGGGCGCTATTGAGTCATTTTTGTAAAAATAGGACAATACATGATAAAATATTGCTCATTTTGCCAGGCCAGATGTGTGTGCCAAGTTTCATGAGTTTCTGCGCATGTTTAGACCATCAAAACTAGCATTGTTTTCTTGGCGAACAGTGCTTAGCCACGCCCACAGCGATTCGCGAAAACTCACAAACTTCGTGTTGTGACATCATGAAGGCCGAAACCCCCATCTGAGCAAATATGAGGTTGGTCCAGTTAACGGGTTTGGAGAAAAATGTAGAAGAAAATTCGTAAGAAAAAAAATTGCCACTAGGTGGCGCTATCAGTTAGATGAAATGTAAGTTAGTAGATGTCTTTAGGGCTGGACTCTCATCAAATGTGTGAAATTTTGAGAAGATAGGATCATCTCGGTCAAGTTCATGCAGCTTTTATTGTCACGAAAAATCTTCAGAATTTGCGTCACCGTAGCGGCCACTCCCTTTGGCGAAAAGTTACAATATTCGGTGTGGGGCATCATCAACATCTTAAGGCTTTTCTGACCAATTTTCAACTGGATCCCTTCAACGAGCTCAGCACAGTAGCTAAAAACGTAAAGTATGACATTTATTGTAACCACTAGGTGGCGCTATATGTATAACTGAATTTTTTCATATAGGTGTTTTCAGGCCGTGACTATTACGTTGCCTGAGAAGTTTGAGATTTTTTGGAGCTTGAACATGGGAGTTATTAAGCATTTGCTCTTTCTGGACAAATGAAATTTTAAAGGCAATATTTGATGCCCCGCCCCCGTCATATAGTATTTCGAAAAGGCAAGATTTTTTGCCTAGTTGTTCTCTTAGGTCTTGAGATGATAAATGCCAAGTTTGAAGTCAATGGGATGAAAAATGTTTGCATAGGGGGAAAAAGCATGACCACAGTGAATGTGCCAAAATAGGCCAAAATTGGACATTAAAAAATTCATAGCTCACTTCCTGTACATTTTAGCTACATGGTCCCAATAGACTTTTTTGTGTGTCTCGGGGTGCTACACGTGCCTGCCAATTTTCGTTGCTCTAGCTCAAACGTGCTGGGCTTGGTTTGTATTTTTCTACGCTAGGGGGCGCTATAGAGTCGCGTTGTTATAACGACTTCATAATATAAAATTTTTCGCCGGACCTGAGGAGTGTGCAAAGTTCGGTGAGTTTTCTTGAATATTTAGGTACCCAAAATCGCGATTGTTTGCGGAGAATAAAGAAGAATAATAATAACTAGAGCTGCGAGCAGCTATAAAGGGCCCTCGCAGCCCGGGCCACGTTGGGGTCCTTGCACGTTGGGGTACTGGCACATTGGGGTACTGGCATATTGGAAGCGAAATTTCTTTGAAAATGGCATAATAAACCTTTACATGTAGAATATTTTTTTTGCCTGTGTGTGTGTCAAGCTCAATGGGTTTTGGTGATTGTTAAGACCTGCAAAAATCAGCGTCCTTTTTTATTTTTAAGCAATGAGTTGCCCTGATTGGTATTTTTTGTAAAAGTGTATATCATCATCGCTCGTTGTACTCATTGAACAATGTTGCTTTTATTGTCCAAAGGTGCAATCAAAAATGAATAAAACAAAATGGAAACGTACATACATTTGGATCGGTGTGAAGCCAGTGAACAATTTGTGTGGTGGAAACTAAAAGAATATTCATAAATGGCTTAGTTATCACACTTAGAATGAGTTTACATTTTTTGTACAAAATACCGTATGTGGGGTATTATTTTTTTTTATATAAGCCTCAAGGGCTAGGTGGCGCTGTATTTATAACTGAATGTTGTCATAGAGATACCTTCAGGCCTTGATTATAAGCATACATGTCAAGTGTGGGATTTTTTTTGGAGCATGTCCCGTGGAGTTATTAAGCATATCCTTCATTCACGATATTGCTTTTAATGTCCATAGAGGCTATCAAAAATAAATAAAAATATATGTATGTTTGGATAAGTCTGATGCCAGTGAACATTTTGAGTGGTGGAAACTAAAAGAATATTCATAAATGACTTAGTTATCACACTTAGAATGAGTTTACATTTTTTGTACAAAATACCGTATGTGGGGTATTTTTTTTTCACGCCTCAAGGGCTAGGTGGCGCTGCATATATAACTGAATTTTGTCATAGAGATACCTTCAGGCCTTGACTATAAACATACATGTCAAGTTTGGGATTTTTTGGAGCATGTACCGGGGAGTTATTAAGCATATCCTTTTTCAGTGCGAAACACAAAATTTGATGCCCCGCCCTCATCATATAGTATTTCCAAAAGTCAAGATTTTTCCGCCTGTCGTTGGCTCAGGTCTTGACATGGTCCAGGTCAAGTCTGAAGTCAGTCGGATGAAATGTGTAGGAGAAGTGGGCAAAAGTATGCCCCCTAAAAATGTGCAAAAATTGTCAAAAATGGGACATTCAAAAATTCATAGCTCACTTCCTGTTCATTTTAGCACATGGGTCCAAGAGACTTTTTTGTAGGTCTTGGACTCCCTCATACACCTAAAAATTTTCATAGATCTTGCTTAAACGTACAACCGGGGCTGCTTCGTTAAAGAATTCTAGGGGGCGCTATTGAGTCATTTTTCTAAAAATAGCACAATCAACAATAAAATATTGTTCATTTTACCAGGCCAGATGTGTGTGCCAAGTTTCATGAGTTTCTGCGCATGTTTAGACCCTCAAAACTGGCGTTGTTTTCTTGGCGAACAGTGCTTAGCCACGCCCACAGCGATTCGCGAAAACTCACAAACTTCGTGTTGTGACATCATGAAGGCCGAAACCCTCATCTGAGCAAATATGAGGTAGGTTCAGTTAACGTGTTTGTAGAAAAACGTAGAAGAAAATTCGTAAGAAAAAAAATTGCCACTAGGTGGCGCTATCAGTAAGATGAAATATAAATTTGTAGATGTCTTCAGGGCTGGACTCTCATTAAATGTGTGAAATTTTGAGAAGATAGGATCATCTCGGTCAAGTTAATGCAGCTTTTATTTTCACGAAAAATCTTCAGAATTTGCGGCACCGTAGCGGCCACGCCCTTTGGCGAAAAGTTACAATATTCGGTGTGGGGCATGATCAACATCTTAAGGCTTTTCTGACCAATTTTCAACTGGATCCCTTCAACGAGCTCAGCACAGTAGGTAAAAACGTAAAGTATGACATTTATTGTTACCACTAGGTGGCGCTATATGTAGAACTGAAATTTATCATATAGATGTTTTCAGGCCGTGACTATTACGTTGCCTGAGAAGTTTGAGATTTTTTGGAGCTTGAACATGGGAGTTATTAAGCATTTGCTCTTTCTGGACAAATGAAATTTTAAAGACAATATTTGATGCCCCGCCCCCATCATATAGTATTTCGAAAAGGCAAGACTTTTTGCCCAGTTGTTCTCTCAGGTCTTGAGATGATAAATGCGAAGTTTGAAGTCAATTGGATGAAAAATGTTTGCAAAGGGGGAAAAAGCATGACCACAGTGAATGTGCCAAAATAGGCCAAAATTGGACATAAAAAAATTCATAGCTCATTTCCTGTACATTTTAGCTACATGGTCCCAATAGACTTTTTTGTGCGTCTCGGGGTGCTACACGTGCCTGCCAATTTTTGTTGCTCTAGCTCAAACGTGCCGGGCTTGGTTTTCATTTTTCTACGCTAGGGGGCGCTATAGAGTCGCGTTGTTATGACGACTTCATAATATCAAATTTTTCGCTGGGCCTGAGGAGTGTGCAAAGTTTGGTGAGTTTTCGTGAATGTTTAGGTACCCAAAATCGTGATCGTTTGCGGAGAATAAAGAAGAAGAAGAATAACTAGAGCTGCGAGCAGCTATAAAGGGCCCTCGCAACCCGGGCCACGTTGGGGTATTTGCACGTCGGGGTCCTGGCATGTTGGGGTACTGTCAAATAGGAAACCATCTAAATTGTAAACGTTTTTGCCATGCTTTGTGTTTGTAAAGTTTCATGGAAAGGCCAAAAATGATGCACAATTAACAAAATAAAATCAAAATGGATTGTCACATGGCTATATAGAATACTTTTTGAATATATTAGGCATGCCTGCCAATATTGACACATCTAGCTGAATCATATAATCGGAAAGACTTCACAAAAATGTCTAGAGGGCGCTATTGAGCAATTTATTACAAATTGCACAACAAATCTCTAAATAAAATATTCATGTTCCAGACAGGTCTGGTGTGTGTGCAAAGTTTTGTGAGTTTTCGCCCATATTTGGACTCTCAAAAAAGCATTTTTCTTCACAAACAATGCATGGCTACAGCAAAGGCGTGTGACAAAATAAAACAATTCAATAACTTTTCATCTTAAATATCTTAAGATGAAACACGCCAAAGAATGAAGACGATCTGATAAGTTCTGTAGAAAATATGACCCCTATAAAAGGCCCCAAAAAATGGCAGACTTCCTGTTTGATTCAGCATATGGCTTTAGAAACCTTTTTGTAAGTCTTAGGCTGATAGGTATCCCAATTTTTACAAATCTAGCTGAATCATAAAATACAAAACATTTGCAAAAGCTTCATAAAAATGTCTAGAGGGTGCTATTGAACCATTTATTGCAAATTGAATAATAAATCTCTAAAATATTCATGCTTATGACAAGCCTGATGTGTGTGTAAAGTTTCATGAGTTTTTGCACGTGTAGACCAAAAAAAGCAGCATTTTACTTGGCAAACAATGCATCGCCATGACAACGGCGTGCGACAAAATAAATAACTTTCGATAACTTTTCATCTTCAACATCTTAAGATGAATCACACCAAGTTTGGAGATGATCGGATAAACTCTGTAGGAGGAGTTCGTTAAAATAAGACCCCTATGAAATGGCCCAAAAAATGGCAACACGTTCCAAAGTAAATCAAAATGGTGGACTTTCTGTTCGGTTTAGCACATGGTTCAAAAAGAGTTTTTTGTACCTTGAGGGCTGTTACATATGTCTTCAAATTTTGGTAACTCTAGGTGAAACGTACAGCCGGGAATGCTTCTTTAATTAAGAATTTTGAAACGCAAAATTAGATGCCCCGCCTCTGGCGGACTTCCTGTTGGGTTTAGCATATGGCACCAAAGACTTTTTTGTAGATCATAGTCTGTTACATATGTGTACCAATTTTCGTAGCTCTAGGTTAAACGTACAACCGGCAATACTATGTTAAGTAAGAATTTTGAAACTCTAAATTTGATGCCCCGCCGCCGTCATATAGTATGTCAAAAACTTTAGATTTTTTACCATGGTGTTGTCCCAGGTGTTGAGATGGTACATCCCAAGTTTGAACTCAATTGGGTTAACCGTGTAGGAGAAGTGGGCAAAAGTATGACCCCTGTAAATGTGCAAAAATGGGCCAAAATTGGACATTCAAATGATCACACCTCACTTCCTGTCTATTTTAAGGTACAACTATCAAAGAGGTTTTTGTTCATCTGGATGTGCTACAGGTGCCACACAATTTTCGTAGCCGTAGGACAATCGTAGCGGGACAGGGATCCGTTAAACCTATGTAGGTGGCGCTACAGAGCCATTTTTCTGTTATCATGTATGGCGACTTTAAAATATCAAATTTTTCACCAGGCCTGATGTGCGTGTAAAGTTTGGTGAGTTTTCGTTCACGTTTAGTGTCTCAAAAATGCGATTGTTTGCGGAGAAGAAAAAGAAGAATAACTAGAGCTGCGAGCAGCTATAAAGGGCCCTCGCAACCCGGGCCACGTTGGGGTATTTGCACGTCGGGGTACTGGCATGTTGGGGTACTGTCAAATAGGAAACCATCTAAATTGTAAACGTTTTTGCCATGCTTTGTGTTTTTAAAGTTTCATGGAAAGGCCAAAAACGATGCACAATTAACAAAATAAAATCAAAATGGATTGGCACATGGCTATATAGAATACTTTTTGAATATATTCGGCATGCCTGCCAATATTCACACATCTAGCTGAATCATATAATCGGAAAGACTTCATAAAAATGTCTAGAGGGCGCTATTGAGCCATTTATTACAAATAGCACAACAAATCTCTAAATAAAATATTCATGTTCTAGACAGGTCTGGTGCGTGTGCAAAGTTTTGTGAGTTTTCACCCATATTTAGACTCTCAAAAAAGCATTTTTCTTCACAAACAATGCATGGCTACAGCAAAGGCGTGTGACAAAATAAAAAAATTCAATAACTTTTCATCTTAAATATCTTAAGATGAAACACGCCAAAGAATGAAGACGATCTTATAAGTTCTGTTGAAAATATGACCCCTATAAAAGGCCCCAAAAAATGGCTACAAATACCAAAGTAAATCAAAATGGCAAACTTCCTTTTTGATTCAGCATATGGCTTTAGAAACCTTTTTGTAAGTCTTAGGCTGATAGGTATCCCAATTTTTACAAATCTAGCTGAATCATAAAACACAAAACATTTGCAAAAGCTTCATAAAAATGTCTAGAGGGCGCTATTGAACCATTTATTGCAAATTGAATAAGAAATCTCTAAAATATTCATGCTGATGACAAGCCTGATGTGTGTGTAAAGTTTCATGAGTTTTTGCACATGTTTAGACCAAAAAAAAAAGTAACATTTTACTTGGCAAACAATGCATCGCCATGACAACGGCGTGCGACAAAATAAATAACTTTCGATAACTTTGCATCTTAAACATCTTAAGATGAAGCACACCAAGTTTAAAGACAGTCGGATAAATTTTGTAGGAGGAGTTCGTTAAAATATGACCCCTAAAAAAGGCCACAAAAAATGGCTACAAATCCCAACGTAAATCAAAATGGTGGACTTCCTGATTGGTTTAGCATATTGCTCCAAGAGACTTTTTTTGTACATCCTGAGCTCTTATGTTTGCCTGCAAATTATCATAGCTTTAGGTGTTTAATCAAAACGCAAAATATGGTGTGCAATTCCCATGCATTGCTATGGCAACAGCGTGTGACAAAATAAAAAACTTTCGATTACTTTGCATCTTAAACATCTTAAGATGAAACATACCAAGTTTGAAGACAGTCGGATAAATTTTGTAGGAGGGGTTCGTTAAAATATGACCCCTGAAAAAGGCCACAAAAAATGGCAACAAATCCCATCATAAATCAAAATGGCGGACTTCCTGTTTGGTTTAGCCCATGGTTCCAAGAGACTTTTTTGTACATCGTGGGCTCTTATGTATGCCTGCAAATTATCATAGCGCTAGGTGAAACGTACAACCGGGAATGCTTAGTTAAAGAGGAGTTTTTTAGCTCAAAATGTGATGCCCGGCCCCTGGGGGACTTCCTGTTGCGTTTAGCACATGGCACCAAGAGACATTTTTGTAGATCCTGGGCTGTTACATATGTCTACAATTTTTCGTCACTCTAGCTGCTTCGTACAACTGGGAATGCTTCATTAAGAAGGATTTTTTTCCTTTGCAAAAAGTGCATGCCACGATAACAGCATGTGACGAAATAAAAAACTTTCAATAACTTTTCATTTTCAACATCTTAAGATGAATCACACCAAGTTTGAAGATGATCGGATAAACTCTGTAGGAGGAGTTTGTTAAAATATGACCCCTATGAAATGGCCAAAAAAAATGGCAACACATTCCAAAGTAAATCAAAATGGCGGACGTCCTGTTAGGTTTAGCATATGGTTCAAAAAGAGTTTTTTGTAAATCGAGGGCTGTTATATACCTCTACAAATTTTGGTAACTCTAGGTGAAACGTACAGCCGGGTATGCTTTGTTAAAGAGGAGTTTTTTTTAGCTCAAAATGTGATGCCCGGCCCCTGGGGGACTTCCTGTTGGGTTTAGCACAGGGCACCAGGAGACTTTTTTGTACATCTTGGGCTGTTACATATGTCTACAAATTTTCGTAGCTCTAGCTGCTTCGTACAACTGGCAATGCTTCTTTAAGGATATTTTTTTTCCTTTGCAAACAGTGCATGCCATGACAACAGCGTGCGACGAAATACAAAGCTTTCAATAACTTTTCATCTTCAACATCTTAAGATGAATCACACCAAGTTTGAAGATGATCGGATAAACACTGTAGGAGGAGTTCGTTAAAATAAGACTCCAATGAAATGGCCAAAAAAATGGCAACACGTTCCAAAATAAATCAAAATGGTGGACTTCCTGTTAGGTTTAGCATATGGTTCAAAAAGAGTTTTTTGTAGGTCATAGCCTGTTACATATGTGTACCAATTTTCGTAGCTCTAGATTAAACGTACAACCGGCAATGCCTCGTGAAGTAAGAATTTTTAAACTCTAAATTTGATGCGCCGCCGCCGTCATATAGTATATCAAAAACTTTTCATTTTTCACAATGATGTTGTCCCAGGTGTTGAGATGGTACATCCCAAGTTTGAAGTCAATCGGGTTAACCGTGTAGGAGAAGCGGGCAAAAGTATGACCCCTGTAAATGTGCAAAAATTGGCAAAAATTGGACATTTAAATACTCATACCTCACTTTCTGTCTATTTTAGGGTACACACTTCAAAGAGGTTTTTGTTCATTGGGATGTGCTACAGGTGCCACACAATTTTCATAGCCGTCGGACAATCGTAGCGGGACAGGGATCCGTTTAACCTATGTAGGGGGCGCTAAGGAGCCATTTTTCTGTTATCATGTATGGCGACTTTAAAATATCAAATTTTTCGCCAGGCCTGATGTGCGTGTAAAGTTTGGTGAGTTTTCGGTCACGTTTAGTGTCTCAAAAATGCGATTGTTTGCGGAGAAGAATAATAATAAGAATAATAATAATAAGAAGAATTCCTACAAAAACAATAGGGCCTCGCAGCGGCACCGCCGCCGCCGCTGCTCGGGCCCTAATAAGAAGAATTCCTACAAAAACAATAGGGCCTCGCAGCGGCACCGCCGCCGCCGCTGCTCGGGCCCTAATAATAACTAGAGCTGCGAGCAGCTATAAAGGGCCCTCGCAGCCCGGGCCACGTTGGGGTCCTTGCACGTTGGGGTACTTGCACGTTGGGGTACTGGCACGTTGGGGTACTGGCATATTGGAAGCAAAATTTCTTTGAAAATGGCATAATAAACGTTTACATGTAGAATATTTTTTTGCCAGTGTGTGTGTCAAGCTCAACGGGTTTTGGTGATTGTTAAGACCTGCAAAAATCAGCGTCCTTTTTTATTTTTAGGCAATGAGTTGCCCTGATTGGTATTTTTTTGTAAAAGTGTATATACACATCATCGCTCGTTGTACTCATTGCACAATGTTACTTTTATTGTCCAAAGGGGCAATCAAAAATGAATAAAACAAAATGGAAACGTACACACGTTTGGATCGGTGTGAAGCCAGTGAACAATTTGAGTGGTGGAAACTAAAAGAATATTCATAAATGACTTAGTTATCACACTTAGAATGAGTGTACATTTTTTGTACAAAATACCGTATGTGGGGTATTTTTATTTTTTTTTATATAAGCCTCAAGGGCTAGGTGGCGCTGTATTTATAACTGAATGTTGTCATAGAGATACCTTCAGGCCTTGATTATAAGCATACATGTCAAGTGTGGGATTTTTTTTTGGAGCATGTACCGTGGAGTTATTAAGCATATCCTTCATTCACGATATTGCTTTTAATGTCCATAGAGGCTATCAAAAATAAATAAAAATATATATATGTTTGGATAAGTCTGATGCCAGTGAACATTTTGAGTGGTGGAAACTAAAAAAATATTCATAAATGACTTAGTTATCACACTTAGAATGAGTGTACATTTTTTGTACAAAATACCGTATGTGGGGTATTTTTTTTTCATGCCTCAAGGGCTAGGTGGCGCTGCATATATAACTGAATGTTGTCATAGAGATAACTTCAGGCCTTGACGATAAACATACATGTCAAGTTTGGGATTTTTTGGAGCATGTACCGGGGAGTTATCAAGCATATCCTTTTTCATTGTGAAACACAAATTTTGATGCCCCGCCCTCATCATATAGTATTTCGTAAAGTCAAAATTTTTCCCCCTGTCGTTGGCTCAGGTCTTGACATGGTCCAGGCCAAGTCTTAACTCAGTCGGATGAAACGTGTAGGAGAAGTGGGCAAAAGTCTGCCCCCTGTGAATGTGCAAAAATCGTCAAAAATGGGACATTCAAAAATTCGTAGCTCACTTCCTGTTCATTTTAGCATATGGTTACAAGAGACTTTTTTGTAGGTCTTGGGCTCCCTCATACACCTAAAAATATTCGGCGTTTTTGCTTAAACGTACAACCGGGGCTGCTTCGTTAAAAATTTCGAGGGGGCGCTATTGAGTCATTTTTGTAAAAATAGCACAATCAACAATAAAATATTGCTCATTTTACCAGGCCAGATGTGTGTGCCAAGTTTCAGGAGTTTCTGTGCATGTTTAGACCCTCAAAACTGGCGTTGTTTTCTTGGCGAACAGCGCTTAGCCACGCCTACAGCAATTCGCGAAAACTCACAAACTTCGTGTTGTGACATCATGAAGGCCGAAACCCTCCTCTGAGCAAATATGAGGTAGGTCCAGTTAACGTGTTTGGAGAAAAACGTAGAAGAAAATTCGTAAGAAAAAAAATTGCCACTAGGTGGCGCTATCAGTTAGATGAAATGTAAGTTAGTAGATGTCTTTAGAGCTGGACTCTCATCAAATGTGTGAAATTTTGAGAAGATAGGATCATCTCGGTCAAGTTAATGCAGCTTTTATTTTCACGAAAAATCTTCAGATTTTGCGTCACCGTAGCGGCCACGCCCTTTGATGAAAAGTTACAATATTCGGTGTGGGGCATGATCAACATCTTAAGGCTTTTCTGACCAATTTTCAAATGGATCCCTTCAACAAGCTCAGCACAGTAGCTAAAAACGTAAAGTATGACATTTATTGTAACCACTAGGTGGCGCTATATGTATAACTGAATTTTGTCATATAGATGTTTTCAGGCTGTGACTATTACGTTGCCTGAGAAGTTTGAGATTTTTTGGAGCTTGAACATGGGAGTTATTAAGCATTTGCTCTTTCTGGACAAATGAAATTTTAAAGGCAATATTTGATGCTCCGCCCCCGTCGTATAGTATTTCGAAAAGGCAAGATGTTTTGCCCAGCTGTTCTCTTAGGTCTTGAGATGATAAATGCCAAGTTTGAAGTCAATTGGATGAAAAATGTTTGCAAAGGGGGAAAAAGCATGACCACAGTGAATGTGCCAAAATAGGCCAAAATTGGACATTAAAAAATTCATAGCTCACTTCCTGTACATTTTAGCTACATGGTGCCAATAGACTTTTTTGTGCGTCTCGGGGTGCTACACGTGCCTGCCAATTTTCGTTGCTCTAGCTCAAACGTGTCGGGCTTGGTTTTTATTTTTCTACGCTAGGGGGCGCTATTGATCCGCGTTGTTATAACGACTTCATAATATCAAATTTTTCGCCGGACCTGAGGAGTGTGCAAAGTTTGGTGAGTTTTCGTGAATATTTAGGTACCCAAAATCGCGATTGTTTGCGGAGAATAAAGAAGAAGAAGAAGAAGAAGAATAATAACTAGAGCTGCGAGCAGCTATAAAGGGCCCTCGCAGCCCGGGCCACGTTGGGGTCCTTGCACGTTGGGGTACTGGCATATTGGAAGCAAAATTTCTTTGAAAATGGCATAATAAACATTTACATGTAGAATATTTTTTTTGCCAGTGTCTGTCAAGCTCAACGGATTTTGGTGATTGTTAAGACCTGCAAAAATCAGCGTCCTTATTTATTTTTAGGCAATGAGTTGCCCTGTTTGGTATTTTTTTGTAAAAGTGTATATACACATCATCGCTCGTTGTACTCATTGCACAATGTTTACTTTTATTGTCCAAAGGGGCAATCAAAAATGAATAAAACAAAATGGAAACGTACATACGTTTGGATCGGTGTGAAGCCAGTGAACAATTTGAGTGGTGGAAACTAAAAGAATATTCATAAATGACTTAGTTATCACACTTAGAATGAGTGTACATTTTTTGTACAAAATACCGTATGTGGGGTATTTTATTTATTTTTTTTATATAAGCCTCAACGGCTAGGTGGCGCTGTATTTATAACTGAATGTTGTCATCGAGATACCTTCAGGCCTTGATTATAAGCATACATGTCAAGTGTGGGATTTTTTTTGGAGCATGTACCGTGAAGTTATTAAGCATATCCTTCATTCACGATATTGCTTTTAATGTCCACAGAGGCTATCAAAAATAAATAAAAATATATATATGTTTGGATAAGTCTGATGCCAGTGAACATTTTGAGTGGTGGAAATTAAAAGAATATTCATAAATGACTTAGTTATCACACTTAGAATGAGTTTACATTTTTTGTACAAAATACCGTATGTGGGGTATTTTTTTTTATGCCTCAAGGGCTAGGTGGCGCTGCATATATAACTGAATGTTGTCATAGAGATAGCTTCAGGCCTTGACGATAAACATACATGTCAAGTTTGGGATTTTTTGGAGCATGTACCGGGGAGTTATTAAGCATATCCTTTTTCAGTGCGAAACACAAATTTTGATGCCCCGCCTTCATCATATAGTATTTCGAAAGGTCAAGATTTTTCCCCCTGTCGTTGGCTCAGGTCTTGACATGGTCCAGGTCAAGTCTTAACTCAGTCAGATGAAACGTGTAGGAGAAGTGGGCAAAAGTCTGCCCCCTGTGAATGTGCAAAAATTGTCAAAAATGGGACATTCAAAAATTCGTAGCTCACTTCCTGTTCATTTTAGCATATGGGTCCAAGAGACTTTTTTGTAGGTCTTGGGCTCCCTCATACACCTAAAAATATTCGTCGTTCTTGCTTAAACGTACAACCGGGGCTGCTTCGTTAAAAACTTCTAGGGGGCGCTATTGAGTCATTTTTGTAAAAATAGCACAATCAACAATAAAATATTGCTCATTTTACCAGGCCAGATGTGTGTGCCAAGTTTCATGAGTTTCTGTGCATGTTTAGACCCTCAAAACTGGCGTTGTTTTCTTGGCGAACAGCGCTTAGCCACACCCACAGCAATTCGCGAAAACTCACAAACTTCGTGTTGTGACATCATGAAGGCCGAAACCCTCATCTGAGCAAATATGAGGTAGGTCCAGTTAACGTGTTTGGAGAAAAACGTAGAAGAAAATTCGTAAGAAAAAAAATTGCCACTAGGTGGCGCGATCAGTTAGATGAAATATAAGTTCATAGATGTCTTTAGGGCTGGACTCTCATCAAATGTGTGAAATTTTGAGAAGATAGGATCATCTCGGTCAAGTTAATGCAGCTTTTATTTTCACGAAAAATCTTCAGACTTTGCGTCACCGTAGCGGCCACGCCCTTTGGCGAAAAGTTACAATATTCGGTGTGGGGCATAATCAACATCTTAAGGCTTTTCTGACCAATTTTCAAATGGATCCCTTCAACAAGCTCAGCACAGTAGCTAAAAACGTAAAGTATGACATTTATTGTAACCACTAGGTGGCGCTATATGTATAACTGAATTTGATCATATAGATGTTTTCAGGCCGTGACTATTACGTTGCCTGAGAAGTTTGAGATTTTTTGGAGCTTGAACATGGGAGTTATTAAGCATTTGCTCTTTCTGGACAAATGAAATTTTAAAGGCAATATTTGATGCCCCGCCCCCGTCATATAGTATTTCAAAAAGACAAGATGCTTTGCCCAGTTGTTCTCTCAGGTCTTGAGATGATAAATGCCAAGTTTGAAGTCAATTGGATGAAAAATGTTTGCAAAGGGGGAAAAAGCATGACCACAGTGAATGTGCCAAAATAGGCCAAAATTGGACATAAAAAAATTCATAGCTCACTTCCTGTACATTTTAGCTACATGGTCCCAATAGACTTTTTTTTGCGTCTCGGGGTGCTACACGTGCCTGCCAATTTTTGTTGCTCTAGCTCAAACGTGCCGGGCTTGGTTTATATTTTTCTACGCTAGGGGGCGCTATCGAGTCGCATTGTTATGACGACTTAATAATATCAAATTTTTCGCCGGGCCTGAGGAGTGTGCAAAGTTCGGTGAGTTTTCGTGAATGTTTAGGTACCCAAAATCGCGATTGTTTGCGGAGAATAAAGAATAATAATAATAATAATAATAATAATAATAATAATAATAATAATAATTTTTACAAAAACAATAGGGACCTCGCAGAGGTCGCTGCTCGGGCCCTAATAATAATAATAATAATAATAATAATAATAATAATAATTTTTACAAAAACAATAGGGACCTCGCAGCGGTCGCTGCTCGGGCCCTAATAATAATAATTTTTACAAAAACAATAGGGACCTCGCAGCGGTCGCTGCTCGGGCCCTAATAATTTTTACAAAAACAATAGGGACCTCGCAGCGGTCGCTGCTCGGGCCCTAATAATAATAATAATAATAATAATTTTTACAAAAACAATAGGGACCTCGCAGCGGTCGCTGCTCGGGCCCTAATAATAATAATAATAATAATAATAATAATAATTCGAACGAAAAACAATAGGGACCTCGCAGCGGTCGCTGCTCGGGCCCTAAATATATATATGTTTGGATAAGTCTGATACCAGTGAACATTTTGAGTGGTGGAAACTAAAAGAATATTCATAAATGACTTCGTTATCACACTTAGAATGAGTTTACATTTTTTGTACAAAATACCGTATGTGGGGTATTTTTTTTTCATGCCTCAAGGGCTAGGTGGCGCTGCATATATAACTGAATGTTGTCATAGAGATAGCTTCAGGCCTTGACGATAAACATACATGTTAAGTTTGGGATTTTTTGGAGCATGTACCAGGGAGTTATTAAGCATATCCTTTTTCAGTGCGAAACACAAATTTTGATGCCCCGCCTTCATCATATAGTATTTCGAAAGGTCAAGATTTTTCCCCCTGTCGTTGGCTCAGGTCTTGACATGGTCCAGGTCAAGTCTTAACTCAGTCAGATGAAACGTGTAGGAGAAGTGGGCAAAAGTCTGCCCCCTGTGAATGTGCAAAAATCGTCAAAAATGGGACATTCAAAAATTCGTAGCTCACTTCCTGTTCATTTTAGCATATGGGTCCAAGAGACTTTTTTGTAGGTCTTGGGCTCCCTCATACACCTAAAAATATTCGTCGTTCTTGCTTAAACGTACAACCGGGGCTGCTTCGTTAAAAACTTCTCGGGGGCGCTATTGAGTCATTTTTGTAAAAATAGCACAATCAACAATAAAATATTGCTCATTTTACCAGGCCAGATGTGTGTGCCAAGTTTCATGAGTTTCTGTGCATGTTTAGACCCTCAAAACTGGCGTTGTTTTCTTGGCGAACAGCGCTTAGCCACACCCACAGCAATTCGCGAAAACTCACAAACTTCGTGTTGTGACATCATGAAGGCCGAAACCCTCATCTGAGCAAATATGAGGTAGGTCCAGTTAACGTGTTTGGAGAAAAACGTAGAAGAAAATTCGTAAGAAAAAAAAATTGCCACTAGGTGGCGCTATCAGTAAGATGAAATATAAGTCAGTAGATGTCTTTAGGGCTTGGACTCTCATCAAATGTGTGAAATTTTGAGAAGATAGGATCATCTCGGTCAAGTTAATGCAGCTTTTATTTTCACGAAAAATCTTCAGACTTTGCGTCACCGTAGCGGCCACGCCCTTTGGCAAAAAGTTACAATATTTGGTGTGGGGCATGATCAACATCTTAAGGCTTTTCTGACCAATTTTCAAATGGATCCCTTCAACAAGCTCAGCACAGTAGCTAAAAACGTAAAGTATGACATTTATTGTAACCACTAGGCGGCGCTATATGTATAACTGAATTTTATCATATATATGTTTTCAGGCCGTGACTATTACGTTGCCTGAGAAGTTTGAGATTTTTTGGAGCTTGAACATGGGAGTTATTAAGCATTTGCTCTTTCTGGACAAATGAAATTTTAAAGGCAATATTTGATGCCCCGCCCCCGTCATATAGTATTTCAAAAAGGCAAGATGTTTTGCCCAGTTGTTCTCTCAGGTCTTGAGATGATAAATGCCAAGTTTGAAGTCAATTGGATGAAAAATGTTTGCAAAGGGGGAAAAAGCATGACCACAGTGAATGTGCCAAAATAGGCCAAAATTGGACATTAAAAAATTCATAGCTCACTTCCTGTACATTTTAGCTACATGGTCCCAATAGACTTTTTTGTGCGTCTCGGGGTGCTACACGTGCCTTCCAATTTTTGTTGCTCTAGCTCAAACGTGCCGGGCTTGGTTTTTATTTTTCTACGCTAGGGGGCGCTATCGAGTCGCATTGTTATGACGACTTAATAATATCAAATTTTTCGCCGGGCCTGAGGAGTGTGCAAAGTTCGGTGAGTTTTCGTGAATGTTTAGGTACCCAAAATCGCGATCGTTTGCGGAGAATAAAGAATAATAATAATAATAATAATAATAATAATAATAATTTTTACAAAAACAATAGGGACCTCGCAGCGGTCGCTGCTCGGGCCCTAATAATAATAATAATAATTTTTACAAAAACAATAGGGACCTCGCAGCGGTCGCTGCTCGGGCCCTAATAATAATTTTTACAAAAACAATAGGGACCTCGCAGCGGTCGCTGCTCGGGCCCTAACTAGAGCTGCGAGCAGCTATAAAGGGCCCTCGCAGCCCGGGCCACGTTGGGGTACTTGCACGTTGGGGAACTTGCACATTGGGGTACTGGCACATTGGAAGCAGAATTTCTTTGAAAATGGCATGATAAACATGTAGATTTTTTTTTTTTTGCCAGGTGTGATGAGTGTGTCAAGCTCAATGGGTTTTGGTGATTGTTAAGATCTGCAAAAATCAGCGTCTTTTTTTTAATTTTTAGGCAATGAGTTGCCCTGATTGGTATTTTTCGTAAAAGTATATATACACACATCATCGCTCGTACTCATTGCACAATGTTGCTTTTATTGTCCATAGAGGCGATCAAAAAAAAAAAAAAAAAACTAAATAAAAAATATGTATGTTTGGATCGGTCTGATACCAGTGAACATATTGAGTGGTGGAAAGTAAAAGAATATTCATAAATGACTTAGTTATCACACTTACAATGAGTTTACAATTTTTGCAAAAATACCGTAAGTGAGGCATTTTTTTTTTTATGCCTCAAGGACTAGGTGGCGCTGTATTTATAACTGAATTTTGTCATAGAGATACCTTCAGGCCTTGACTATAAATATACATTTCAAGTATGGGATTTTTTGGAGCATGTACCGTGGAGTTATTAAGCATATCCTTCATTCACGATATTGCTTTTAATGTCCATAGAGGCTATCAAAAATACATAAAACTAAATAACAAAAATATGTGTGTTTGGTTAGGTCTGATGCCAGTGAATATTTTGAGTGGTGGAAAGTAAAAGAATATTCCTAAATGACTTAGTTATCACACATAGAATGAGTTTACATTTTTTGTACAAAATACCGTAAGTGGGGTATTTTTTTTTCATGCCTCAAGGGCTAGGTGGCGCTGCATATATAACTGAATGTTGTCATAGAGATACCTTCAGGCCTTGACGATAAACATACATGTCAAGTTTGGGATTTTTTGGAGCATGTATCGGGGAGTTATTAAGCATATCCTTTTTCAGTGCGAAACACAAATTTTGATGCCCCGCCCTCATCATATAGTATTTCCAAAAGTCAAGATTTTTCCGTCTGTTGTTGGCTCAGGTCTTGGCATGGTCCAGGTCAAGTCATAAGTCAGTCGGATAAAACGTGTAGGAGAAGTGGGCAAAAGTATGCCCCCTGAAAATGTGCAAAAATCGTCAAAAATGTGACATTCAAAAATTCGTAGCTCACTTCCTGTTCATTTTAGCATATGGGTCCAAGAGACTTTTTTGTAGGTCTTTGGCTCCCTCATACACCTAAAAATTTTCGTAGATCTTGCTTAAACGTACAATCGGGGCTGCTTCGTTAAAAATTTCTAGGGGGCGCTATTGAGTCATTTTTGTAAAAATAGGACAATACATGATAAAATATTGCTCATTTTGCCAGGCCAGATGTGTGTGCCAAGTTTCATGAGTTTCTGCGCATGTTTAGACCATCAAAACTGGCGTTGTTTTCTTGGCGAACAGTGCTTAGCCACGCCCACAGTGATTCGCGAAAACTCACAAACTTCGTGTTGTGACATCATGAAGGCCGAAACCCTCATCTGAGCAAATATGAGGTTGGTCCAGTTAACGTGTTTGGAGAAAAATGTACAAGAAAATTCGTAAGAAAAAAAATTGCCACTAGGTGGCGCTATCAGTAAGCTGAAATATAAGTACGTAGATGTCTTTAGGGCTGGACTCTCATCAAATGTGTGAAATTTTGAGAAGATAGGATCATCTCGGTCAAGTTCATGCAGCTTTTATTGTCACGAAAAATCTTCAGACTTTGCGGCACCGTAGCGGCCACGCCCTTTGGCGAAAAGTTACAATATTCGGTGTGGAGCATGATCAACATCTTAAGGATTTTCTGACCAACTTTCAACTGGATCCCTTCAACGAGCTCAGCGCAGTAGCTAAAAACGTAAAGTATGACATTTATTGTTACCACTAGGTGGTGCTATATGTATAACTGAATTTTATCATATAGATGTTTTCAGGCCGTGACTATTACATTGCCTGAGAAGTTTGAGATTTTTTGGAGCTTGAACATGGGAGTTATTAAGCATTTGCTCTTTCTGGACAAATGAAATTTTAAAGACAATATTTGATGCCCCGCCCCCATCATATAGTATTTCTAAAAGGCAAGACTTTTTGCCCAGTTGTTCTCTCAGGTCTTGAGATGATAAATGCCAAGTTTGATGTGAATTGGATGAAAAATGTTTGCAGAGGGGGAAAAAGCATGACCACAGTGAATGTGCCAAAATAGGCCAAAATTGGACATAAAAAAATTCATAGCTCATTTCCTGTACATTTTAGCTACATGGTCCCAATAGACTTTTTTTGTGCGTCTCGGGGTGCTACACGTGCCTGCCAATTTTCGTTGCTCTATCTCAAACGTGCCAGGCTTGGTTTTTATTTTTCTACGCTAGGGGGCGCTATAGAGTCGCGTTGTTATGACGACTTCATAATATAAAATTTTTCGCCGGGCCTGAGGAGTGTGCAAAGTTTGGTGAGTTTTCGTGAATGTTTAGGTCCTCAAAAATGCGATCGTTTACGGAGAATAATAATAATAATAATAATAATAATAATAAGAATAATAATAATAATTCGAACGAAAAACAATAGGGACCTCGCAGCGGTCGCTGCTCGGGCCCTAATAATAATAATAATAATAATAATTTTTACAAAAACAATAGGGACCTCGCAGCGGTCGCTGCTCGGGCCCTAACTAGAGCTGCGAGCAGCTATAAAGGGCCCTCGCAACCCGTGCCACGTTGGGGTATTTGCACGTCGGGGTACTGGCACGTTAGGGCACTGTTTCATAAGAAACCGTCTAAATTGTAAATGTTTTGCCATGCTTTTTGTGTTTGTTCACATTGCTATGGAATGCTTTGTCGAGGTATTCGGCTGATAGGTATGCCTCCCAATATTCACACATCTAGCTGAATCATATAAAAAAAAAAATTCTTTGCAAACAATGCATCGCTACAGCAAAGGCGTGCCACGTTGGGGTACTTGCACGTCGGGGTACTGGCACGTTGGGGTACTGTCAAATAGGACAAGGACCATCTAAAATGTTTTTGACAAGCCTTGTGTGTGCAAAGTTTAATCAAAACGCAAAATATGGTGCGCAATTCCCAAAATAAATTCAAAATGGCGGACTTCCTTTTAGGTTTAGCATACGGCTACAGAATACTTTTTGTAGGTCTTAAGCTAATAGGTATGCCTCCCAGTTTTCACAAATCTAGGTCAAGTCATCTTTAGTTGTGTATCGCTTGAATCATACAATTGGAAATGCTCCATAAAAATGCATAGAGGGCGCTATTGAGCACAACGTTGGGTTACTTGCACGAAAGGGTACTGGCACGTTGGGGTACTGTTACATGGAACAAGGACCATTTAAAATGTTAGTTTTTTCCATGCCTTGTCTGTGCAAAGTTAAATGAAGAAGGCCAAAAATTATGTATAATTCCCAAAATAAAATCAAAATAGCGGATTTCCTCTTTGGTTTGGCAAATGGCTACATAATACTTTTTTGTAGGTCTAGCATAATCATACAATCGGAAATGCTTCATAAAAAGGTCTAGAGGGCGCTATTTATTGCAAATTGCACAATAAATCTCTGAAAATTCATGTTCATGACAAGTCTGATGTGTTTGCAAAGTTCCATGAGTTTTCATGTGTATAAAAAAAAAAAAGCAGCACTTGACAAACAATGCATTGCTATGGCAACAGCGTGTTACAAAATAAAAAACTTTCGATTACTTTGCATCTTAAACATCTTAAGATGAAACACACCAAGTTTGAAGACAGTCGGATAAATTTTGTAGGAGGGGTTCGTTAAAATATGACCCCTGAAAGTTTTTCCTTGCCCGGTTGGAGGGTTAGATCAGGGGATGTCGCAACTTGTTTGTGGTTAAGTGCTACAGAAGTAAATGTGTCTTAACAACCTCATGATTGAATGTGTTTTCAATTCTCTAGGATGTGATTGGATTGTATCAATTAAATGTTCTTATAACTGATTCAGTGAGTAGTAAAAATAGTGTGTCAACTATAATGACATGAAATATAAGGAATACAACAAACAAAACAAGAACCCTCTAAATTACACATTTTGTTCCAGGCTTTATGTGCGTGCATAGTTTGAGTATACACCTAGGTTTAGGCCAGGAGTGTTCAAACCTTTTGCAAAGAGGGCCGGGTATGGTAAGGTGAAAATGTGTGGGGCCTAATCAACCATTTAGTTTAGCCTGACATAATTTTTTTACATGCATATGTAAATATATATATGTGGACAAATGTGTACATATGTCTACAAATTTTTGTAGCTCGAGCTGCTTCGTCCAACTGGGAACGCTGCATTAAGAAGGATTTTTTTTTCATTTGCCAACAGTGCATGCCACGACAACAGCGTGCGACGAAATAAAAAGCTTTCAATAACTTTTCATCGTCAACATCTTAAGATGAATCACACCAAGTTTGAAGATGATCGGATAAACTCTGTAGGAGGAGTTCGTTAAAATAAGACCCCTATGAAATGGCCAAAAAAATGGCAACATGTTCCAAAGTAAATCAAAATGGCAGACTTCCTGTTAGGTTTAGCATATGGTTCAAAAAGAGTTTTTTGTACCTCGAGGGCTGTTACATATGTCTTCAAATTTTGGTCACTCTAGGTGAAACGTACAGCCGGAAATGCTTCATTAAGTAAAAATTTTGAAATGCAAAATTTGATGCCCTGCCTCTGGCGGACTTCCTGTTAGGTTTAGCATATGGCACCAACAGGCTTTTTTGTAGATCATAGTCTGTTACATATGTGTACCAATTTTCGTAGCTCTAGATTAAACGTATAACCGGCAATACTTCAGATGAAACATGCCAAAGAATGAAGACAATCTGATAAGTTTTGTAGAAAATATGAGGCCTATAAAAGGCCCCCAAAAAATGGCTACAAATAGCAAAGTAAATCAAAATGCCGGACTTCCTGTTTGGCTTAGCATATGGTTCTAAAAGACTTTTTTGTACATCGTGGGCTCTTATGTATGCCTCCAAATTATCATAGCGCTAGGTGAAAGGTACAACCGGGAATGCTTCGTTAAAGAGGAGTTTTTTAGCTCAAAAAGTGATGCCCGGCCCTTGCGGGACTTCCTGTTGGGTTTAGCACAAAGCAGCAAGAGACTTTTTTGTACATCGTGGGCTGTTACATATGTCTATAAATTTTCGTAGCTCTAGCTGCTTCGTACAACTGAGAATTCTTCATTAAGAAGAATTTTTTTCCTTTGCAAACAAGTGCATGCCACGACAACAGCGTGCAGCGAAATAAAAAGCTTTCAATAACTTTTCATCTTCAACATCTTAAGATGAATCACACCAAGTTTGAAGATGATCGGATAAACTCTGTAAGAGGAGTTCGTTAAAATAGGACCCCTATGAAATGGCCAAAAAAATGGGAACACGTTCCAAAGTAAATCAAAATGGTGGACTTTCTGTTAGGTTTAGCATATGGTTCAAAAAGAGTTTTTTGTACCTTGAGGGCTGTTACATATGTCTTTAAATTTTGGTAACTCTCGGTGAAACGTACAGCCGGGAATGCTTCATTAAGTAAGAATTTTGAAACACCAAATTTGATGCCCCGCCTCTGGCGGACTTCCTGTTGGGTTTAGCATATGGCACCAACAGACTTTTTTGTAGGTCATAGTCTGTTACATATGTGTACCAATTTTCGTAGCTCTAGGTTAAACATACAACCGGCAATACTACGTTTAGTAAGAGTTTTGAAACTCTAAATTTGATGCCCCACCGCCGTCATATAGTATGTCGAAAACTTTAGATTTTTTACCATGGTGTTGTCCCAGGTCTTGAGATGGTACATCCCAAGTTTGAAGTCAATTGGATTAACCGTGTAGGAGAAGCAGGCAAAAGTATGACCCCTGTAAATGTGCAAAAATTGGCCAAAATTGGACATTTAAAGACTCATATCTCACTTCCTGTCTATTTTAGGGTACACACATCAAAGAGGTTTTTGTTCATCTGGATGTGCTACAGGTGCCACACAATTTTCATAGCCGTCGGACAATCGTAGCGGGCCAGGGATCTGTTTAACCTATGTAGGTGGCGCTATGGAGCCATTTTTCTGTTATCACCTATGGCGACTTTAAAATATCACATTTTTCGCCAGGCCTGACGTGTGTGTAAAGTTTGGTGAGTTTTCGTTCACGTTTAGTGTCTCAAAAATGTGATTGTTTGCGGAAAAGAATAATAACAAATAAAAAGAAGAACTAGAGCTGCGAGCAGCTATAAAGGGCCCTCGCAACCCGTGCCACGTTGGGGTATTTGCACGTCGGGGTACTGGCACGTTAGGGTACTGTTTCATAAGAAACCGTCTAAATTGTAAATGTTTTCCCATGCTTTTTGTGTTTGTTCACATTGCTATGGAATGCTTTGTCGAGGTATTCGGCTGATAGGTATGCCTCCCAATATTCACACATCTAGCTGAATCATATAAAAAAAAAAAATTCTTTGCAAACAATGCAAAGGCGTGCCACGTTGGGGTACTTGCACGTTGGGGTACTGGCACGTTGGGGTACTGTCAAATAGGACAAGGACCATCTAAAATGTTTTTGACAAGCCTTGTGTGTGCAAAGTTTAATCAAAACGCAAAATATGGTGCGCAATTCCCAAAATAAATTCAAAATGGCGGACTTCCTTTTAGGTTTAGCATACGGCTACAGAATACTTTTTGTAGGTCTTAAGCTAATAGGTATGCCTCCCAGTTTTCACAAATCTAGGTCAAGTCATCTTTAGTTGTGTATCGCTTGAATCATACAATTGGAAATGCTCCATAAAAATGCATAGAGGGCGCTATTGAGCACAACGTTGGGTTACTTGCACGTCAGGGTACTGGCACGTTGGGGTACTGTTACATGGAACAAGGACCATTTAAAATGTTAGTTTTTTCCATGCCTTGTCTGTGCAAAGTTTAATGAAGAAGGCCAAAAATTATGTATAATTCCCAAAATAAAATCAAAATAGCGGACTTCCTCTTTGGTTTGGCAAATGGCTACATAATACTTTTTTGTAGGTCTAGCATAATCATACAATCGGAAATGCTTCATAAAAATGTCTAGAGGGCGCTATTTATTGCAAATTGCACAATAAATCTCTGAAAATTCATGTTCATGACAAGTCTGATGTGTTTGCAAAGTTTCATGAGTTTTCATGTGTATAAAAAAAAAAAAAAGCAGCACTTGACAACTGTTACATGGAACAAGGACCATTTAAAATGTTAGTTTTTTCCATGCCTTGTCTGTGCAAAGTTGAATGAAAGAGGCCAAAAATGATGTATAATTCCCAAAATAAAATCAAAATAGCGGACTTCCTCTTTGGTTTGGCAAATGGCTACATAATACTTTTTTGTAGGTCTAGCATAATCATACAATCGGAAATGCTTCATAAAAAGGTCTAGAGGGCGCTATTTATTGCAAATTGCACAATAAATCTCTGAAAATTCATGTTCATGACAAGTCTGATGTGTTTGCAAAGTTCCATGAGTTTTCATGTGTATAAAAAAAAAAAGCAGCACTTGACAAACAATGCATTGCTATGGCAACAGCGTGTTACAAAATAAAAAACTTTCGATTACTTTGCATCTTAAACATCTTAAGATGAAACACACCAAGTTTGAAGACAGTCGGATAAATTTTGTAGGAGGGGTTCGTTAAAATATGACCCCTGAAAGTTTTTCCTTGCCCGGTTGGAGGGTTAGATCAGGGGATGTCGCAACTTGTTTGTGGTTAAGTGCTACAGAAGTAAATGTGTCTTAACAACCTCATGATTGAATGTGTTTTCAATTCTCTAGGATGTGATTGGATTGTATCAATTAAATGTTCTTATAACTGATTCAGTGAGTAGTAAAAATAGTGTGTCAAGTATAATGACATGAAATATAAGGAATACAAAAAACAAAACAAGAACCCTCTAAATTACACATTTTGTTCCAGGCTTTATGTGCGTGCATAGTTTGAGTATACACCTAGGTTTAGGCCAGGAGTGTTCAAACCTTTTGCAAAGAGGGCCGGGTATGGTAAGGTGAAAATGTGTGGGGCCTAATCAACCATTTAGTTTAGCCTGACATAATTTTTTTACATGCATATGTAAATATATATATGTGGACAAATGTGTACATATGTCTACAAATTTTTGTAGCTCGAGCTGCTTCGTCCAACTGGGAACGCTGCATTAAGAAGGATTTTTTTTTCCTTTGCCAACAGTGCATGCCACGACAACAGCGTGCGACGAAATAAAAAGCTTTCAATAACTTTTCATCGTCAACATCTTAAGATGAATCACACCAAGTTTGAAGATGATCGGATAAACTCTGTAGGAGGAGTTCGTTAAAATAAGACCCCTATGAAATGGCCAAAAAAATGGCAACATGTTCCAAAGTAAATCAAAATGGCAGACTTCCTGTTAGGTTTAGCATATGGTTCAAAAAGAGTTTTTTGTACCTCGAGGGCTGTTACATATGTCTTCAAATTTTGGTCACTCTAGGTGAAACGTACAGCCGGAAATGCTTCATTAAGTAAAAATTTTGAAATGCAAAATTTGATGCCCTGCCTCTGGCGGACTTCCTGTTAGGTTTAGCATATGGCACCAACAGGCTTTTTTGTAGATCATAGTCTGTTACATATGTGTACCAATTTTCGTAGCTCTAGATTAAACGTATAACCGGCAATACTTCAGATGAAACATGCCAAAGAATGAAGACAATCTGATAAGTTTTGTAGAAAATATTAAGCCTATAAAAGGCCCCCAAAAAATGGCTACAAATAGCAAAGTAAATCAAAATGCCGGACTTCCTGTTTGGCTTAGCATATGGTTCTAAAAGACTTTTTTGTACATCGTGGGCTCTTATGTATGCCTCCAAATTATCATAGCGCTAGGTGAAAGGTACAACCGGGAATGCTTCGTTAAAGAGGAGTTTTTTAGCTCAAAAAGTGATGCCCGGCCCTTGCGGGACTTCCTGTTGGGTTTAGCACAAAGCAGCAAGAGACTTTTTTGTACATCGTGGGCTGTTACATATGTCTACAAATTTTCGTAGCTCTAGCTGCTTCGTACAACTGAGAATTCTTCATTAAGAAGAATTTTTTTCCTTTGCAAACAAGTGCATGCCACGACAACAGCGTGCAGCGAAATAAAAAGCTTTCAATAACTTTTCATCTTCAACATCTTAAGATGAATCACACCAAGTTTGAAGATGATCGGATAAACTCTGTAAGAGGAGTTCGTTAAAATAGGACCCCTATGAAATGGCCAAAAAAATGGGAACACGTTCCAAAGTAAATCAAAATGGTGGACTTTCTGTTAGGTTTAGCATATGGTTCAAAAAGAGTTTTTTGTACCTTGAGGGCTGTTACATATGTCTTTAAATTTTGGTAACTCTAGGTGAAACGTACAGCCGGGAATGCTTCATTAAGTAAGAATTTTGAAACTCCAAATTTGATGCCCCGCCTCTGGCGGACTTCCTGTTGGGTTTAGCATATGGCACCAACAGACTTTTTTGTAGGTCATAGTCTGTTACATATGTGTACCAATTTTCGTAGCTCTAGGTTAAACATACAACCGGCAATACTACGTTTAGTAAGAGTTTTGAAACTCTAAATTTGATGCCCCACCGCCGTCATATAGTATGTCGAAAACTTTAGATTTTTTACCATGGTGTTGTCCCAGGTCTTGAGATGGTACATCCCAAGTTTGAAGTCAATTGGATTAACCGTGTAGGAGAAGCAGGCAAAAGTATGACCCCTGTAAATGTGCAAAAATTGGCCAAAATTGGACATTTAAATACTCATATCTCACTTCCTGTCTATTTTAGGGTACACACATCAAAGAGGTTTTTGTTCATCTGGATGTGCTACAGGTGCCACACAATTTTCATAGCCGTCGGACAATCGTAGCGGGCCAGGGATCTGTTTAACCTATGTAGGTGGCGCTATGGAGCCATTTTTCTGTTATCACCTATGGCGACTTTAAAATATCAAATTTTTCGCCAGGCCTGACGTGTGTGTAAAGTTTGGTGAGTTTTCGTTCACGTTTAGTGTCTCAAAAATGTGATTGTTTGCGGAAAAGAATAATAACAAATAAAAAGAATAATAATAAGAATTCCTTGAAAAACAATAGGGACCTCGCAGCGGTCGCTGCTCGGGCCCTAATAAGAATTCCTTGAAAAACAATAGGGACCTCGCAGCGGTCGCTGCTCGGGCCCTAATAATAAGAATTCCTTGAAAAACAATAGGGACCTCGCAGCGGTCGCTGCTCGGGCCCTAATAATAATAATAATAATAATAATAATAATAATTGCCTCTATGGACATTAAAAGCAATATCGTGAATGAAGGCTATGCTTAATAACTCCCAGGTACATGCTCCAAAAAATCCCATACTTGAAATGTATATTTATAGCCCTTTGGCGACAAGTTACAATATTCGGTGTGGGGCATGATCAACATCTTAAGGCTTTTCTGACCAACTTTCAACTGGATCCCTTCAACGAGCTCAGCGCAGTAGCTAAAAACGTAAAGTATGACATTTATTGTTACCACTAGGTGGCGCTATATGTATAACTGAATTTTATCATATAGATGTTTTCAGGCCGTGACTATTACGTTGCCTGATAAGTTTGAGATTTTTTGGAGTTTGAACATGGGGGTTATTAAGCATTTGCTCTTTCTGGACAAATGAAATTTTAAAGACAATATTTGATGCCCCGCCCCCATCATATAGTATTTCGAAAAGGCAAGACTTTTTGCCCAGTTGTTCTCTCAGGTCTTGAGATGATAAATGCCAAGTTTGATGTCAATTGGATGAAAAATGTTTGCAGAGGGGGAAAAAGCATGACCACAGTGAATGTGCCAAAATAGGCCAAAATTGGACATAAAAAAATTCATAGCTCATTTCCTGTACATTTTCGCTACATGGTCCCAATAGACTTTTTTTGTGCATCTCGGGGTGCTACACGTGCCTGCCAATTTTCGTTGCTCTAGCTCAAACGTGGCGAGCTTGGTTTTTATTTTTCTACGCTAGGGGGCGCTCTAGAGTCGCGTTGTTATGACGACTTCATAATATAAAATTTTTCGCCGGGCCTGAGGAGTGTGCAAAGTTTGGTGAGTTTTCGTGAATGTTTAGGTCCTCAAAAATGCGATCGTTTACGGAGAATAATAATAATAATAATAATAATAATTCGAACGAAAAACAATAGAGACCTCGCAGCGGTCGCTGCTCGGGCCCTAATAATAATAATTTTTACAAAAACAATAGGGACCTCGCAGCGGTCGCTGCTCGGGCCCTAACTAGAGCTGCGAGCAGCTATAAAGGACCCTCGCAGCCCGGGCCACGTTGGGGTACTTGCAGGTTGGGGTACTCGCATATTGGGGTACTGGCAAATTAGGAGCAAAATTTCTTTGAACATGGCATGATAAACCTTTACATGTGGATTTTTTTTTTGCCAGGTGTGATGTGTGTGTCAAGCTCAATGGGTTTTGGTGATTGTTAAGATCTGCAAAAATCAGCGTCTTTTTTTATTTTTTGGGAATGAGTTGACCTGATTGGTATTTTTTTCCAAAAGTATATCATCGCTCGTACTCATTGCACGATATTGCTTTTATTGTCCATAGAGGCTATCAAAAATAAATAAAACAAAATAAAAAAGTACATATGTTTGGATCGGTCTGATATCAGTGAACATCTTGAGTAGTGGAAAATAAAACAATATTCATAAATGACTAAGTTATAATACTTACAATGAGTTGACAAATTTTGTACAAAATACTGTTTTTTTTTATGCCTCAAGGACTAGGTGGCGCTGTATTTATAACTGAATTTTGTCATAGAGATACCTTCAGGCCTTGACTATAAATATACATGTCAAGTTTGGGATTTTTTTGAAGCATGTACCGGGGAGTTATTAAGCATATCCTTCATTCACGATACTGCTTTTAACGTCCATAGAGGCTATCAAAAATAAATAAAACTAAATACAAAATACATATGTTTGGATCGGTCTGATGCCAGTGAACATTTTGAGTGGTGGAAAGTAAAAGAATATTCATAAATGACTTAGTTATCACACTGAGAATGAGTTTACAATTTTTGTAAAAATACAGTAAGTGGGGTATTTTTTTTTCATGCCTCAAGGGCTAGGTGGCGCTGCATATATAACTGAATGTTGTCATAGAGATACCTTCAGGCCTTGACGATAAACATACATGTCAAGTTTGTGATTTTTTGGAGCATGTATCGGGGAGTTATTAAGTATATCCTTTTTCAGTGCGAAACACAAATTTTGATGCCCCGCCCTCATCATATAGTATTTCGAAAAGTCAAGATTTTTCCCCCTGTCGTTGGCTCAGGTCTTGACATGGTCCAGGTCAAGTCTTAACTCAGTCGGATGAAACGTGTAGGAGAAGTGGGCAAAAGTCTGCCCCCTGTGAATGTGCAAAAATCGTCAAAAATGGGACATTAAAAAATTCGTAGCTCACTTCCTGTTCATTTTAGCATATGGGTCCAAGAGACTTTTTTGTAGGTCTTGGGCTCCCTCATACACCTAAAAATATTCGGCGTTTTTGCTTAAACGTACAACCGGGGCTGCTTCGTTAAAAAATTCTAGGGGGCGCTATTGAGTCATTTCTGTAAAAATAGCTCAATCAACAATAAAATATTGCTCATTTTACCAGGCCAGATATGTGTGCCAAGTTTCATGAGTTTCTGTGCATGTTTAGACCCTCAAAACTGGCGTTGTTTTCTTGGCGAACAGCGCTTAGCCACGCCCACAGCGATTCGCGAACACTCACAAACTTCGTGTTGTGACATCATGAAGGCCGAAACCCTCATCTGAGCAAATATGAGGTAGGTCCAGTTAACGTGTTTGGAGAAAAATGAAGAAGAAAATTCGTAAGAAAAAAAATTGCTACTCGGTGGCGCTATCAGTTAGATGAAATATAAGTTAGTAGATGTCTTTAGGGCTGGACTCTCATCAAATGTGTGAAATTTTGAGAAGATAGGATCATCTCGGTCAAGTTAATGCAGCTTTTATTTTCACGAAAAATCTTCAGACTTTGCGTCACCGTAGCGGCCACGCCCTTTGGCGAAAAGTTACAATATTCGGTGTGGGGCATGATCAACATCTTAAGGCTTTTCTGACCAATTTTCAAATGGATTCCTTCAACGAGCTCAGCACAGTAGCTAAAAACGTAAAGTATGACATTTTTTGTTACCACTATGTGGCGCTATATGTATAACTGAATTTTATTATATAGATGTTTTCAGGCCGTGACTATTACGTTGCCTGAGAAGTTTGAGATTTTTTGGAACTTGAACAGGGGAGTTATTAAGTATTTGCTCTTTCTGGACAAATGAAATTTTAAAGGAAATATTTGATGCCCCGCCCCTGTCATATAGTATTTCGAAAAGGCAAGATATTTTGCCCAGTTGTTTTCTCAGGTCTTGAGATGATAAATGCCAAGTTTGAAGTCAATTGGATGAAAAATGTTTGTAAAGGGGGAAAAAGCATGACCACAGTGAATGTGCCAAAATAGGCCAAAATTGGACATTAAAAAATTCATAGCTCACTTCCTGTACATTTTAGCTACATGGTCCCAATAGACTTTTTTGTGCGTCTCGGGGTGCTACACGTGCCTGCCAATTTTCGTTGCTCTAGCTCAAACGTGCCGGGCTTGGTTTTTATTTTTCTATGCTAGGGGGCGCTATCGAGTCGCATTGTTATGACAACTTCATAATATCAAATTTTTCGCCGGGCCTGAGGAGCGTGCAAAGTTCGGTGAGTTTTCGTGAATGTTTAGGTACCCAAAATTGCGATCGTTTGCGGAGAATAAAGAAGAAGAAGAAGAAGAAGAAGAAGAAGAAGAAGAAGAATAACTAGAGCTGCGAGCAGCTATAAAGGGCCCTCGCAGCCCGGGCCACGTTGGGGTCCTTGCACGTTGGGGTACTTGCACGTTGGGGTACTGGCACATTGGGGTACTGGCATATTGGAAGCAAAATTTCTTTGAAAATGGCATAATAAACGTTTACATGTAGCATATTTTTTTGCCAGTGTGTGTGTCAAGCTCAACGGGTTTTGGTGATTGTTAAGACCTGCAAAAATCAGCGTCCTTTTTTATTTTTAGGCAATGAGTTGCCCTGATTGGTATTTTTTTGTAAAAGTGTATATACACATCATCGCTCGTTGTACTCATTGCACAATGTTACTTTTATTGTCCAAAGGGGCAATCAAAAATGAATAAAACAAAATGGAAACGTACATACGTTTGGATCGGTGTGAAGCCAGTGAACAATTTGAGTGGTGGAAACTAAAAGAATATTCATAAATGACTTAGTTATCACACTTAGAATGAGTGTACATTTTTTGTACAAAATACCGTATGTGGGGTATTTTTTCTTTTTTTTTATGCCTCAAGGGCTAGGTGGCGCTGTATTTATAACTGAATGTTGTCATAGAGATACCTTCAGGCCTTGATTATAAGCATACATGTCAAGTGTGGGATTTTTTTTGGAGCATGTACCGTGGAGTTATTAAGCATATCCTTCATTCACGATATTGCTTTTAATGTCCACAGAGGCTATCAAAAATAAATAAAAATATATATATGTTTGGATAAGTCTGATGCCAGTGAACATTTTGAGTGGTGGAAACTAAAAGAATATTCATAAATGACTTCGTTATCACACTTAGAATGAGTTTACATTTTTTGTACAAAATACCGTATGTGGGGTATTTTTTTTTTATGCCTCAAGGGCTAGGTGGCGCTGCATATATAACTGAATGTTGTCATAGAGATAGCTTCAGGCCTTGACGATAAACATACATGTCAAATTTGGGATTTTTTGGAGCATGTACCGGGGAGTTATTAAGCATATCCTTTTTCAGTGCGAAACACAAATTTTGATGCCCCGCCTTCATCATATAGTATTTCGAAAGGTCAAGATTTTTCCCCCTGTCGTTGGCTCAGGTCTTGACATGGTCCAGGTCAAGTCTTAACTCAGTCAGATGAAACGTGTAGGAGAAGTGGGCAAAAGTCTGCCCCCTGTGAATGTGCAAAAATAGTAAAAAATGGGACATTCAAAAATTCGTAGCCAACATCCTGTTCATTTTAGCATATGGGTCCAAGAGACTTTTTTGTAGGTCTTGGGCTCCCTCATACACCTAAAAATATTCGTCGTTCTTGCTTAAACGTACAACCGGGGCTGCTTCGTTAAAAACTTCTCGGGGGCGCTATTGAGTCATTTTTGTAAAAATAGCACAATCAACAATAAAATATTGCTCATTTTACCAGGCCAGATGTGTGTGCCAAGTTTCATGAGTTTCTGTGCATGTTTAGACCCTCAAAACTGGCGTTGTTTTCTTGGCGAACAGCGCTTAGCCACACCCACAGCAATTCGCGAAAACTCACAAACTTCGTGTTGTGACATCATGAAGGCCGAAACCCTCATCTGAGCAAATATGAGGTAGGTCCAGTTAACGTGTTTGGAGAAAAACGTAGAAGAAAATTCGTAAGAAAAAAAATTGCCACTAGGTGGCGCTATCAGTTAGATGAAATATAAGTCAGTAGATGTCTTTAGGGCTGGACTCTCATCAAATGTGTGAAATTTTGAGAAGATAGGATCATCTCGGTCAAGTTAATGCAGCTTTTATTTTCACGAAAAATCTTCAGACTTTGCGTCACCGTAGCGGCCACGCCCTTTGGCGAAAAGTTACAATATTCTGTGTGGGGCATGATCAACATCTTAAGGCTTTTCTGACCAATTTTCAAATGGATCCCTTCAACAAGCTCAGCACAGTAGCTAAAAACGTAAAGTATGACATTTATTGTAACCACTAGGTGGCGCTATATGTATAACTGAATTTTATCATATAGATGTTTTCAGGCCGTGACTATTACGTTGCCTGAGAAGTTTGAGATTTTTTGGAGCTTGAACATGGGAGTTATTAAGCATTTGCTCTTTCTGGACAAATGAAATTTTAAAGGCAATATTTGATGCCCCGCCACCGTCATATAGTATTTCAAAAAGGCAAGATGTTTTGCCCAGTTGTTGTCTCAGGTCTTGAGATGATAAATGCCAATTTTGAAGTCAACTGGATGAAAAATGTTTGCAAAGGGGGAAAAAGCATGACCACAGTGAATGTGCCAAAATAGGCCAAAATTGGACATTAAAAAAATTCATAGCTCATTTCCTGTACATTTTAGCTACATGGTCCCAATAGACTTTTTTGTGCGTCTCGGGGTGCTACACGTGCCTGCCAATTTTCGTTGCTCTAGCTCAAACGTGCCGGGCTTGGTTATTATTTTTCTAAGCTAGGGGGCGCTATAGAGTCGCGTTGTTATGACGCCTTCATAATATCAAATTTTTCGCCGGGCCCGAAGAGTGCGCAAAGTTCGGTGAGTTTTCGTGAATTTTTAGGTACCCAAAATCGCGATCGTTTGCGGAGAATAAAGAATAATAATAATAATAATAATAATAATAATAATAATAATAATAATAACTAGAGCTGCGAGCAGCTATAAAGGGCCCTCGCAGCCCGGGCCACGTTGGGGTCCTTGCACGTTGGGGTACTGGCATATTGGAAGCAAAATTTCTTTGAAAATGGCATAATAAACGTTTAGAATATTTTTTTTCCAGTGTGTGTGTCAAGCTCAACGGGTTTTGGTGATTGTTAAGTCCTGCAAAAATCAGCGTCCTTTTTTATTTTTAGGCAATGAGTTGCCCTGATTGGTATTTTTTTGTAAAAGTGTATATACACATCATCGCTCGTTGTACTCATTGCACAATGTTACTTTTATTGTCTAAAGGGGCAATAAAAAATGAATAAAACAAAATGGAAACGTACATACGTTTGGATCGGTGTGAAGCCAGTGAACAATTTGAGTGGTGGAAACTAAAAGAATATTCATAAATGACTTAGTTATCACACTTAGAATGAGTGTACATTTTTTGTACAAAATACCGTATGTGGGGTATTTTTTTTTCATGCCTCAAGGGCTAGGTGGCGCTGCATATATAACTGAATGTTGTCATAGAGATAACTTCAGGCCTTGACGATAAACATACATGTCAAGTTTGGGATTTTTTGGAGCATGTACCGGGGAGTTATCAAGCATATCCTTTTTCATTGCGAAACACAAATTTTGATGCCCCGCCCTCATCATATAGTATTTCGAAAAGTCAAAATTTTTCCCCCTGTCGTTGGCTCAGGTCTTGACATGGTCCAGGCCAAGTCTTAACTCAGTCGGATGAAACGTGTAGGAGAGGTGGGCAAAAGTCTGCCCCCTGTGAATGTGCAAAAATCGTCAAAAATGGGACATTCAAAAATTCGTAGCTCACTTCCTGTTCATTTTAGCATATGGGTACAAGAGACTTTTTTGTAGGTCTTGGGCTCCCTCATACACCTGAAAATATTCGTCGTTCTTGCTTAAACGTACAACCGGGGCTGCTTCGTTAAAAATTTCGAGGGGGCGCTATTGAGTCATTTTTGTAAAAATAGCACAATCAACAATAAAATATTGTTCATTTTACCAGGCCAGATGTGTGTGCCAAGTTTCAGGAGTTTCTGTGCATGTTTAGACCCTCAAAACTGGCGTTGTTTTCTTGGCGAACAGCGCTTAGCCACGCCCACAGCAATTCGCGAAAACTCACAAACTTCGTGTTGTGACATCATGAAGGCCGAAACCCTCATCTGAGCAAATATGAGGTAGGTCCAGTTAACGTGTTTGGAGAAAAACGTAGAAGAAAATTCGTAAGAAAAAAAATTGCCACTAGGTGGCGCTATCAGTTAGATGAAATGTAAGTTAGTAGATGTCTTTAGAGCTGGACTCTCATCAAATGTGTGAAATTTTGAGAAGATAGGATCATCTCGGTCAAGTTAATGCAGCTTTTATTGTCACGAAAAATCTTCAGACTTTGCGTCACCGTAGCGGCCACGCCCTTTGGCGAAAAGTTACAATATTCGGTGTGGGGCATCATCAACATCTTAAGGCTTTTCTGACCAATTTTCAACTGGATCCCTTCAACGAGCTCAGCACAGTAGCTAAAAACGTAAAGTATGACATTTATTGTAACCACTAGGTGGCGCTATATGTATAACTGAATTTTGTCATATAGATGTTTTCAGGCCGTGACTATTACGTTGCCTGAGAAGTTTGAGATTTTTTGGAGCTTGTACATGGGAGTTATTCAGCATTTGCTCTTTCTGGACAAATGAAATTTTAAAGGCTATATTTGATGCCCCGCCCCCGTCATATAGTATTTCGAAAAGGCAAGATGTTTTGCCCAGCTGTTCTCTTAGGTCTTGAGATGATAAATACCAAGTTTGAAGTCAATGGGATGAAAAATGTTTGCATAGGGGGAAAAAGCATGACCACAGTGCATGTGCCAAAATAGGCCAAAATTGGACATTAAAAAATTCATAGCTCACTTCCTGTACATTTTAGCTACATGGTCCCAATAGACTTTGTTGTGCGTCTCGGGGTGCTACACGTGCCTGCCAATTTTCGTTGCTCTAGCTCAAATGTGCCGGGCTTGGTTTTTATTTTTCTATGCTAGGGGGCGCTATAGAGTCGCGTTGTTATAACGACTTCATAATATCAAATTTTTCGTCGGACCTGAGGAGTGTGCAAAGTTCGGTGAGTTTTCGTGAATATTTAGATACCCAAAATCGCGATTGTTTGCGGAGAATAAAGAATAATAATAATAACTAGAGCTGCGAGCAGCTATAAAGGGCCCTCGCAGCCCGGGCCACGTTGGGGTCCTTGCACGTTGGGGTACTTGCACGTTGGGGTACTGGCACATTGGGGTACTGGCATATTGGAAGCAAAATTTCTTTGAAAATGGCATAATAAACGTTTACATGTAGAATATTTTTTTGCCAGTGTGTGTGTCAAGCTCAACGGGTTTTGGTGATTGTTAAGACCTGCAAAAATCAGCCTCCTTTTTTATTTTTAGGCAATGAGTTGCCCTGATTGGTATTTTTTTGTAAAAGTGTATATACACATCATCGCTCGTTGTACTCATTGCACAATGTTACTTTTATTGTCAAAAGGGGCAATCAAAAATGAATAAAACAAAATGGAAACGTACATACGTTTGGATCGGTGTGAAGCCAGTGAACAATTTGAGTGGTGGAAACTAAAAGAATATTCATAAATGACTTAGTTATCACACTTTGAATGAGTGTACATTTTTTGTACAAAATACCGTATGTGGGGTATTTTTTTTTCATTCCTCAAGGGCTAGGTGGCGCTGCATATATAACTGAATGTTGTCATAGAGATAACTTCAGGCCTTGACGATAAACATAGATGTCAAATTTGGGATTTTTTGGAGCATGTCCCGGGGAGTTATCAAGCATATCCTTTTACATTGCGAAACACAAATTTTGATGCCCCGCCCTCATCATATAGTATTTCGAAAAGTCAAAATTTTTCCCCCTGTCGTTGGCTCAGGTCTTGACATGGTCCAGGCCAAGTCTTAACTCAGTCGGATGAAACGTGTAGGAGAAGTGGGCAAAAGTCTGCCCCCTGTGAATGTGCAAAAATCGTCAAAAATGGGACATTCAAAAATTCGTAGCTCACTTCCTGTTCATTTTAGCATATGGGTACAAGAGACTTTTTTGTAGGTCTTGGGCTCCCTCATACACCTAAAAATATTCGTCGTTCTTGCTTAAACGTACAACCGGGGCTGCTTCGTTAAAAATTTCAAGTGGGCGCTATTGAGTCATTTTTGTAAAAATAGCACAATCAACAATAAAATATTGCTCATTTTACCAGGCCAGATATGTGTGCCAAGTTTCATGAGTTTCTGTGCATGTTTAGACCCTCAAAACTGGCGTTGTTTTCTTGGCGAACAGCGCTTAGCCACGCCCACAGCAATTCGCGAAAACTCACAAACTTCGTGTTGTGACACCATGAAGGCCGAAACCCTCATCTGAGCAAATATGAGGTAGGTCCAGTTAACGTGTTTGGAGAAAAACGTAGAAGAAAATTCGTAAAAAAAAAAATTGCCACTAGGTGGCGCTATCAGTAAGATGAAATATAAGTTCGTAGATGTCTTTAGGGCTGGACTCTCATCAAATGTGTGAAATTTTGAGAAGATTGGATCATCTGGGCCAAGTTCATGCAGCTTTTGTTGTCACGAAAATTCTTCAGACTTTGTGTTACCGTAGCGGCCACGCCCTTTGGCGAAAAGTTACACTATTTGGTGTGGGGCATGATCAACATCTTAAGGCTTTTCTGACCAATTTTCAACTGGATCCCTGCAACAAGCTCGGCACAGTAGCTAAAAACGTAAAGTATGACATTTATTGTTACCACTAGGTGGCGCTATTTGTATAACTGAATTATATCATCTAAATGTTTTCAGGCCGTGACTATTACGTTGCCTGAGAAGTTTGAGATTTTTTGGAGCTTGAACATGGGAGTTATTAAGCATTTGCTCTTTCTGGACAAATGAAATTTTAAAGGCAATATTTGATGCCCCTCCCCCGTCATATAGTATTTCAAAAGGGCAAGATGTTTTGCCCAGTTGTTCTCTCAGGTCTTGAGATGATAAATGCCAAGTTTGAAGTCAATTGGATGAAAAATGTTTGCAAAGGGGGAAAAAGCATGACCACAGTGAATGTGCCAAAATAGGCCAAAATTGGACATAAAAAAATTCATAGCTCACTTCCTGTACATTTTAGCTACATGGTCCCAATAGACTTTTTTGTGCGTCTCGGGGTGCTACACGTGCCTGCCAATTTTCGTTGCTCTAGCTCAAACGTGCCGGGATTGGTTTTTATTTTTCTATGCTAGGGGGCGCTATAGAGTCGCGTTGTTATGACGACTTCATAATATCAAATTTTTCGCCGGGCCTGAGGAGTGTGCAAAGTTTGGTGAGTTTTCGTGAATGTTTAGGTACCCAAAATCGCGATCGTTTGCGGAGAATAAAGAAGAAGAAGAATAATAATAATAATAATAATAATAATAATAATAATTTTTACAAAAACAATAGGGACCTCGCAGCGGTCGCTGCTCGGGCCCTAACTAGAGCTGCGAGCAGCTATAAAGGGCCCTCGCAACCCGGGCCACGTTGGGGTATATGCAAGTCGGGGGACTTGCACGTTGGGGTACTGTTAAATAGACAAGGACCATGGAAAATAGAAATGCATTTGCCGTGCCTTGTGTGTAAAAAGGTGCAGTAAAAGGCCAAAAATGATGCACAATTCCCAAAATAAATTCAAAAGTGTGGACTTTCTGATATGTGTGCAAAGTTTCATGAAAAGTCGCTCGTTTGATATTCAAAACCAGCATCTGTTTATTTGAAAACATTGCATGGCACAGAGATGGTGTGTGATCAAATAAAAAGCTTTTTGATGACTCTTAATGTGGTGTCGCTGTGCAACACATATGTATTCATGACATAGTGAAGTATTGTGACAGTTTTGTAGGGTCCAGCAAACAGTAAATGTGTGACAGTTATTCAAGAAAAAATGTAGCTTTGAAGCAGGCTAACCAATGACATCATCTAAAGGGGAAAAAAGCACATGAGCAAGCATAGGTATAAGTAGAGGAGAAAAAGAGATGAAAGAAGTGCGAGAGATGGAACAGGAGAGGAATGCAGCTGTTTATGTATAGCTGTTGTAACAGGACAGATTAAATAACACTTTAACCTGGGGTTAACAGCGCCCTAGGACAGATAAACTCTTTAGTGTAAAAGTTTTCTGGGACAGATGAATCCCTTGGGGTCAAAGAGTTTGGGTTAGCACATAGTCTGTCTTAGGATAATGTAACCTCCATGGATGAATTAGTCCTAGGACGCTTTGACCTGCGGGCTAAAACTTCAGGGGGGTTAACCTGTCCTGTTATATTGTGATCATCGTCTTCGTGCATGTCCTCAGTGGCTTCTTCTGTCTGTGTGGCAGCATTTGATACATCTGTAGAACAAAAAAGAATGAAGAATCATGTTAGATCTGTGAAGTTTGGTTGTCTTAGGTGTAGTTTACAGAACAGTCGTGTGCATATTTTTAGCATGGTAGTGTCTTAATACAAATGCATATTATGTAATGCACTGTATATGGATATTACAGACGTAATATTTGACGGTGATCTTATATTCATAGTTTTTGCCCGTTAATAAATAATATAGCTAGTAAGTAATAAGACACGCAAAAATGGTATAGTTGAATCCTCTGGGTCAAAAAGCAATGTTTTAGGATTGTGTGATGAAATGATGAATAAAAGTAAGGATACGACAGGTACATAAATGGTTATATATACACACGGACATATATATTTATACAGTATAACAGTGCCGCATGTATTGGTTTTAAGGAAAGAGTTGAAAAGCAGTGTTCAGAAAAAAGCATAAGACGCACAAAGTACCATTTCACTACATGTAATAAGTTGTCAAGTAGACATGTGAATTAAGTGGTTAAGATAGTGGCTACTGTGCAAGTAAGCTTCAATTGTCTCTAAAAGGTTAGCATATGTGTTCTACATGATATCAATGGCTAGACGTGCTCGTGGAGAAACATTACAAACAGAAAAACACACTAAAGGTGCCTTTAACAAACCTGTTAATAAATGAGAACTTAATACATATATGTATGGCATACTGTATATGATTGAGAAAGTTGTCCTGTTTAGTTTATGTATTGTATACTTACGGAAAAAAGTTGGCAATCTTTGCGTATGGAGATGATTAGAGGGTCTTTATCAAAAGAGAATTTGCTTGTTGATTTGTTCATGTTCTGTAGAAAAGCAAAGGAGTAGAAATAAATACAGTATCATACTTCATAAACATACAAGAAATTTGTAGCTGTATTAACCATTGTTGGTATTTGAAGTGATAATTTAGGAATAGAAGTGTAGTGATTGCAGAATTTATAGAGTGCTTACCTTGTATGACTTTGTAGATGGAAATGTCTTTTGTTGAAAGAGCTCTTTGTTGTCTACTATATATGCAAGGACAAGCATAAGTAGGTGTGGTTATGAAGTACTTGACCATTGAAATAAAGCAGTGGTATCAAATGTATGGACCGTGGTTTGGCTCAGGCCTGCAAAGGGGTTTAATGTGGCACAAGAGATAATCTTGTAAGGTACAAAAAATAATAATAATATAATAGGTATGCCTCTGAGTTTTCACAAATCTAGGTCAAGTCAAGTCATCTTTAGTTATTTTGCGCTTGAATCATCCAATCGGAAATGCTCCATAAAAAATGTATAGAGGGTGCGATTTATTGCAAATTGCACAAGAAATCTCTAAAAATTCATGTTAATGACAAGTCTGATGTGTGTGCAAAGTTTCACGAGTTTTCACACATGTATAGATAAAAAAAAACAAAGCAGCACTTTACTTGGCAACCAATGCATCGCTATAGCAGCAGCGTGCGACAAAATAAAAAACTTTCGATAAATTTGCATCTTAAACATCTTAAGATGAAACACACCAAGTTTGAACACGGTCGGATGAATTTTGTAGGAGGAGTTAAAATATGACCCCTAAAAAAGGCCACAAAAAAAGTCTACAAATCCCATCATAAATCAAAATGGCGGACTTCCTGTTTGGTTTAGCACATGGTTCCAAGAGACTTTTTTGTACATCGTGGGCTCTTATGTATGCCTCTAAATTATCATAGCGCTAGGTGAAACGTACAACCGGGAATGCTTCGTTAAAGAGGAGTTTTTTAGCTCAAAATGTGATGCCCGGCCCCTACGGGACTTCCTGTTGGGTTTAGCACATGGCACCAAGAGACTTTTTTGTACATCGTGGGCTGTTACATTTGTCTCCAAATTTTCGTAGCTCTAGCTGCTTCGTACAACTGGGAATGCTTCATTAAGAAGTAATTTTTTCCTTTGCAAACTGTGCATGCCACGGCAACAGCGTGCGACAAAATAAAAAGCTTTCAATAACTTTTCATCTTCAACATCTTAAGATGAATCACACCAAGTTTGGAGATGATCGGATAAACTCTGTAGGAGGAGTTCGTTAAAATAAGACCCCTATGAAATGGCCCAAAAAATGGGCACACGTTCCAAAGTAAATCAAAATGGCGGACTTCCTGTTCGGTTTAGCATATGGTTCAAAAAGAGTTTTTTGTACCTTGAGGGCTGTTACATATGTCTTCAAATATTGGTAACTCTAGGTGAAATGTACAGCCAGGAATGCTTCATTAAGTTAGAATTTTGAAACACAAAATTTGATGCCTCGCCTCTGGCGGACTTCCTGTTAGGTTTAGCATATGGCACCAACAGGCTTTTTTGTAGATCATAGTCTGTTACATATGTGTACCAATTTTCGTAGCTCTAGATTAAACGTACCACCGGCAATGCTTCGTTAAGTAAGAATTTTGAAACTGTAAATTTGATGCCCCGCCACCGTCATATAGTATGTCAAAAACTTTAGATTTTTTACCATGATGTTGTCCCAGGTGTTGAGATGGTACAGCCCAAGTTTGAAGTCAATCGGGTTAACCGTGTAGGAGAAGCGGGCAAAAGTATGACCCCTGTAAATGTGCAAAAATGGGCCAAAATTGGACATTCAAATACTCATACCTCACTTCCTGTCTATTTTAGGGTACACATATCAAAGAAGTTTTTGTTCATCTGGATGTGCTACAGGTGCCACACAATTTTCGTAGCCATAGGACAATCGTAGCGGGACAGGGATCCGTTAAACCTATGTAGGTGGCGCTACAGAGCCATTTTTCTGTTATCATGTATGGCGACTTTAAAATATCAAATTTTTCGCCAGACCCGATCTGCGTGTAAAGTTTGGTGAGTTTTCGTTCATGTTTAGTGCCTCAAAAATGTGGTTGTTTGCGGAAAAGAATAATAACAAAGAAGAAGAAGAATAATAATAATAAGAATTCCTTCAGGAACAATAGGGACCTCGCAGCGGTCGCTGCTCGGGCCCTAACTAGAGCTGCGAGCAGCTATAAAGGGCCCTCGCAGCCCGGGCCACGTTGGGGTCCTTGCACGTTGGGGTACTTGCACGTTGGGGTACTGGCACGTTGGGGTACTGGCATATTGGAAGCAAAATTTCTTTGAAAATGGCATAATAAACGTTTACATGTAGAATATTTTTTTGCCAGTGTGTGTGTCAAGCTCAACGGGTTTTGGTGATTGTTAAGACCTGCAAAAATCAGCGTCCTTTTTTATTTTTAGGCAATGAGTTGCCCTGATTGGTATTTTTTGTAAAAGTGTATATATACATCATCGCTCGTTGTACTCATTGCACAATGTTACTTTTATTGTCCAAAGGGGCAATCAAAAATGAATAAAACAAAATGGAAACGTACATACGTTTGGATCGGTGTGAAGCCAGTGAACAATTTGAGTGGTGGAAACTAAAAGAATATTCATAAATGACTTAGTTATCACACTTAGAATGAGTGTACATTTTTTGTACAAAATACCGTATGTGGGGTATTTTTATTTTTTTTATATAAGCCTCAAGGGCTAGGTGGCGCTGTATTTATAACTGAATGTTGTCATAGAGATACCTTCAGGCCTTGATTATAAGCATACATGTCAAGTGTGGGATTTTTTTTTGGAGCATGTACCGTGGAGTTATTAAGCATATCCTTCATTCACGATATTGCTTTTAATGTCCATAGAGGCTATCAAAAATAAATAAAAATATATATATGTTTGGATAAGTCTGATGCCAGTGAACATTTTGAGTGGTGGAAACTAAAAAAATATTCATAAATGACTTAGTTATCACACTTAGAATGAGTGTACATTTTTTGTACAAAATACCGTATGTGGGGTATTTTTTTTTCATGCCTCAAGGGCTAGGTGGCGCTGCATATATAATTGAATGTTGTCATAGAGATAACTTCAGGCCTTGACGATAAACATACATGTCAAGTTTGGGATTTTTTGGAGCATGTACCGGGGAGTTATCAAGCATATCCTTTTTCATTGTGAAACACAAATTTTGATGCCCCGCCCTCATCATATAGTATTTCGAAAAGTCAAAATTTTTCCCCCTGTCGTTGGCTCAGGTCTTGACATGGTCCAGGCCAAGTCTTAACTCAGTCGGATGAAACGTGTAGGAGAAGTGGGCAAAAGTCTGCCCCCTGTGAATGTGCAAAAATCGTCAAAAATGGGACATTCAAAAATTCGTAGCTCACTTCCTGTTCATTTTAGCATATGGGTACAAGAGACTTTTTTGTAGGTCTTGGGCTCCCTCATACACTTAAAAATATTCGGCGTTCTTGCTTAAACGTACAACCGGGGCTGCTTCGTTAAAAATTTCAAGGGGGCGCTATTGAGTCATTTTTGTAAAAATAGCACAATCAACAATAAAATATTGCTCATTTTACCAGGCCAGATGTGTGTGCCAAGTTTCAGGAGTTTCTGTGCATGTTTAGACCCTCAAAACTGGCGTTGTTTTCTTGGCGAACAGCGCTTAGCCACGCCTACAGCAATTCGCGAAAACTCACAAACTTCGTGTTGTGACATCATGAAGGCCGAAACCCTCCTCTGAGCAAATATGAGGTAGGTCCAGTTAACGTGTTTGGAGAAAAACGTAGAAGAAAATTCGTAAGAAAAAAAATTGCCACTAGGTGGCGCTATCAGTTAGATGAAATGTAAGTTAGTAGATGTCTTTAGAGCTGGACTCTCATCAAATGTGTGAAATTTTGAGAAGATAGGATCATCTCGGTCAAGTTAATGCAGCTTTTATTTTCACGAAAAATCTTCAGATTTTGCGTCACCGTAGCGGCCACGCCCTTTGACGAAAAGTTACAATATTCGGTGTGGGGCATGATCAACATCTTAAGGCTTTTCTGACCAATTTTCAAATGGATCCCTTCAACAAGCTCAGCACAGTAGCTAAAAACGTAAAGTATGACATTTATTGTAACCACTAGGTGGCGCTATATGTATAACTGAATTTTGTCATATAGATGTTTTCAGGCTGTGACTATTACGTTGCCTGAGAAGTTTGAGATTTTTTGGAGCTTGAACATGGGAGTTATTAAGCATTTGCTCTTTCTGGACAAATGAAATTTTAAAGGCAATATTTGATGCTCCGCCCCCGTCGTATAGTATTTCTAAAAGGCAAGATGTTTTGCCCAGCTGTTCTCTTAGGTCTTGAGATGATAAATGCCAAGTTTGAAGTCAATTGGATGAAAAATGTTTGCAAAGGGGGAAAAAGCATGACCACAGTGATCGTGCCAAAATAGGCCAAAATTGGACATTAAAAAATTCATAGCTCACTTCCTGTACATTTTAGCTACATGGTCCCAATAGACTTTTTTGTGCGTCTCGGGGTGCTACACGTGCCTGCCAATTTTCGTTGCTCTAGCTCAAACGTGTCGGGCTTGGTTTTTATTTTTCTACGCTAGGGGGCGCTATAGAGTCGCGTTGTTATAACGACTTCATAATATCAAATTTTTCGCCGGACCTGAGGAGTGTGCAAAGTTTGGTGAGTTTTCGTGAATATTTAGGTACCCAAAATCGCGATTGTTTGCGGAGAATAAAGAAGAATAATAATAACTAGAGCTGCGAGCAGCTATAAAGGGCCCTCGCAACCCGTGCCACGTTGGGGTATTTGCACGTCGGGGTACTGGCACGTTAGGGTACTGTTTCATAAGAAACCGTCTAAATTGTAAATGTTTTGCCATGCTTTTTGTGTTTGTTCACATTGCTATGGAATGCTTTGTCGAGGTATTCGGCTGATAGGTATGCCTCCCAATATTCACACATCTAGCTGAATCATATAAAAAAAAAAAATTCTTTGCAAACAATGCATCGCTACAGCAAAGGCGTGCCACGTTGGGGTACTTGCACGTCGGGGTACTGGCACGTTGGGGTACTGTCAAATAGGACAAGGACCATCTAAAATGTTTTTGACAAGCCTTGTGTGTGCAAAGTTTAATCAAAACGCAAAATATGGTGCGCAATTCCCAAAATAAATTCAAAATGGCGGACTTCCTTTTAGGTTTAGCATACGGCTACAGAATACTTTTTGTAGGTCTTAAGCTAATAGGTATGCCTCCCAGTTTTCACAAATCTAGGTCAAGTCATCTTTAGTTGTGTATCGCTTGAATCATACAATTGGAAATGCTCCATAAAAATGCATAGAGGGCGCTATTGAGCACAACGTTGGGTTACTTGCACGTCAGGGTACTGGCACGTTGGGGTACTGTTACATGGAACAAGGACCATTTAAAATGTTAGTTTTTTCCATGCCTTGTCTGTGCAAAGTTTAATGAAGAAGGCCAAAAATTATGTATAATTCCCAAAATAAAATCAAAATAGCGGACTTCCTCTTTGGTTTGGCAAATGGCTACATAATACTTTTTTGTAGGTCTAGCATAATCATACAATCGGAAATGCTTCATAAAAAGGTCTAGAGGGCGCTATTTATTTCAAATTGCACAATAAATCTCTGAAAATTCATGTTCATGACAAGTCTGATGTGTTTGCAAAGTTCCATGAGTTTTCATGTGTATAAAAAAAAAAAGCAGCACTTGACAAACAATGCATTGCTATGGCAACAGCGTGTTACAAAATAAAAAACTTTCGATTACTTTGCATCTTAAACATCTTAAGATGAAACACACCAAGTTTGAAGACAGTCGGATAAATTTTGTAGGAGGGGTTCGTTAAAATATGACCCCTGAAAGTTTTTCCTTGCCCGGTTGGAGGGTTAGATCAGGGGATGTCGCAACTTGTTTGTGGTTAAGTGCTACAGAAGTAAATGTGTCTTAACAACCTCATGATTGAATGTGTTTTCAATTCTCTAGGATGTGATTGGATTGTATCAATTAAATGTTCTTATAACTGATTCAGTGAGTAGTAAAAATAGTGTGTCAAGTATAATGACATGAAATATAAGGAATACAAAAAACAAAACAAGAACCCTCTAAATTACACATTTTGTTCCAGGCTTTATGTGCGTGCATAGTTTGAGTATACACCTAGGTTTAGGCCAGGAGTGTTCAAACCTTTTGCAAAGAGGGCCGGGTATGGTAAGGTGAGAATGTGTGGGGCCTAATCAACCATTTAGTTTAGCCTGACATAATTTTTTTACATGCATATGTAAATATATATATGTGGACAAATGTGTACATATGTCTACAAATTTTTGTAGCTCGAGCTGCTTCGTCCAACTGGGAACGCTGCATTAAGAAGGATTTTTTTTTCCTTTGCCAACAGTGCATGCCACGGCAACAGCGTGCGACAAAATAAAAAGCTTTCAATAACTTTTCATCTTCAACATCTTAAGATGAATCACACCAAGTTTGGAGATGATCGGATAAACTCTGTAGGAGGAGTTCGTTAAAATAAGACCCCTATGAAATGGCCCAAAAAATGGCAACACGTTCCAAAGTAAATCAAAATGGCGGACTTCCTGTTCGGTTTAGCATATGGTTCAAAAAGAGTTTTTTGTACCTTGAGGGCTGTTACATATGTCTTTAAATTTTGGTAACTCTAGGTGAAACGTACAGCCGGGAATGCTTCATTAAGTAAGAATTTTGAAATGCAAAATTTGATGCCCCGCCTCTGGCGGACTTCCTGTTGGGTTTAGCATATGGCACCAACAGACTTTTTTGTAGGTCATAGTCTGTTACATATGTGTACCAATTTTCGTAGCTCTAGGTTAAACATACAACCGGCAATACTACGTTTAGTAAGAGTTTTGAAACTCTAAATTTGATGCCCCACCGCCGTCATATAGTATGTCGAAAACTTTAGATTTTTTACCATGGTGTTGTCCCAGGTCTTGAGATGGTACATCCCAAGTTTGAAGTCAATTGGATTAACCGTGTAGGAGAAGCAGGCAAAAGTATGACCCCTGTAAATGTGCAAAAATTGGCCAAAATTGGACATTTAAATACTCATATCTCACTTCCTGTCTATTTTAGGGTACACACATCAAAGAGGTTTTTGTTCATCTGGATGTGCTACAGGTGCCACACAATTTTCATAGCCGTCGGACAATCGTAGCGGGCCAGGGATCTGTTTAACCTATGTAGGTGGCGCTATGGAGCCATTTTTCTGTTATCACCTATGGCGACTTTAAAATATCAAATTTTTCGCCAGGCCTGACGTGTGTGTAAAGTTTGGTGAGTTTTCGTTCACGTTTAGTGTCTCAAAAATGTGATTGTTTGCGGAAAAGAATAATAACAAATAAAAAGAAGAAGAATAATAAGAATTCCTTGAAAAACAATAGGGACCTCGCAGCGGTCGCTGCTCGGGCCCTAATAATAATAATAATAATAATAATAATAATAATAATAATTTTTACAAAAACAATAGGGACCTCGCAGCGGTCGCTGCTCGGGCCCTAATAATAATAATAATAATAATAATAATAATAATAATTTTTACAAAAACAATAGGGACCTCGCAGCGGTCGCTGCTCGGGCCCTAATAATAATTTTTGCAAAAACAATAGGGACCTCGCAGCGGTCGCTGCTCGGGCCCTAATAATAATTTTTACAAAAACAATAGGGACCTCGCAGCAGTCGCTGCTCGGGCCCTAATAATAATAATAATAATAATAATAATTTTTACAAAAACAATAGGGACCTCGCAGCGGTCGCTGCTCGGGCCCTAATAATAATAATAATAATAATAACTAGAGCTGCGAGCAGCTATAAAGGGCCCTCGCAGCCCAGGCCACGATGGGGTACTTGCACGTTGGGGTACTTGCACATTGGGGTACTTGCACATTGGAAGCAGAATTTCTTTGAAAATGGCATGATAAACCATTACATGTGGATTTGTATTTTTTTTGCGAGGTGTGATGAGTGTGTCAAGCTCAATGGGTTTTGGTGATTGTTAAGATCTGCAAAAATCAGCGTCTTTTTTTTAGTTTTAGGCAATGAGTTGCCCTGATTGGTATTTTTCGTAAAAGTATATATACACACAATATCGCTCGTACTCATTGCACAAAGTTGCTTTTAATGTCCATAGAGGCTATGAAAAATACATAAAACTAAATAACAAAAATATGTGAACATTTTGAGTGGTGGAAAGTAAAAGAATATTCATAAATGACTTAGTTATCACACTTAGAATGAGTTTAAATTTTTTGTAATAATACCGTAAGTGGGGTATTTTTTTTTCATGCCTCAAGGGCTAGGTGACGCTGCATATATAACTGAATGTTGTCATAGAGATAGCTTCAGGCCTTGACTATAAACATACATGTCAAGTTTGGGATTTTTTGGAGCATGTACTGGGGAGTTATTAAGCATATTATTTTTCATTGCGAAACCAAATTTTGATGCCCCGCCCTCATCATATAGTATTTCAAAAAGTCAAGATTTTTTCCCCTGTCGTTGGCTCAGGTCTTGACATGGCCGAGGTCAAGTCTGAAGTCAGTCGGATGAAACGTGTCGGAGAAGTGGGCAAAAGTATGACCCCTGTAAATTTGCTAAAATCGTCAAAAATGGGACAATCCAAAATTTGTAGCTCACTTCCTGTTGATTTTAGCATATAGTTCCAAGAGACTTTTTTGTAGGTCTTGGGCTCCCTCATACACCTAAAAATTTCCAAAGATCTTGCTTAAACGTACAATCGGGGCTGCTTCGTTAAAAATTTCTAGGGGGCGCTATTGAGTCATTTTTGTAAAAATAGCACAATACACGATAAAATATTGCTCATTTTGCCAGGCTAGATGTGTGCGCCAAGTTTCATGAGTTTCTGTGCATGTTTCGGCCCTCAAAATTGGTGTAGTTTTCTTGACGAACAGCGCTTAGCCATGCCCACAGCGATTCGCGAAAACTCACCAACTTCATGTCGTGACATCATGAAGGCCGAAACCCTCATCTGAGCAAATATGAGGAAGGTGCAGTTAATGTGGTTGGAGAAAAACATTGAAGAAAAATCGTAAGAAAAAAAATTGCCAGTAGGTGGCGCTTTCAGTAAGATGAAATATAAGTTCGTAGATGTGTTAAGGGCTGGACCCTCATCAAATGTGTGAAATTTTGAGAAGATAGGATCATCTGGGTCAAGTTAAAGCAGCTTTTATTGCCACGAAAAATTACCAGACTTTGCGGCACTGTAGCGGCCACGCCCGTTGGCAAAAAGTTACAATATTCGGTGTGGGGCATGATCAACATCTTAAGGCTTTTCTAACCATTTTTCACCTGGATCCCTTCAAAGAGCTTGGCACAGTAGCTAAAAACGTACAGTATGACATTTATTGTCACCACTAGGTGGCGCTATATATATAACAGAACTTTATCATATAGATGTTTTCAGGCCGTGACTATTAAGTTGCATGAGAAATTTGAGATTTTTTGGAGCTTGTACATGGGAGTTATTCAGCATTTTGTCTTTCTGGACAAATTAAATTTTAAAGGCAATATTTGATGCCCCGCCCCCGTCATATAGTATTCCGAAAAGTCAAGATTTTTTGCCCAGTTGTTGTCTCAGGTCTTGAGATGATACATGGCAAGTTTGAAGTCAACTGGCTGAAAAATATTAACATAGGGGGAAAAAGTCTGACAACAGTGAATGGGCCAAAATGGGCCAAAATTGGACCTTCAAAAATTCATAGATCACTTCCTGTACATTTTAGGAAATGGCTTCCACTAACTTTTTTGTGCGTCTCGGGGTGCTACACGTACCAATTTTCGTAGCTCTAGGTCAAACGGGCCGGGATTGGTTTTTATTTTTCTACGCTAGGGGGCGCTATAGAGTCGCGTTGTTATGACAACTACATAATATCAAATTTTTCGCCGGGCCCGAAGAGACTGCAAAGTTTGGTGAGTTTTCGTAAATGTTTAGGCTCTCAAAAATGCGATCGTTTACAGAGAAGAAGAATAATAATAATAATTCTTACAAAAACAAGAGGGACCTCGCAGCGGTCGCTGCTCGGGCCCTAATAATAATAATAATTTTTACAAAAACAATAGGGACCTCGCAGCGGTCGCTGCTCGAGCCCTAATAATAATAACTTTTACAAAAACAATAGGGACCTCGCAGCGGTCACTGCTCGGGCCCTAATGATAATAATAATAATAATAATAATAATCCGATCGAAAAACAATAGGGACCTCGCAGCGGTAGCTGCTCGGGCCCTAACTAGAGCTGCGAGCAGCTATAAAGGGCCCTCGCAGTCCGTGCCACGTTGGGGTACTTGCACGTTGGGGGACTGGCACGTTGGGGTACTGTCACATTGGAAGCAGAATTTCTTTGAAAATGGCATGATAAACCTTTACATGTGGATTTTCTTTGCCAGGTGTGATGAATGTTTTAAGCTCAATGGGTTTTGGTGAACGTTAAGAGCTGCAAAAATTAGCACCCATTTTTATTTTTAGGCAATAAGTTTGCTGTTTGGTATTTTTTGGAAAAATATATGTACCCATCATTGCTCGTACTCATTGCACAATGTTGCTTTTATTGTCCATAGAGGCTATCAAAATTAAATCAAATTAAATAAAAAAGAATGCATGTTTGGATAGGTCTGATGCCAGTGAACATTTTGAGTGGTGGAAACTAAAAGAATATTCATAAATGACTTAGTTATCACACTTAGAATGAGTTTACAATTTTTGTAAAAATACCGTAAGTGGGGTATTTTTTTTTCACGCATCAAGGGCTAGGTGGCGCTGCATATATAACTGAATATTGTGATAGAGATACCTTCAGGCCTTGACTATAAACATACATGTCAAGTTTGGGATTTTTTGGAGCATGTACCGGGGAGTTATTAAGCATATCCTTTTTCATTGCGAAACACAAATTTGAATGCCCCGATTTTTCCGCCTGTCGTTGGCTCAGGTCTTGACATGGTCCAGGTCAAGTCTGAAGTCAGTCGGATGAAACATGTAGGAGAAGTGGGCAAAAGTATGCCCCCTGTAAATGTGCAAAAATAGTCAAAAATGGGACATTAAAAAATTCGTAGCTCACTTCCTGTTCATTTTAGCATACAGGTCCAAGAGACTTTTTTGTAGGTCTTGGGCTCCCCCATACACCTAAAAATTTCCAAAGATCTTGTTTAAACGTACAACCGGGGCTGCTTCGTTAAAAATTTCTAGGGGGCGCTATTGAGTCATTTTTGTAAAAATAGCACAATACATGATAAAATATTACTCATTTTACCAGGCCAGATGTGTGTGCCAAGTTTCATGAGTTTCTGTGCATGTTTAGACCCTCAAAATTGGCGTTGTTTTCTTGGCGAACAGCGCTTAGCCACACCCACAGCAATTCGCGAAAACTCACAAACTTCGTGTTGTGACATCATGAAGGCCGAAACCCTCATCTGAGCAAATATGAGGTAGGTCCAGTTAACGTGTTTGGAGAAAAGCATTGAAGAAAATTCGTAAGAAAAAAAATTGCCACTAGGTGGCGCTATCAGTTAGATGAAATATAAGTTCGTAGATGACTTTAGGGCTGGACTCTCATCAAATGTGTGAAATTTTGAGAAGATAGGATCATCTCGGTCAAGTTAATGCAGCTTTTATTGTCACGAAAAGTCTTCAGACTTTGCGGCACCGTAGCGGCCACGCCCTTTGGCGAAAAGTTACAATATTTGGTGTGGGGCATTTGCTCTTTCTGGACAAATGAAATTTTAAAGGCAATATTTGATGCCCCGCCCCCGTCATATAGTATTTCGAAAAGGCAAGATTTTTTGTCCAGTTGTTCTCTCAGGTCTTGAGATGATAAATGCCAAGTTTGAAGTGAATTGGATGAAAAATGTTTGCAAAGGGGGAAAAAGCATGACCACAGTGAATGTGCCAAAATAGGCCAAAATTGGACATTAAAAAATTCATAGCTCACTTCCTGTACATTTTAGGAAATGGCTTCCACTGACCTTTTTGTGCGTCTCAGGGTGCTACACGTGCCTGACAATTTTCGTAGCCCTAGGTCAAACGGGCCGGGAATGGTTTTTATTTTTCTACGCTAGGGGGCGCTATAGAGTCGCATTGTTATGACAACTACATAATATCAAATTTTTCGCCGGGCCCGAAGAGACTGCAAAGTTTGTTGAGTTTTCGTAAATGTTTAGGCCATCAAAAATGTGATCGTTTACGGAGAAGAATAATAATAATCATTCTTACAAAAACAAGAGGGACCTCGCAGCGATCGCTGCTCGGGCCCTAATAATTTTTACAAAAACAATAGGGACCTCGCAGCGGTCGCTGCTCGGGCCCTAATTCTTACAAAAACAAGAGGGACCTCGCAGCGGTCGCTGCTCGGGCCCTAATAATAATAATTTTTACAAAAACAATAGGGACCTCGCAGCGGTCGCTGCTCGGGCCCTAACTATCGATACGAGCTCTCTGGTAAGGATCCGATAACCAATACTCACATTAGCATCGATTCTATCCGTACTTGGATCTGTTAAGGCTACTCGAATTCTATGCTGAGCATCTTCCCTTGTTTTTTTGTTTTTTTTTCATTATACATTTTAAAATTTGAATGTAATAAATAAAAACTACATCGAAAAATGAAGAGATTGTTTAGTGTTTTCTTTTTTTTTTCTAACCACATGGGCAACTTTGTATCTGAAATTTTACATCATCACTGCCATTAGTGTCAGAAACGCTCCACTGAGTTCAATCATCCACTCAACAATTCAATAAAGGACATCTGTCCAGCCCACACTGTCTCATTTTAGCGCCATCCTTCTGCCCCTGGTTATAAAAATGTTACTGGAACAAAGGCCGGTAAAACATGCCATTTGGGAAGTCAGTTGTCGATAGAAATAAACAAACACTTCATCAGGTGCATCTGGAAAATGATGGGCTCCACGAGTATAGTTTTGATGGATAGGATATTGCTTGAATTATTGAACTATACATTCCTCATCCTACTGCAATCTCAGAGGTGTTTCCTTTTGTCTAAATCAGGGGTGTCAAACATATGGGCCGGATCAGGCCCACAAAGGGGTTTAATCCGGCCCGCGAGATGATTTTGTAAAGTTTAAAAAAAAAAACATAAATTTGTAATTTCACAAGCAGTCCTCAGATGAGTAATGCAACTTGTCGGATGGGGGAATCGTCCTGGATGTCATTATTTTACACACAACGTTTTCTTCTTAAAACGGGTTCTTTTATTATTATTATTAGGGCCCGAGCAGCGACCGCTGCGAGGTCCCTATTGTTTTTGTAAAAAATCTTCTTCTTCTTCTTCTTCTTCTTCTTCTTCTTCTTTATCCTCCGCAAACGATCGCATTTTTGAGGACCAAAACATTTACGAAAACTCACCGAAATTTGCACACTCTTCGGGCCCGGCGAAAAATTTTATATTCTGATGTTGTCATAACAACAAGACTCTATAGCGCCCCCTAGCAAAAAATAAATAAAAACCAATCCCAGCACGTTTGACCTAGAGCTACGAAAATTGGCAGGCACTTGTAGCACCCCGGGACGCACAAAAAGTCAATTGGGACCATGTAGCAAAAATGTACAGGAAGTGAGTTATGAATTTTTGAATGTCCAATTTTGGCCCATTTTTGCACATTCACTGTAGTCATACTTTTCCCCCTTTTGCAAACAGTTTTAATCCGATTGACTTCAAACTTGGCACGTATCATCTCAAGACCTGAGATAACAACTGGGCAAAATATCTTGACTTTTCGGAATACTATATGACGGGGCAGGGCATCAAATATTGCCTTTAAAATTTCATTTGTCCAGAAAGACAAAATGCTGAATAACTCCCATGTGCAAGCTCCAAAAAATCTCAAACTTCTCATGCAACTTAATAGTCACGGCCTGAAAACATCTATTTAATAAAATTCAGTTATACATATGGCGCCACCTAGTGGCGACAATAAATATCATAGTTTACGTTTTTAGCTACTGTGCCAAGCTCGTTGAAGGGATCCAATTAAAAATTGGTCAGCAAAGTCTTAACATGTTGATCATGCCCCACACCGAATATTGTAACTTTTTGCCAAAGGGTGTGGCCGTTATGGTGCCGCAAAGTCTGAAGATTTTTCGTGAGAATAAAAGCTGCTTTAACTTGACCCAGATGGTCCAATCTTCTCAGAATTTCACACATTTGATGACAGTCCAGCCCTTAACTCATCTACAAACTTATATTTCATCTTACTGATAGCGCCACCTACTGGCGATTTTTTTTCTTACGATTTTTCTTCGTTTTTTTCCAACCACGTTAACTGGACCTACCTCATATTAGCTCAGATGAGGGTTTCCGCCTTCATGATGTCACAACATGAAGTTTGTGAGTTTTCGTGAATCGCTGTGGGCGTGGCTAAGCACTGTTCGCCAAGAAAACAACGCCACTTTTGAGGGTCTAAACTGGCACAGAAACACATGAAACTTGGCACACACATCTGGCCTGGCAAAATGAGCAATATTGTATCATAGAATGTGCTATTTTTCCAAAAATGACTCAATAGCGCCCCCTAGAAATTTTTAACGAAGCAGCCCCGCTTGTACGTTGAAGCAAGATCTTTGGAAATTTTTAGGTGTATGAGGGAGCCCAAGACCTACAAAAAAAGTCTCTTGGACCCATGTGCTAAAATGATCAGGAAGCGAGCTACGAATTTTTTAATGTCCCAATTTTTACAATTTTAGCACATTTACAGGGAGCATACTTTTGCCCACTTCTCCTACACGTTTCATCCGACTGACTTCAGACTTGACTTGGACCATGTCAAGACCTGAGCCAACGACAGTGGGAAAAATCTTGACTTTTCGGATTACTATATGATGAGGGCGGAGCATCAAATTTTGTGTTTCGCAATGAAAAAGGATATGCTTAATAACTCCCCGGTACATGCTCCAAAAAATCCCAAACTTGACATGTATGTTAATATTTAAGGCCTGAAGCTATCTCTATGACAGCATTCAGTTATATATGCAGCGCCACCTAGCCCTTGAGGAAATAAAAAAAAAATACCCCACTTACGGTATTTTTACAAAAAATGTAAACTCCTTCTAAGTGTTATAACTAAGTCATTCATGAATATTCTTTTACTTTCCACCACTCAAAATGTTCACTGGCATCAGACCTAACCAAACATACATATTTTTGTTTTTTAGTTTTATTGATTTTTGATAGCCTCTTTGGACATTAAAAGCAATGTCGTGAATGAAGGATATGCTTAATAATTCCCAGGTACATGCTCCAAAAAATCCCATACTTGAAATGTATATTTATAGTCAAGGCCTGAAGGTATCTCGATGACAAAATTCAGTTGTAAATACAGCGCCACCTAGTCCTTGAGTCATAAAAAAAATGCCTCACTTACGGTATTTTTACAAAAATTTTAAACTCATTGTAAGTGTGATAACTAAGTCATTTCTGAATATTCTTTTACTTTCCACCACTAAATATGTTCACTGGCATCAGACCGATCCAAACATATGTACTTTTTTATTTAGTTTAATTTTTTTTGATCGCCTCTATGGACAACAAAAGCAACATTGTGCAATGAGTACGAGCGATGATGTGTAAATGTACTTTTGCAAAAAATACCAATCAGGGCAACTCATTGCCTAAAAATAAAAAAGGACGCTGATTTTTGCAGATCTTAACAATCACCAAAACCCATTGAGCTTGACACACTCATCACACCTGGCCAAAAAATAAATAAAAAAACACATGTAATGGTTTATCATGCCATTTTCAAAGAAATTCTGCTTCCAATGTGCCAGTACCCCAACGTGCAAGTACCCCAACGTGGCCCGGGCTGCGAGGGCCCTTTATAGCTGCTTGCAGCTCTAGTTATTATTATTATTATTATTTTAAATCGTAGACTGACATAAACGTGTTAAATCCCACACAAATTCACTTACTGGTAACACAAATAGCTATGACAAGGATTTGCGTCCTTATAACGTCATCAACGCATTTGCTCCCCAAAATGGAAAAATATGTTCTATTTTAAATATAACCATGCTCCTAAAGATGTATTTAAATGTTTTTATGTTTTTTTTGTTGTTGTTTTTTTATGTTTGTTTTTTTATATGAGCATATAGGAGGCTTTGATGCATCTTCTGAACTGAAGAGAATGCTTCAAGCAATGGTAGTTATTACAAAAACGGCCAGCAGGTGGCAGCAGAGTATAAGAGATCAACCTGGGCCATGTTGCAAAAAGCCATGTTTTTTCCCCACTGTTTTAAACAGATTTGTGAATAATGATGAAACTTTGCTATATTCTAATGCCAATTGCTGCGAAATGGAAACAGAAAGAAACATACCTTTTTTTTTCCCTGATGAAATTAGAGACGCTCATCTTTTGTTTTGGTAGGTTCCATGTTTGGTAGCTATAGGAAACAATATTCTGTGGGCCTTGCAAAATCCAGTAAAACCGCAAAAAAATGTGCTGGGAGTGAATGAGTTAACTGTGCCACGCAATGCATTCTGAGAACAATATATATGCAAAACAGGGAGATTTAACATGTCCGGGACTTATACAGGCAAAATGTTGCCGCGTTCCATTTGCGTCCGTGTTATTTTTTTGGAACAAAATGATTACAGTTGAGCTCTGTAATTTAGGGCTGCCCCACAAATACCGAAAATCTGCATATAAATGACGGCAATCGTTTTTAAGTTATATACCATTATTTTCCCGATGCGGCCCACTTGGTAATATATTTTCCTCCATGCGGCCCCTGAGCTAACATGAGTTTGACACCCCTGGTCTAAATCATACGGTTATTGACTGCTCTCGGTAAGATGCAATGCAATAATTCACAATGAGAACCAATTATAATGTAATAAAAATATTTTACATAAAATAGTATTTGTCTAAATTGTTTGACCATTTCTACTACGCCAAACTGGTCTATAAAAAAATAAAAATAAAAAAAATAAGCGGAGGGGAAGCAGACTGAAATGAGGCACAAAATATTGGTTTTGATTGTTTGTTATTGTCATGGACTAACAAAATTAAATTGAAGTGTAATTTTTATACCAGAATGAATAGGAAAATGACGTTCAAGGATTAAAATAATTTTATTCAATTTGTGACTGCACGAATTTGCAGATTCTAAAAATGTCTTTTTTTTCCCCCCCTTCATTGTTCCCCAACCTTAAAACACCTTTCGCAGAGAATTAAAGAAGAAAAAGAAATCTCTCTCTGGTCTTAACTCGTGATCAACATATGTTATTTCTAACCTTTATTATTATTATTGTGGGAATGCTGAATCCCACATATGTTATTCGGATTTTTATTCCCACTTTTTTTTTTTTTTTTACCAAAAAACAACTCCCACATAATACTTCCGATTTACATCGTTCAAATTTCAACTTGCTTCAAATATTCACCCATTCTGGGGTATATATAGTCTGATTCCACGTTACTTACAGTACTCGCACAATTTGACGTTAAAGATCGTTCATTTTCAATGGGACTGACATTGAACTTTTTCTAAGTCACACTTTCCACGCCCACTTTCATACATACAACTGACCATCATTAGCAGTTCTGTGATACTACTCAGTTCTTTTTAATTCATGTATCTTTCAACTTCAATTAAAAGTTTGTAATTTTCACATGATTTATTTTACTTCATAAGGATTCATCTTAGCATTCAGCTATTGGCATTCAGCTTTCAGCATTCCCACGCAATTTCTCCAGAAATTGCACTTAGTCTAGTTATACTTATTGTGGGAATGCTGAAAGCATCCCACATATATTATTCAGATTTTTATTCTCCTCACTTATTTGCCGATAAAATCCCACCTAAAACTGTATATTGCAAATATATCCATGGCAATTATGCTTAGTGATATTAGTGTATACCAAGTGACATCATATCAGGAAATGCATTACAATTTCACTGAAATGATTAAATGCATGTTGAAATGGATTATAATGTTACTGAAATTATTAAATGCATGTTACCTTGTTGTTTCAGTTGACACTTTTTTGGAATTGCCTCCCTCACAGAGGACCACATTTTAGTACATTCGATCGTTCGATACCAACTGAGTGTCGTATCAGAAAATGGGTTATAATTTCTCAGAAATGATTAAATCCCACCTTAGACAGATTGCAGTTCAATATTTCTTTTTATTCATTTATCTTTCAACTTCAATTAAAACTTTGTAATTTTCACATAATTTATCTTTCAATTTACTTCATAAGCATTCAGCTTAGCATTCAGCTATTAACAATCATCTTTCAGCATTCCCATGCAATTTCTCCATAAATTGCACTTAGTTTATTTATTATAGCATTTTATTCTCAACACTTTTTTTTTTGTCAGACTACTCCCATGTAATGCTTCCGATTTACACCGTTCAAATTTCAACTTGCTAAAAAAAAAATCACGCCTTCTTGGATATAAATCATTTGACTCCACATTACTTACAGCACTCGCACAATTTAATTTTAAATATCAACATTTCCCCATTCATTTCAATGGGACTGACACAGAATTTTTTCTAAGTCCCACTTTCCACGCCCACTTCCATACGTACAACTGACCATCATTACCAGATCTCTGATACTGCTCAGTGGCACAGTTGGGAGATTGAATTGTACAGTAACCAGGAGGTCGCAGGCTCAAATCCCACCGCTGACTGTACATTACAAATGTGTCCGTGGCAATTATGCTAAGGGATATAAAAGTATACCAACTGACTATCATATCAGGGAATGCATTATTCTGACATCATTAAACACGGCTCCCCAATTAGCGTTGCCTTTCAGTATCAGATGACACTTTCAATTTTCTCCAAGTCAAGTTAGCGCATGTGGTTAAGTGCTTGACCAGGTGCATTGCAGACAACCCTGCCAATGGTGCATTGGTTCAAACCCCAAAATATCTTCATAATAGTGTTTTTGTTTGACTATTTTATGACTGAAAAAGTTTTAAATTAGCAATTCACATTCAAAACCAAAAACATTTAATGGTTTACATTTCACTCCCAAACACGTGTACATGTTTTTTTGTTTGTTTGTTTGTTTTTTTTGTTTTTTTTTTGGGGGGGGGGGGTTACACAAGAGCATAGAGAACGCTTTGACATGCAGCTTGACAAAAAGAGGTCGCTTCAAACAATGGTTAACAATTAGCTTCCATGTTTCGAAAACGGCCAGCAGGTGGCAGCAGAGTATGAGCGATCAGCTAAGGCCATGTTGCAAACAAACTGTTTTTTTTACCAGTTTCAACCAAGAATGTGAATAATGATGAAATTTAGCTATATTCTAATCGGTTCAAATTTCATTTAGGAATTTTTATTTCCCCTAAACTAATTTCAGAAACGGTCGTTGTTGAATTGTTTTACACCCATTTGATTACATATCATTTGAATGACTGATTTCCAATGTCTAGTTGGAAGAATCAATTATTAGCACTTCCGCCTTGATTAAGCTGCATTGCAAAAGTCACATCGTTTTGGACCCTTCAAAAACAATGATCGAACATTCAGGAGCCATCGAGAGGTAAATGGGAAGTTAAGACTTCTTTTTTTGTAATGTATCGTGAAGTCTTCAAAGGGACTGACTACGCGATTTTTTTGTCTTACACGACAGTTGCGCTGTCACATTACCCGACAAATTCGCTCCGTGTCGTGGATGCGGCGTGTCACACTACAAGACTGAACGCGACAAGACACCAGCCGATCATCGTGTGTTGCCTTACCAAGAGAGACGCGTCGGCTACTGTTTGTCGGGGAGGTGGGCCAAAAAAAAAAAAAAGGCATGGACAGGGTGTGTTTGTGTGAAAGGAGCACGCACGGGAAAAGTGATGTGAGCGCATTGCTTGCTTCCTCAAGAGTGTTTAAAATATGATTTAGCCAACAATGTATTTTAATGTATTTAGGCCTACATGCGCCGGGGTAATACAGCCGATTTTGTTAATTAATTTGCGGGATGACATCTTGTTTTATTATTTTATCAAACACTGAAATATTAGATTGTTTGAGTATTTTTTTATACTGCTTAACTTATTCATATTTGACTTGTTTTAGGACAGTGCATTGGATAGTACGCCACACACTCCAATGGGGGGAAAAAAAACTTTCAAGTGAGAGCGCAGGTGACAAGGCGGCCAGGCCTGGCCCGACTATATGAAAATGTGATCGATCCTCACTAAATATGTGCCCATCCCTACTCATATGCCCAAATCTCTGAAATTATTAGAACAACAGTCACAATATGTATATATATTTTTTTGGTCCTCTATTCAAAAAATATTGCCTTGCCTGACCTGGGTTGCATGGATGCGTGCGCGCTCCATGCAGCCGCAGCGCTGCAGCTGGGCGTTTTGTTTTTGTTTTTTTCCCAGTTGCACCTGTCTGGCCCCATTCCATGAGATATCCAAGGGATAAATAAATAATAAATAAATAAATACATAAATAAATACATACATATATACATATATACATATATACATACATACATACATACATACATACATACATACATACATACATACATACATACATAAAGAGCTATAAAGTGCTGTTCAGTGTGTGATTGACGTTTCGCTCCCTCTCGCTATTGGTCAATGCTGTGGAACCAAACGGACAACGACGTAGGTATGTCACATTATGCGTCAAGACGAGCAAAAATTCTAACATGCTAAACTTTCGTCGTGATGGTCGTGAACCGTCCCGGACAACAGGCGACCAATCGTTGAACGTGTCACACTACACGGGCGACGCTACGTCAAGACAACCCAAAATCTTTTACGACATGCCCCGTTTGTCCGAGACACGTCGGTCGGACTAAAATCGGGCTGTTTTCGTGTAGTCTGACCAAGGTTTAAGTCCCACTTTCCACGCCCACTTCCATACATACAACTGACAATCATTACCAGGTCTCTGGCACTGCTCAGTAGCTCAGTTGGTATAGTGCATTGTTTAGTAACCAGAAGGTCGTGCGTTCAAAACCCACCTCGGGCTGCACGTTGCAATATATCCAAGGTCATTATGCTAAGAGATATAGATGTATCCCAACTGACTGTGAATGCTTCTTTTTTTTTCTCAAACAATAAGATTATAAAACTGCATTTAAATCACTGAAATATCACTAGATATGACAAAATGAATTTATGAAGACATTTTTTCTTTCTCTCATTGGCTGATAAATTCGTCTTCTGTTAGTCCGATGATCCATCCATCCATCGTCTTAGTCGTTTATGTCTCACAGGGGTCGCGAGGTTGCTGGAGCCTATCACAGCCGGCCTCGGGCAGTAGGCGGGGTGCACCCTGAACTGGTTGCCAGCCAATTGCGGTAGTCCAATGACGACCATGAACAATGTTATGAACGGAACGCTGCTGAAGTGACGTAACTTTAAGGTGCCATCTGATTGGACAAGGAGTTGTGTTTTGTGCCATGTAGGCTGACATGGCATACTTTTTTGTGATTTTAGCTAAACTTTGCTGATAATCCCATTTTTTAGTACCAGCACCCAAATATGTGAGACAGTATAGTCATTGCTTCTAAATAGATGAATAAAAAAAAAAAAAACTTAACTATAGGGTAGGGTGGGGTAAAATGAGCCACAGGGTAAGTTGAGCCATCCCTTGTATCTAGGCAACCATGCTATGTGTGGTCATGTGATCACAAAGGCAGGAAGCCCACATCATGGCTACCTTGCTATGGTGAAAGGAAGCACATTAGAAAAGATGTAAGCCTATTTTTACTATTTTAGGTCAAATGAGAGTTACAAGATTATCTGAGACTAAAATTATAGGTTACACACATTGGTGTATTTGTAACGTGTAAAAACGTGAATCACTTACCTCAAAACTAGACTAAGCAATGCTGAAAACTGAATACTAATAGCTGAATGCTAAGCCGAATGCTAATAGCTGAATGCTAATGAAGGAAACACAAACTGAAAATTACAAAGTAATTACCTATTAATTACTAGTAATAATAGTAGTAGTAGTAGTAGTAGTCGTAGAAAAAGTAGTAGTATTACTAGTAATTATTAAGTTGTAACTTGTAGTTAAATGATTGTGACATTTTATGTAATTGTGAACAACAACAAATATAAAATAAATCGGAAGTATTAATGTGGGAGTAGTTTGACTTCAAAAAAGTGAGGAGAATAAAATGGTATAATAAAAAAATAATAAGATGAAAGAATCTCAATAACATATGTGGGAATGCGCATTCCCACAACAAAACAAACAAAAGAATATTTTTTGAGTACAATACTGTATGTGTTCAAGCAATCTACTACAAAGTTGAGCCAAACTGAAACTAAACTAATTAGATAGATATTTTAGTGCCAGTATCGATCCGGTATCGATACTGTCGAGGTATCAATAATATCGATGACCTAACTTGTCGGGCTAAAAGTCATGGCTTATGGTGTAGTCATATTTAAAAGTGACATCTGATGCTGAACAATGGACACGGGCAAAAAGAATTGTCTGCAACATGGCCTTGGCTGATTGCTCATACTCTGCTGCCATCTGCTGGCCGTTTTTGAAACATAGAACCTAATGTTATAATAATATAATAATAACCCCATTGTTTGAAGCCACCACTTTCTGTCAAGTTACTTGTAAAAGCTTTCTCTCTGCTCTTGTGTAAAAAAAAAAAAAAAAAAAAGTACACGTGTTTGGGAGTGAATTGCAAAGTATGCAACGTTTTTAGGTTTGAATGTGAATTGCTCATTTAAAACCTTTTCAGTCATAAATGGTCAAACAAAAACATTATTGTGAAGATATTTTGTGTCAAATTATTACAAAGCGCAACTATAAAGAATTATACAATGACTACTATGTGAAATCAAAGTTGTGCTAAAACCATTCCCAAGTAGGGATGGAACCATGATCTCCCACGGGCCAATCCATTGCTTTAACCATTCAGCTATCACAGACATGTAGGTGTCTGTGACAATATATACCATATATGTAAAACAATTGAACGATGCGTGTCAAGCTTGAGCACTTAACCGAGTGAGCTAACGTGAATGAGTAAGCATCAGAGCGAATTGGCGTAATTGTAATTTAAAGTGTAATCTGATGCTGAAAGTCATCAGCGCTGATTTGGGACATGTGTGTAAATATGTGTTTTACAAGAGCAAATGGCTGTTATCAAGAGATTTTAGTTTTAACTAAAAAAAAAAAAAAACTGAAGTGTGTACAGTCAGAGGTGGGATTTGAACCCACAACCTCCTGATTACTGGACAAAGAACTTAAACACTCGACCACCACAGCTGCAATAAAGTCTGTGACATTATTTTTATTATTTTAAACTTCCTCACACTTTTTTTTTTCTTTTTTTTTACATTTACATAATTGATGGATGCACTGAGGTTTAGTACATTAATTGTTGTACAGTCTTCACTTGCTATAACGCGATTCACTTTTCGCGGTCTCGCTGTATCGCGGATTTTTTTTTAAGTGCAATTTTGCATATTTTTTTACAGTAATATACCCATTTTATAAAATTTATGAAGGTTTGAACATTGTCAATGTTTGAACAAGAGAGAAATGGGAGAACATGTAAATGCCTCAATGAGAAAAGTGTATAAATTGTGCGGTCGGGGATTTATGAGCCTTAAAACATTTATAAGAGTTGTGAAACATAAAGCTAACTACTTCGCGGATTTCATTTATTGCGGGTATTTTTTGGATCCTAACCCCAGCGGAAAACGAGGGAACACTGTATATAAAACAACTGAAAAATAACCATGTCTGAAATTAAAGTTGGGGGTGACAAAAAAAAAAAAAAAAAAAAAAAAAAAGAACATTTACCCACCAAGGTTCGAACCGGAACTTTTTTCTAAAATGGACCCACACTCAAGTTACTTACCAGGTGACCTAACGGAACCAGGTGCAAATCAGAACAAATGGGCGTATTTGTCTTGCAAAGTGTCATCTGATGCTGAAAGCCATCAACGCTAATTGGGGACACGTGTTTTATAATTTCACTATAATGCATTTCCTGATATGATGGTCAGTTGGGATACTTACTATCCGTTAGCATTGCCATGGACATATGTGCAATGTATAGTCGGTGGGGGGATTTGACATGCACTCTCCCAACTGTGCCACTGAACAGAATGCTGAAAGCTGAATGCTAATAGCTGAATGCTAAGCTGAATGCTAATAGCTGAATGCTAATGAAGGAAACAAAGAAACTGTGAAAATTACAAACTAATTACCTATTAATTACTAGCAATAATAATAGTAGTCATAGAAACAGTAGTAGTATTACTAGTAATTATTAAGTAGTAACTTGAAATTAAATGATTGTGACATTTTATGTAATTGTAGTGAACAACAACAAATATAAAACAAAATAAACAAAATAATATTTTTTGAGTACAAGACTGTATGTGTTCATGAAATCTACTACAAGCTTGAGCCAAACTGAAACTAAACGAATTAGATCGATATTTTAGTGCCAGTATCGATCCGGTATCGATACTGTCGAGGTATCAATAATATCGATGACCTAACTTGCCGAGCTAAAAGTCATGGCTTATAGTGTACAGTCTTCCCTCGCTATAACGCGGTTCACTTTTCGCGGTCTCGCTGTATCGCGGATTTTTTTTTAAGTGCAATTTTGCATTTTTTTTTTTACAGTAATATACCCATTTTATAAAAAGTTATGAAGGTTTGAACATTGTCAATGTTAGAACAAGAGAGAAATGGGAGAACATGTAAATTCCTCAATGAGAAAAGTGTATAAATTGTGCGGTCGGGGATTTATGAGCCTTAAAACATTTATAAGAGTTGTAAAACATAAAGCTAACTACTTCGCGGATTTCATTTATTGCGGGTATTTTTTGGAACCTAACCCCAGCGGAAAACGAGGGAACACTGTAGTCATATTTAAAAGTGACATCTGATGCTGAACACTGAATGGACACTGGCAAAAAGAATTGTCTGCAACATGGCCTTGGCTGATTGCTCATACTCTGCTGCCACCTGCTGACCGATTTTGAAACATGGAACCTAATAACTTCCATTGTTTGAAGCCACCACTTTCAGTCAAGCTTCTTGTCAAAGCTTTCTCTCTACTCTTGTGTAAAAAACAAAAAAAACAAAAAAACGAACATGTACATGTGTTTGGGAGTGAAATGCAAAGTATTCAACGTTTTTGGGTTTGAATGTGAATTGCTCATTTAAAACTTTAAAACTCATCAATGGTCAAACAAAAACACTATTGTGAAGATATTTTGTGTCAAATTATTACAAAGCGCAACTATAAAGAATTATACAATGACTACTATGTGAAATCAAAATGTGCTAAAACTTTTCCCAAGGAGGGATCGAACTCAAGGACGCATCTTGTTGAGGAAGGACGCATCTGTACTTGCTCCTGCACTCGCTCGTGAATCTAACTACTTGTTGATTTTTGCATTGGGATTTTTAACTACATTGTTGCAGAATGCCTGGCGGAAAAAGAGCTGACGAGATTGAGGAGATAAAATCTTCTCTTAAAAAACTCAGTGGAATGGTTGCCGAATTACTTGAAATGAAGAAGAGCATTGAGCCACTTCTTCAGGAAATACAGCAATTGAAGAAAGAGACACAGGAAAAAGATCGACGCATTGTTGCCTTGGAACAAAAAGTGGATGATTTGGAACAAAATCTTCGTATCAACGATGTGATAGTCACCGGTATCAAGATCAAGCCGCGCCGTGGCCCTTTGAGAGCTGCGGCTAGCACGAGCACGGAAGATTCTGACCAATATTCAGGGAACGAGACTGTGGAACAGCAAGTGACACTTCAACTCAGAGATTTGGGATTAACTGTTGATCCTGCGCACATTCAGATGTGCTTTTCGCTTCCAACTGGAGGGACACGACCACCGGCAGTTCTGATCAGGTTTGTTGACAGAAAGAAAAAGATTGCTCTTCTGAGAGACCGTCACAAGCTTCGTGGGAAACATGTCTACATCAACGAAAACCTCACCAAACGAAATGCTGACATCGCCAAAAAGGCTCGACAAATGAGAAAGAATGGACTTATCGAAAGCACGTGGACAAAAGACTGCCGAATTTTTATTCAAACTAAAGATAACTCTGGTCAACTAAAAACACGAATCGTGAAAGGAGCTGAGGAATTGGCAGCGCTTGAGAGACAACAGTAATTCACAATATCACAACAACAACAACAACAACAACAACATCACTAATTACCCAAAGCTGGAGTTGTATATGATTATTTGCTGACTTTGCCAAGGCTAACTCTTGTTTATACACCTGCATTGATAACATGTATTGCTGTTCCCGTTTGAATCTAAATATTGTCTGGCTCGAATTCCGTTTGGACATTTGTTCTAACAGTCAAGGCTACATGATAAGGCTGTATTGTGGCTCCAATGAATCTGCTGTCAATACGCAAAATGGGGGTTGGTGGTCTGGTTCCTGGAATGCAGCTGGCGTGGGCCGCTCTGCTGGGTGAGCTAGGCTGGGCAGCGCACAGGAGTCATCAGATCCACAACATGCTAGCAACCAGTGGTGCTACCTGACCAGAATCGAGTGCTCAAATTGCTTGAAAGCAATGGGCCGAATGCAAGCCGATCTACTCTTCTGGAAAGCACAACGTGTGAAAGCTGATCCGAGGTCAGCGAAGACCCTACTGGTGAAAGAGAAGAATTGCGCTTGCCTTGGCTGCTCGCCTGGCGGGGTGGGCTTGCTGGTGGCGTCTGGGGACCGACTCACCAGTGCCAAATGACTGGGACTAGCCACAATCTACACACGGACATTCAAGATGAACTGAGCGAGCAGTGTCTGGGATAGTATGGGATGGATAACGATAAAAATTAATGACTATTCTAAATAATGTATATGATTGATGCGTTATAGTAATGGGTCGATGGGGACGGGTCTCGAATAAGCTTCGGCTTCTACCCGTCAGCCCTTCTTTCGGATGTCAATGTTGCAAATGATGTGATATGATTGATGTAAACTGTAATGTGTCCGAAAGGAAAAAATGAATAAACTAAACTAAACTAAGTACTTGGAATTATTACACTCTTTTAAATTGGTAAAAGACTGAGTAGGGTCTCTTGTCTTCGGCTTAAGTTTATGCATGAAGCTTTGATTGTATTTTGCCTGCGGAAATTGTATGCTTTGGAGTCAGATGTTTCAACTTTACAGAAACCATAACAGCTCTGCAGTTGAGCATTATGTACACAAATAACTGTTTCATAATGATTACCGTTGCAATTTTCCAAATAAATTCCCTGTTTTGATTTTGAACTATATTCTAGCCACTTGTCATGAAAATATGTTGTGACGAAGGACGGGCCCGTCTAGACTTCGCCGTGTGATTGACAGTCGCTGTAGCCAATCAGAAGTTGGCTGAGTTTGGTTGAGAGCGCACCGCTTGTTAAGGCTCGTTAAGTTATACACGTTGATGTACAGACATCGCAGTTGGGTCAGTGTGTGCCAATTACAGAGTGTGCGTCATAAAAAACCACACACACACACACAGACACACATACATAATAACTTGTACAAAGTAGCCACACACCCATAGTTGGACTAATAAAAAGAGAACTGAATCATCTCCTCGCATTCTTACCGATGCCCCCTGGTGACCGCAATCTCAAAGAACCAGCACATTAGCTCTCCCCAAAACATATGTAAATATATTTATTCCTAAACAATCTGCCGCTGCTTGGATCTCTACTTCAGTAGCCCAACTGCCAACGTTTCACATTTTTGATTTTTTTATATACTCTTCCACTGAAGAGTATTCGCTTCTTAAAAATGTTTTATACATAACTGCATTGGATTCCATTTGTTTTACAACAGCTAGTCTGATTTTTCTGTTGTTCTTTTGTGAGCCACTCACAGCTTGAGCGACTGCTCTAAAGAAACAGTTTCCATCACTCACAATTTTCTCTTTTTTTGCATGGAGTTCCTAATAAACCAACAGTTGCAGGCTTGGGTGCATCAGGTTTCTCAAACTCCAAATTAAGCCGTGTACATATTGCTAGTGCAGTGTCAACTTCCGCTTACCCGCAGGACTTAAATCGGGAAATATGTCCTGATCGACTCTCCAATTAAAGGGTTAGAAATTCCCCTTTTTCCTCACCAGCTCTAAGGCATCAGCGTGAGGAGACGGGAATTAGATAAGCCGATATATCAAAGTGGATTCACCTAGGTTTGTTCACTGTCTTCTTATCATGAGGCCAATCCGTTTCCATCCACCTATCAATCCTGAGTGAGTAACCACACACACAGAGCCCAGGAAGGATAATCTGAACACCTCACTTAAATTGGCAGCTCCACTTTTCTAAGTTGTTTGCATTTGTTATTGACCTAGTAATTTAATAATCCTTGTTAGGATCATACGGATTTGTTACTTATCAAGCAGGAGTATTTGACTTATTAATACAGATGGAAGCATTGGTTAGAGATTATTCAAATACATTTACCTTCTTCCAAAAGTCCGATGCTGTTGTCCTTCTTGGAGGAAGAAAAAATAATAATGATGCGGACTTATAAAATGTCCAAAATAAAAATTAAAAAGAAACAAATAAAATAATTAATCCACAACTGGTTCTTCAATTATTTCATATGGACTTATAAAACGTCCTTGGACTTATATAACGTCCAAAAAGAAAAGAATAAAAATAAAATCAAAGACAAATAATAAGGTCTTATAAAACGACCTTGGACTCATAAAACGTCCAAAAATAAATAAAATAAAGGTTAAAACAAACCAAACAAACTAATTAAATCACAATTAGTTTTTCAATCATTTTATTTGGACTTATAAAACGTCCTTGGACTTATATAACGTCCAAAAATAAATAAAACCAAAACCAAATAAAATAGAGACAAAACAATAAAATGATTGATACAAACATTGTCTTTTAAACAATTTTATTGACAATAATAAGACAACCAATATTAATCATAACAATCACATTTAATGATAAAACCTTAAATCAATAAAAATAAAATAAAATAAAAACAGGAGATCAAGAATAATATAACCTTTTACAAACGTTTTCTAAGATTGATCATTTCTCGGAAAAGCTTAAGACCTGATTCACAATAAGATGTTTTTGGCTAAAAATAATTTGAAGATATGAGAGTGTATTAAATGGCCCCTACCCTAACACGCGATTAGTCATTCATATCTTCCTATTATACATCATTATTGCTAAAAGATTTGTACATTACCAATCATTGAAGATAATTCCATTCACGGCTAGTCCAAGTCCTTCGGAAAAAAATCGTAAGTCCTCAAACAGGCATAAATCCATCTTCAGAAATACTCTCCATCCAGACCAGATCGCAGGGTAAAAAAGGGCGTCGATCGCAGCTGGTGACGGCTTTTTATCCCCTTGGGTCATATCACTGACTTCTTCCGGTGAATGTCCTTCCGCCTCCTCATATCAAAGCGCACTTGTTGGGACTCATTCTCAGTAATTTTCCACAGATGAGTCGTGAAGTCATACATTCTTTACAAATGTGTCATGGATACAAGAGGAACTACATTTCCCATCGCGAGATGCTGTGACTATCGCGTGACCGGTAGCGAGACTGGGAAAATCTAACATGGCGGCGCTCTGCTGCTAAAATAGAATTAGCTTTATATTTCTAATTAAACCCGAATTTAATGATTAGATAAATTCGATTTTTTTCTTTTCTAAGAAAGATCGGAAATATTATCCAGTGTGGACGACCTCGAACGTTTTATTGACGATCATTTTTATAGCTGCGCGATGGATGAGCCGGCGGCCAGTCGGGATAATCCTTCGAAAAAAAAAAGGAAAAATGACTCGTCAACAGACACGGACGATTTAGCAACCGCCGACGTATCGGTGAGTATGCTGGATTCCATAAATAAAAAACTTGACGTCCTCTGTCTTATCCGCGAGGACGTCAAAGAATTAAAGGCAAGTTTGGAATTCGTTAGCCAACAGGTAAGCGATCTCCAATGCGATAACTCCGAGCTACGCTCCTCTCTCGTCGCTGTCACAGCCGAGTTGGAGACGATTAAAAAGGAAAATAAAATGCTAAAGGAAACGGTCTTAGATGTTCAATCCCGTAGTATGCGGGAAAATCTAATATTCTCAGGTATATCCGAAAATTCTCCAGATAATCCAGAGGGTGAGATAAAAAAATTCATGACATCATCGCTAAAGATCCCACAGGAGACGGTAAATAATATCTCTTTTCACCGTGTACACCGGCTCGGAGCTCGTAAGGGCAATAAGCCCCGTCCTATTATTGCTAAGTTCGAACATTTTAAACATAAAGAATTGGTAAAAAGTAAAGGACGGGAGCTCAAAGGGACATCTTTCGGGATGAATGATCAATTCCCAAGAGAGATAAACGAGCGGCGAAAAGTACTGTTTCCTATCATGAAACAAAATAGACAGGAGGGTAAACGGACTTCGATGGTCGTTGATAAATTATATATCGACGGCCAGCTATTCCGAAACCCAACCTCGACCCCTTGGCTGTTCTAACTGACAATTGGTAGAGCCGAGCATTGTGTGATTATTTGACGTAGGTATATGTATATGTATGTGTATGTATATGTGTATATATGTATATATATGTATATGTATATGTATGTATATGTATGGATAATGGGTTACGAAATAGAATATGAATTTATATTATGCATAGGCTATAAAGTAATAATAATAATAATAATAATAATATAGAAATATATTCTTAAAAAAATAAATTAATAATAATAATAATAATCTCGCTTAGGTCACCATTTACTGGTGTATTGTTATGTTGAATCCCCCACAGATTTCCTTCACACTCACTTCCCCCCACGTTTCTTCACTATTATACTTATCTACTTGCTATCTCTCTCTTTATATAAATTATATAAATTGCCTAATTACTCTTTTGCTATCCTACAATATGTTAATATTAATAAGCAGCTTATATAGATGTATACATAAGACTGAGTCTATATTGCTTGTATGCAGAAATTAGCTCTGGTCTCCTGGAATGTGTGTGGCGCTCGCTCCCAGGCAAAAAGAATAAAAATTTTAGACCATCTCTCAAAATTTAAGGCAGATATTTGTCTCCTACAAGAAACCCACTTACAAAAATCAGAAGAAAAATTATTTATAGATAAAAATTTTAGTCAAGTTTACTCTGCCTCCTATAATAGTAGACAAAGAGGTGTCTCTATACTTATACATAAGAATTTATTCTTTACTCTAAATAATATAGTAACAGATTTAGAGGGCCGATATATTATTATCCAGGTAACTATATTTAATAAAGTATATACAATTGGTAATTTATATGCCCCAAATAATGATGACCCTGATTTTTTCCATGAATTTTTCTCTCGGTTACTCGATTTAGCAACAAATTCTACTATTATTATTGGAGGTGATTTTAACACGGTCTTGAACCCGTTAATAGATCGTTCTAATAATACGATATATACAAGGCGATTACGATCCGCTAAAGTAATAGATGAGTATATGGAGGATTTTGGCCTCAGCGATGGCTGGAGACTTCAAAACCCAACTAAGAAGGAATTTACTTTCTTCTCTGCTGTGCACCGATCATTCTCAAGAATTGATTTTTTCCTTACAAATAATTCTATTGTTGATAAAACTGCTATAAAAATACATTCTATAATTATAAGTGATCATGCACCAGTCTCCCTCACTCTACAAATTGACTCTACCTTTAAACCTCCCCCGATATGGCGTTTTAACATCTCATTACTGAAAGACGTAGAGTTTGATAAAATTATTAGAAGGGAGTGGGCAGATTTTTTGGAAATAAATGACTCTCCAAATATATCTCCATCTCTTCTCTGGGAAGCAGGGAAAGCGGTAATTAGAGGGAAAATTATATCATATTCAACTTATAAAAAGAAACAGGATCAAAAATTAGAAAAATACCTGGAAGATAAAATTAAACAACTAACGGATGAATATGTATTAAACCCAAATAATCAAATATGGATAGAACTACAGAATATAAAAATACAGTTAGATAACATGTTATCTAAAAAGACAGAGTTTATAATACAACAGTTGAGATATAATAATTTTGAACATAATAATAAATCAGGTAAATTCCTGGCAAATCAACTTCAACGGAATCGGGAAAAATCTCTTATAACGGCTATTAAAGATATAAATGGTGAATGCACACAATCACCAGAAGAAATTAACCATATTTTTTATAACTATTATCGAAATCTATACACAGAAATTAATAGACCTAACCCTGAATATATTGAGGAATTCCTAAACAGCTTAAATATACCTCAGTTATCTATTGAACATAAAGATATTCTCGATACCCCGCTTACTATAGATGAGTTGTATCGTGCTTTAGACAGTATGCCTAATGGCAGAGCACCTGGTCCAGACGGCTTTCCGGCTATATTTTTTAAACATTTCTGGTTAATGTTTGCTCCATTATTTCTAAGAGTAGTAACTGAAATTAAAAGTAAAGGTGATATACGTCAAGATATGAATATAGCAGCAATTAAACTTTTATTAAAGCCAGAAAAAGACCCTACCCTCCCGTCAAGTTACCGACCGATATCACTAATTAATACCGATATTAAAATTATCGCTAAGGCCTTGGCATCTCGATTAGAGACGGTAATCTCGACAATTATTCATAGTGATCAAACAGGTTTTATTAAAGGTCGTCATTCTACTAATAATATTAGGAGACTCTTTAACTTGATTAGTATGTCACAGCGGCATGATAAAAAGGCAGTTGTTATTTCGCTGGATGCAGAAAAAGCATTCGATAAAGTTAACTGGTCCTTCCTCTTTGCTGTCTTAAATAAATTCGGCTTCGGGGAGTCATTCATTCAATGGGTCTCAATATTATATGACTCTCCTAAAGCTACAGTTACTACTAATGGGATTACATCACAGAGTTTTACTTTACAAAGGGGAACAAGACAAGGGTGCCCAATTTCTCCTTTATTATTTGCTATATTTATTGAGCCGCTTGCATTAGCTATACGTCAGGATAGACGGATCCAAGGAATCCACTCCGGGACAATAGAACATAAAATTAATCTATATGCCGATGATATATTACTCTATTTAGAAGAACCTGCTATTTCGCTAGGGGAAGCATTTAAATTAATAACTAAATTCTCTCACTTATCAGATTACTCTATTAACTGGACAAAATCAACATTATTACCTATTACAGAAAATTCATGGAATCCTACAAGTCAGGATCCACACTACTCCTTTCCTACAGGTAATTTAAAATACTTAGGTGTTAAAATTTCACCTAAGTTAACTGAATTAACTTCTTTAAATTTTTCACCATTATTGGATAGTATCCGTAGTGACCTGGAACGCTGGAATAATCTTCCGATCTCTTTAATAGGACGGATAGCTACTATAAAAATGAAAGTTTTACCAAAGATTAATTATTTATTTTCAATGATTCCATTTAAACCTACGTCTAACTGGTTCCAATCGCTGGACTCTGCTATCATAAAATTCTATTGGAATAAAAAAAAAGCCAAAATTAGTCTATCTACTCTTCAGGAAAGTAAATCTAAAGGAGGTTTAGAGGCACCAAACTTTATGTACTATTATCTAGCTAATCAACTACAATATCTTGTGCTATGGACACAACCCAACAGAGATACTAACTGTTGGTTGGAATTGGAGCAGAAGGATTGTAATAATCTTAGACTGTCAGATTTACTCTTTATTACAAAATCAATAAGACGACATAATTGTTTTAAAAACCCAATGATAGCCGCCACCCTGACTGCCTGGTGGAAGGCATTAGAAATTACAAACTCCCAATTGGCGCCCTGTGGGCTCTCTCCCATTTGGCATAACCCCGACTTTCAACTTAATAATCAGTCGTTCCATTTAAGCCTATGGGAGCAGAAAGGAATTACACACCTTCATCATCTTTTCTCAGATAATAAGTTTATATCATATACAAACTTGGTCCAGAAATATGAAATAAAAAAGGGAAATTTCTTACATTATCTGCAAGTTAAAAATATGGTTAAGAAACAAATCCCAACACTTCAAGATACGCTCCAACTGCCTGTCTTAGCTAAAGATATTATAAAGCTTTCTCCAACAACAATAAAGAAAATATCAAAAATATATAAGTTATTTTTATACACAAATAAAACGTATTTACCGACTTTAAAATGGGAAAAAGACTTGTCTATAGTTCCGGAACCAGACTTTTGGACCCAAATCTGTGAAAATGTATTTAAAATGACCAAACAGACAAATTTGCAACTTATCCAATATAAGATACTTCATAGAACATATATTACACAATATATGATGAAAAAAATGGGACTCTCTGACTCCGACATTTGTCTCCAGTGCTCACAAAACACTGCCGATACTTATCTTCATGCTTTATGGTCATGTACTCCAGTGCTGCATTTCTGGACTAAAATCTTGGAAAAGCTCGCTGATATATTAAACTGTAGGCTTCCTTTATCTCCAAGACTGTGTTTACTAGGTGACTTAACAATAACTGAGCGACCATGTAAACAATCTCAATCTATATTTATAGCCCTTACTATTGCTAAAAAAATAATCCTTGTCAATTGGAAAAATAAACAATCTCTAAATATCGACCACTGGTTAAACTTACTAATAAATTATATCTCAATGGAAAAAATCTCTGCCTTAAATAAAAATCAAGTATCAAGATTTAAACAAATATGGTCTATGTACATAGAATATTTTAATCTCAATTTGGCAACTTAATCCTGCCAAGATTCTGCCTGTTAACGAGAGCCACCACATCGTTACAACTTCTGTTTTCGCTGCTCCTGTATTTGGTATTTTGTATCTGATTGTTTTTATTTTTATATAGTCAGGAACCTAGTTGCTGCTAGTGGGCTCGAGCATACCACACTATACGACACTATACTCAATAACTCCTTAAGATCTATTTCTAGTGGGCACTAAGCATCAACACTTGGTGTTACTGCATGCTAATTAGTCAATTTTCTTGACGCCGTCCCCTGTGGTCGGGCGGGGGTGGTTCTGCCCCCCCCCCCCCCCCCCCCCGTTGTCTGCTCGGTGGCGGTTGCGTCTTGGCCGCTCCCTGGGCCCCCTGTGGGGTGCGGTGTTGGGGTGCTTCCCCTGGTGCCCGGGGCGGTGCCGTCCCGGCGCGGTCCGCTGCTCCGTGCCCGGCGGCGCGGTTCGGGGTGGGTGGGCCTCCGGTGTGCCCCGTGGTTCCCTCTCCCCTCCCCCTTCCTCCCCCCCGTCGCCTCTCCCTCCTCGCCTCCTCCCGCCCATCCTCCTCTGCCTCCCGGTCCCTTTTCCCTTGTCGCCCTCCCTCCTCCTCTCCCCCCCCGCCTCCTGCCCTGCAGCCGCCCTTTCGCCTTCTTGTCGTCTTCTCCCCGCTTCCCCCGCCCCCCCCCCCCTTCCCTGTCTGCCCTGCGGCCCCTCCCCCTCCCTCTCCCTGGGCCTGGGGCTCCCTCCCCGGCCCGGGCGTCGGGCTCCGGGGGCCGGGCGAGGGTTTGGGGCCTGCCCCGCTCCGGTATAACTCCTGGTGCCCCGGGCGGGCCCCGGTGGCTGGTGGGCTGTCCGGTAGCCCTGCTGCGCTGGCTGTCCGCCCATTGTGGTGCCGGGTGGATGAGGTGGGGGGCGGCGGGGGGTGGGGGTGCTGGGGGGCGGGCGTGCCACCTACACCCGCCGGGTTGGGTGAGGCCCCGCTGGTCGCTCCTCTTACTCACTTCACTAGCTTGCACTATACACTTTGTAAATATACACATAGGGCACACAACACATTTCTTGGTGGGGTGGGGAAGGGTGGAAACACCGTCTTCACCCTTCAACTCCCCTCCAATTTTAATGCACCTCACGTCCAAGGGGAGGGGTGAGTTGGGGCGGGGAGCCATCAGAGGGGATGGACTGCAGTGCCTGGCAGCGCTGTGGTCCCCCCCATTTGTGTCCCTGCCCCACCACTTTGTCCCTCCATTCCCTTTTTTAATGCACCACACATATACATATTCATTTTTTGGGGGGGGATACGGGTGTGTCGGAGTAGGGGAAATTTTTTCCCTCTGCTCCGACTCACCTGCTCCCAATTTTAATGCACCACACGCACACACTTGTATATACACTGGGTGGGGCCACATTCACGGTGTAAGGGTAGAGCTCGCCAGTCGGCGAGCTGGCGGACTCAGTAACAGGGTTAGGTGTCACTTGTACTCTGGCGTGACGACCGGGGCCTCTCCCCACCGGGCTCGGTGTTCTGGTGTCCCGCCTTCTCCCCTGGTGCTTCCTCCTCTGCTTCCCCCCTCCCGCCGCGGTGCAAATCTCGCGCGGCTGGAGGTGGGGTGGGCACATCTTCCCTCTCTGCGCTGCTGCCCGGTGCCGGTTTCCGGGGGGGGGTGGGGGGTTCTCGCGGGGGGCCGGGTTCGCGGGGGGGGGGGTGGCGGCCGTCGGGGGGGGGCGGCTTGTTTGGGGGGGGGGTGGAGGTATGGGTGGGTGGGGGGTTGGGTGCTGGGGGTCGGGGTGTGTTCGGGGGTTTGGGGGTCGGGGGTGGTGGGGCCTGGGTCGTGGTGGATGGCGGGTTTGGGTGGGGTGCGGGGGGGTCGTGGGGGGATGGGGGCTGGGGACCGGTGGGGCGCTGTGGGGGCCCGCTGGGCCTCGTTCTGCGGCCTTGGGCTCGGGGGTGTGGGCCGGGGCTGGGGCGGGGGTGTTCCGGGTATCTGGGTCGGCTCGCTGACCGGTGTCCGCTCGGGTGGCTTGGGGGTGGCCTTGGTGCTGCCGCGGCCTGGGGATTCCGGGGGGGGTGGGGGGGGGGGGGGAGGGTGCTCGCTTTGCTGGACCGCGGTTGACGGCTTCTCTCTTTGGTGGTGGTCCTTATGCATGCCAGATCCGTCGCACCAGCATCTACTGAAACTCAACAGAAGTACCCTCTCCCTCCCACAGCCCCTTGAATCAGTTGGTGCTGGTGTCTGTGGTTCTCACTTTTCTTTATCTATCCTTCCCTCCTTCCTCTCTTTAGTTTTTCCTCTGGTCACTTGAGATCTTAATTTATTAGAAGTATGAGGTTTCTGGGGTTGGCATAAGACTCCGGTTTTGTAACCACGCAGGAGGGGTCTTGTTGGTGCTGGACTTCACTTTGATGGATTGGATGTACTGGCTTCTATTGATCTCACTCTGCCTTATCGATCCTTCCCTCCTTCCTCTCTTTAGTTTTTCCTCTGGGCTCTTGAGATCTCGCTAAATTTGCTGGAATTTAGAGGCTTCCGGGGTTGGCGTAAGACTTTGATTTTGTAATCATGGGGAAGGCAGGAAGTGTTTGGTCGGTGCTGGATGTCACTTTGATTTACCTTTCTTTTCTCTTTATTTCTTTTTTTTCTGACCTTTTCTCTGGTCTCCTGACCATTTAAATCTCACGACTCTGGCAAGATTCTGAAGTACCTGGTTAAGGCGAAGGGTAATGGGATATTTATAAGGTTTTAGGTGAATGAATGAGTATAAATTTATACGTATTTGCACGCACGCACGCAAACGCACGCAAACGCACACACGCAAACGCACGCACGCACGCAAACGCACGCACGCAAACGCACGCACACATACACACACACAAAAAAAAAAAAAAAAAAAAAAAAAAAAAAAAGGAAAAGAGCAATGATGACAAGACGTTGAATCGGTAAGACTACCGAATGAACAATTCTGAGCTCTTAAAAAAAAAAAAAAAAAAAAAAAAAAAAAAAAAAAAAAAAAAAAAAAAAAAATAAAAAAAAAAATAAAAAACCACACACACACACACAGACACACATACATAATAACTTGTACAAAGTAGCCACACACCCATAGTTGGACTAATAAAAAGAGAACTGAATCATCTCCTCGCATTCTTACCGATGCCCCCTGGTGACCGCAATCTCAAAGAACCAGCACATTAGCTCTCCCCAAAACATTTGGTGCCGAAACCCGGGAAGTGCGGCCACCGTGGGATTAAAGAGAGATGTATTCAGAGCAGAGTCGCACTCCACGTGAGGCTGGTGCCCGGCCACGCCGAGAAACACAGCCGCCTATTTGGATGCAGGACTACGTCTCCTCAGTATCCGCACAGCAGCAGTCAGCTGATGACACCGACGAGCACCAACCATCTTATTCCAGCGTGGAGAGATCAATGGAGAGAGCTGCCAGGATGACGTCTCTCATACCTCCACAGAAAAATGAGGACTGGAATACACTTAGAGGAGCAACAGCTAAGAGCTCAGGTGAATATGAACATTTACCTCCCTTGTCAACAAGCACACCAGTGAACCACGGGCCGAGGCCAGCTGTAGGAGAATCATCTCAAATACTTGAAGTTCTACACAGCGTGCTTGAGGATAACCAGAGGATACAAAACCAGATGATGGAAATGCAAAGGCGTCTTAACACTAGAATAATGCCTTCAGCCTCATCACCCACCACCCAGCCGAGGCCACCCCCTGTACCCTCACAGGTACCTGCACTGCCGACAAATCAGGACCACGGCCAGCTTCCCCCCTTTCCTGCACAAGCTGACATCGTTATGCTACCTTTAAATGTCGAAGAGGAGTGGCCACTACCGCCTCCCCCGGTAGCAGATGATCTTGTCGAACGACGGCAGCGGCCGCTACCACCTACAGGTATGGTAGCTGACCTTACAGATCGACTAAATAACATGAGAACTACACCGCCGCAGCTAAGTTTCCACCCTGAACAACGCCCTCTACCAGCCGGTGTTCAGACACCAGTGTATAGTAACCCCTATACACCACCACGATGTGGTTCAGAACCCAGAAGGCATCCACCCACCACCCAGCATGAGAGAGTGTATCGTGGCCCCAAGCCCACGATTCCAAGCTTCACAAAGGGGGATCCAAGAGAGTTCGCCAGACTGAAGGTTGCACTAGAAAATCTTCTGCCCGAAGATGCAACAGAGCGTTTTAAATATCACATTCTGGTAGACCATTTAGAGTATGAAGATGCCTTACTCATTGCTGATTCATACACTAACTCAATACAGCCATATACAGATACAATGAACACTTTAACTGAACAATATGGACAGCCTCATCAGCTGGCTCTTAGAAAAATTGCTGACCTGATGGAATCCTCAAATATTGGTCGTGGTGACACTACTGGTTTCAAGCGGTTTGCCTTGAGAGTGAGAGCATTGGTGGGCCTGTTGGAGCAGTTGGGAGAAAGTGGACAGACTGAATTGTGCTGCGGCTCTCATGTGACACGGTTGCTGTCCAAGTTGCCACACGACATGCGAGCAGAGTTTAAACGGTTCCTGTATCCTATGCATGTCACCATCCCAAGCCTTCTGCACTTTTCTGACTGGCTCGATTATGAGTTGAAGATACAGGAGATAGTGTACGAGTCATCACACAGTGAGGTGAAGAGCAGCAGCGAATCCAAGTCATCACGGCGCCATAACAGCAAGGGGAAGAAGAACACTAGCATCCTCCATACCATGGAAAAGCCAAGTGATAAACTCCCCACCGAGCCATCCAGCTCCAAGAAGTTGGAGAAGACACCATTCTGCCCATATTGTGTCAATACATTGCACTATCTCGACCAGTGTGCCAATTTTGCTCTCCTGACAGGTGAACAGAAAACAACGTGGATAAAATCAAATAGAAAATGCTGGCGCTGTGGTCGTTCCCATCAAGCTGCACAGTGTCATCTGAAGGTCACCTGTCCAACGTGCAAAAGGAAACACCTACAAGCCTTACATGAGGTAAACATAAAGCCTGCAGATGAAAGCCCATCAAGCCATGTCAGCTCAACCAAAGAAGTGCTATACCTGGACAGACGCTCTGGATGCCACCAGGTGCTGTTAAAGATCAGCCGAGTACTACTTCGCAACGGTGAGCACTCCTTAGAGACTTATGCAGTACTTGATGACGGGTCAGAGCGAACCATTATCCTTTCTGCAGCAGCACAAAGCCTTAAACTCATCGGCCAGCCAGAACAACTTGCTCTACGAACAGTGCGGCAAGACATCAGAGTCATACATGGTGCAGCTGTGTCATTTACCATCTCCCCAGTAGATCAGCCGCACAGGTCATTTAGGATTCAAGATGCCTTCACAGCTGATGCCTTGAGCTTGGCTGAGCACACTTACTCAGCGGAGTCACTTCAGAGAAAGTACAGGCACCTAAGAGACCTCCCAATTCCAACAATGGATAAAGTGCGCCCCCTGCTGTTGATTGGGTCAGATTACCCGCACCTCATCACCCCATTGGCTCCGGTGCGCCTGGGACGTCCTGGCGGCCCTGCAGCAGTAAAAACAAGGTTAGGTTGGACACTTCAGGGGCCGATTAAGCATATTGAGCAAAAGTCTGCAGCTCCACAATGCCTTCACATATCCACATTGTCACCCACTGCTGAAATCCTGCATAATGTGGAAAAGTTATGGCAATTAGATGTTCTTCCATACCGTAGTGAAAAGCTCGTTGTGCGCTCCAGGCAGGATCAAGACGCAATACACCTGTTGGAGACCAAAACTACACGTGTGGACATTCAGGGAACCCAGCGTTACGCAACTCCACTCCTCAGAGTAAAGAACATGCCACAACTCAATGCACCCAAAGAGGCAGTCTTAGCCAATCTGCGCAGCACAGAAAAAAGATTACTGCGTGATCCCGATCGAGCTACTGCATACTGTGCCGAGATTGACAAACTGGAGAAGGCCGGCTATGTGTTAAAGGGAACCGAAGAGGAGCTGCGCCAAGCAAAAGAGACTTGGTTCATTCCACACCATATGGTGAGCCATAACGGGAAGAACAGGATTGTTTTTAATTGTTCTTTCTGCTATAAAGGAGACAACTTGAATAAACTGCTGCTTCCTGGGCCCACCCTCACTTCCAGCCTGCTGGGGGTGCTGGTACGTTTCAGGGAATATTCAGTAGCCGTCAGCAGCGATATAAAAGGGATGTTTCATCAAGTCAGGCTGCTTCCCGAGGACAAAACACTGCTATGCTTCCTGTGGCGGGGCCTGAAGACAGATCAGCAACCCAGTGTCTACATATGGCAGGTACTTCCATTCGGTACGACATGTAGCCCATGTTGTGCAACATTTGCACTGCAGAAGCATGTGTGTGATCACAGTCAACCGAGTGAGGATGTACGAGAGACGATTGAGAAATCCTTCTATGTAGATAACTGTCTACAGAGCGTCCCCACTGTACAAGAAGCCCAGCACCTTGTGAACAAGTTGACAGCCCTACTAGCAGCAGGTGGGTTTGAACTAAGACAGTGGGCGAGTAATGTCCCCGAAACAATCAAACACCTACCTCGTGAAGTAAGGTCCGAGAGCAGTGAGCTGTGGCTCCAGGAATCAAACATCGACCCACAAGAACTCACTCTAGGGTTACGATGGCTTTGTAACTCAGACTCTTTGAGGTACAAGTACCAAAAACTAGATCCTCCCACACCTACCATGCGAAACATATACAGCGTGCTGGCACGTTTGTATGATCCCTTGGGTTTCATCGTCCCCTTCACAACCCGAGCCAAAGTCCTAGTGCAGCGCTTATGGGACAAACAACGAGAGTGGGACGACCCATCCATACCTGAGGAGGTACTACAGCCATGGTCAGAGTGGGAAGAGGAGTTACATCATCTATCACAAGTCACCCTACCCCGCTGTTACACCAGTCCTGCCATAGACACTCCAAACTGCTCTCGAGAGGTTCACGTGTTTGCAGACGCGTCAGAAAAGGCCTACGGCTCTGTGGCCTACTTGCGCACAGAGGACACAAGAGGACAAGTGGAGGTGGCCTTCCTAACAGCTAGATCCAGAGTGGCCCCTAAAAAGCAACAGTCTATACCCCGGCTGGAGCTGTGTGCGGCCCTGACAGCTGCCCAACTAGCTGCACTCCTGCAACGAGAGCTGACTCTGACTATTAACAGCATCACCCTTTGGACAGACTCCACCACTGTCCTCACCTGGTTACAGTCAGATTCATGTCGTTTCAAAGTTTTTGTGGGAACACGAGTGGCCGAGATCCAGGAGCTGATGGATCCCAAAGCTTGGAGATATGTGAACTCGGCACTTAACCCGGCTGATGATATCACACGGGGAAGGACATTGCTGGAGCTGTCCACCAACAGTAGGTGGCGACATGGTCCAGCCTTTCTGCAGCAGACATCAGATTTCTGGCCCACTCAACCAGTTAGACAAGAGCCAGAGAATGATGTTGAGATACGCAAGCCTGCCATCTCCTGCCTTGCCACTACAACTGCCAAGACCCCATTGCAACTACAAGTTGACCATTCCCCCTCCTACTCCGAATTGATTGCGGCAGTTGCCCGGTCTCGTCATGGGGCGGCCGCTGATAACGTCACACTCTCTGCTATCGACTATCAAGAAGCAGAGAGGGAAATCTTACAGCAAGCCCAGAAAGACAGTTTTCCGGAGGAATACAACCTGTTAAAAGCCAACAAGCCAGTTCCCTCAACAAGTCGCCTTTTGACACTGGCCCCAGAATTCGACACTGCTACAGGTCTTATTAGAGTTGGTGGGAGACTTCGTCGCAGTCGTCAACTGGAGCCTGATTTCATTCATCCGGTGGTCTTAGACCCTCTTCATAAAGTCACTCAGCTTATCATCCAGGATATGGACAAGGCCCTACATCACCCAGGCTCAGAGCGCCTATTAGCTGAGTTGCGACGCAAGTATTGGATACCCCGAGGACGTGAAGCAGTCAAACGACACCAGCATGCATGTCTGGACTGTCAGAGATGGAGAGCCACTCCGACTGTTCCTAAGATGGCAGACCTGCCAGAAGTAAGATTGCGCTTGCTAAAGCCTCCCTTCTTTTCTACAGGCATGGACTGTTTTGGGCCATTCACAGTTAAAGTTGGACGTCGTCTTGAGAAAAGATGGGGCATTATATTTAAGTGTTTGACGACCCGAGCTGTACACTTAGATGTTCTTTCCAGTTTGGACAGTGACTCCTTCTTAATGGCCCTCAGGCGATTTATTGCACGAAGAGGAAAACCAGCCGAACTCCTGTCAGATCAGGGAACAAATTTTAAAGGAGGTGAGCGGGAGCTCAGAGAAGCCTTTAATGCACTTCACCCATCCCTTCATGATCATTTGGCCAAGTCCCAGATCCAGTTCAAATTTAATCCACCAAATGCACCACATTTTGGAGGTGTATGGGAAAGAGAGGTGAGATCGGTCAAGGCTGCACTATACGTCACAATCCAGGCTCAGTCTGTTCCAGAGGAAGTTTTGCGGACTGTCCTGACGGAAGTGGAAGGGATTTTAAATTCCAAACCACTGGGTTACGTATCCACAGACGTGGCAGACCCTGACCCTGTGACCCCTAACCTCCTACTCATGGGGCGGCTAGACTCCTCCCTGCCTCAGGCTGTATATGCGGATGCAGAGCCATTAAGTCGGCGTCGCTGGAGACACAGTCAAGTGTTAGCGGACCAGTTCTGGTCGCATTTCATCAAGCACTATCTCCCAACCCTGCAGACCCGTTCGAAATGGCACAAGGACCCAACCCAGCTACAGATTGGAACCACAGTTATGGTGATGGACCCCCAGTTACCAAGAGCGATGTGGCCCATCGGTCGTGTTACCAACGTTCTCCCAGGACAGGATAAAAGGATCCGGACTGCTGAAGTACAGGTCCAAGGCAAGACCTACGTGAGGCCTGTTGCACGCCTCATAGCCTTGCCCTCCATTCCTGACATTGATACTGGCCGTCCTTCTTAATTATGTCAAATTTGATAAATTTGGGGGCGGCTGTGACGAAGGACGGGCCCGTCTAGACTTCGCCGTGTGATTGACAGTCGCTGTAGCCAATCAGAAGTTGGCTGAGTTTGGTTGAGAGCGCACCGCTTGTTAAGGCTCGTTAAGTTATACACGTTGATGTACAGACATCGCAGTTGGGTCAGTGTGTGCCAATTACAGAGTGTGCGTCATAAAAAACCACACACACACACACAGACACACATACATAATAACTTGTACAAAGTAGCCACACACCCATAGTTGGACTAATAAAAAGAGAACTGAATCATCTCCTCGCATTCTTACCGATGCCCCCTGGTGACCGCAATCTCAAAGAACCAGCACATTAGCTCTCCCCAAAACATATGTAAATATATTTATTCCTAAACAATCTGCCGCTGCTTGGATCTCTACTTCAGTAGCCCAACTGCCAACGTTTCGCATTTTTGATTTTTTTATATACTCTTCCACTGAAGAGTATTCGCTTCTTAAAAATGTTTTATACATAACTGCATTGGATTCCATTTGTTTTACAACAGCTAGTCTGATTTTTCTGTTGTTCTTTTGTGAGCCACTCACAGCTTGAGCGACTGCTCTAAAGAAACAGTTTCCATCACTCACAATTTTCTCTTTTTTTGCATGGAGTTCCTAATAAACCAACAGTTGCAGGCTTGGGTGCATCAGGTTTCTCAAACTCCAAATTAAGCCGTGTACATATTGCTAGTGCAGTGTCAACTTCCGCTTACCCGCAGGACTTAAATCGGGAAATATGTCCTGATCGACTCTCCAATTAAAGGGTTAGAAATTCCCCTTTTTCCTCACCAGCTCTAAGGCATCAGCGTGAGGAGACGGGAATTAGATAAGCCGATATATCAAAGTGGATTCACCTAGGTTTGTTCACTGTCTTCTTATCATGAGGCCAATCCGTTTCCATCCACCTATCAATCCTGAGTGAGTAACCACACACACAGAGCCCAGGAAGGATAATCTGAACACCTCACTTAAATTGGCAGCTCCACTTTTCTAAGTTGTTTGCATTTGTTATTGACCTAGTAATTTAATAATCCTTGTTAGGATCATACGGATTTGTTACTTATCAAGCAGGAGTATTTGACTTATTAATACAGATGGAAGCATTGGTTAGAGATTATTCAAATACATTTACCTTCTTCCAAAAGTCCGATGCTGTTGTCCTTCTTGGAGGAAGAAAAAATAATAATGATGCGGACTTATAAAATGTCCAAAATAAAAATTAAAAAGAAACAAATAAAATAATTAATCCACAACTGGTTCTTCAATTATTTCATATGGACTTATAAAACGTCCTTGGACTTATATAACGTCCAAAAAGAAAAGAATAAAAATAAAATCAAAGACAAATAATAAGGTCTTATAAAACGACCTTGGACTCATAAAACGTCCAAAAATAAATAAAATAAAGGTTAAAACAAACCAAACAAACTAATTAAATCACAATTAGTTTTTCAATCATTTTATTTGGACTTATAAAACGTCCTTGGACTTATATAACGTCCAAAAATAAATAAAACCAAAACCAAATAAAATAGAGACAAAACAATAAAATGATTGATACAAACATTGTCTTTTAAACAATTTTATTGACAATAATAAGACAACCAATATTAATCATAACAATCACATTTAATGATAAAACCTTAAATCAATAAAAATAAAATAAAATAAAAACAGGAGATCAAGAATAATATAACCTTTTACAAACGTTTTCTAAGATTGATCATTTCTCGGAAAAGCTTAAGACCTGATTCACAATAAGATGTTTTTGGCTAAAAATAATTTGAAGATATGAGAGTGTATTAAATGGCCCCTACCCTAACACGCGATTAGTCATTCATATCTTCCTATTATACATCATTATTGCTAAAAGATTTGTACATTACCAATCATTGAAGATAATTCCATTCACGGCTAGTCCAAGTCCTTCGGAAAAAAATCGTAAGTCCTCAAACAGGCATAAATCCATCTTCAGAAATACTCTCCATCCAGACCAGATCGCAGGGTAAAAAAGGGCGTCGATCGCAGCTGGTGACGGCTTTTTATCCCCTTGGGTCATATCACTGACTTCTTCCGGTGAATGTCCTTCCGCCTCCTCATATCAAAGCGCACTTGTTGGGACTCATTCTCAGTAATTTTCCACAGATGAGTCGTGAAGTCATACATTCTTTACAAATGTGTCATGGATACACAACGTTGAATGATGAGTCATACATGAAAATATGTCAAAGGTCTTCAGCTCTATTCGACAATAATAAACGTTAGAATCAATAAAATCATATGTATATTAATTAAGCAAGCATGAATAACATATATATACATGACATGTTAAATCCCAAATTCTCTCAAGGACCCTAACAGGTTGATTCTAATTTCTGTTACACATCTTATATGTCATGTTGAGAGAACAATACATACAGTTAATCTTTTCTATGCAGTTACAGCAATATTGTCAGCGATAAAAGACAGTATCGATTATAAATAAAAGAAAAGAAAAAAAAGAAAAGAAAAACAAAACGTCATAGTTGGACTCAATGTGCTATAACCATTGCTCCATAAATCAGGTTAACAATTGTCGAATATAGATTGTGTTGTGTATTTTATTACTTAATTCAGGATATCATTTATTTACACTAATTTATATCTGGCCTTATAAGGAATGTGTGTCTGGGCAATGCTGAGTGGGCGGCTTAGTTGTACAGGTTTGGCGGCATCTGGTGGTTACCTTGAGGAACTACACCCAGAGGCCAAAGAATAATTATCGGTCTTACAGACACCCATTGGTCTCTAACTAAAAATTGAGTCTAGCCCATTAATTTGTTATCTCATTTTACATGATATGGCGTTTCATCTGACTCTACTCCATCTACTCAACTCAACAGCAGTTTTTTTACCAATAGGCTCAAACTGCATGGTTTTAGAAGTTACACAACCCACAAACTGAATGTCTGCATCGAGAGCAGCGGCATCATGATTTTTCAATGTCTTTGAAACGCTACTTCTCAATGACATCTTATGTTGCTCCAATACAGTCACTTTAAGACCATCTAAAGAAACACTTGGTGCTCCCAATGAAATTGGATGGAAATTATCAATGGATCCATTAGTGTATGCAATAGTGGTCTCACTTTGGATGATTTTGGAACCGATTTCCATGTTTCTATAAGGCATATTACCCACAAACTGAACGTCTGTATTAAGTGCAGTGGCATCATGAGTTTTTAGTAAATCTGCATTAAGTGTAGTGGAATCATGACTTTTCAGGACATTTGCATTAAATTCAGTGGCATCATGAATTTTCAGTGTCTTTGAAATGTTAGTTCTCAATGACATACTTTATTTCATTGATAGAGGAGAATCTAATACAATTATTTCAAGACTCTCTATAGACTTTTCATATGAGCCGGTTTGTTCAACACGCAAACCTGAAAACTCAAACATTGTTTGACCTTCACAGGTCATTTTGATCAAATTACATATATGGTGATAAACATTTTGAAGGCGACTAAAGTAAACAATGACACTTTTACCGCCAGCGTCTGGCATCCCACAGGCGCTGCGGGCGTGGGAATCCAACACTGTTTTGACAAATAATAGCAGATGTATAACAGCCCATTGTCAGCAAACACGCCTCAACTTCATCACAAATCGTACGCAGTCCACCTAAAAGAGTGAGGCCTCCACCCTCCTCAATCTTGGTTTTGTTTACCAATGATAGAAAACCCTGTGCTATAATTATATTTTCAAACTGAATTTTCTTTCCTTCAAGAACAAGCTGCTTGGGTAATTCGTCACCATTTAAATAATCATTAGACCCGCTGATCTTGTTGTTGTTGCGCAACCACGTGTACAAACTGTCACCTAAAACAACAACTTCGTCTAAATCTGCGGAACACCATGAAAACACACTGCTAATCATGTGCTTTGCTAGACCCACATAAGCTATAGCCATACACTGCTTGCCCGGATGGTTCAACCGACTGTCTCCCTGATGAAAAGATCCTTTCAAACTTCTGTCATGACCAAAGGAAATTGGATTGATGTTGGAACCCTCAGTGTATGAATGACTCTCAGATGTATTCAAATCAGTCAGCAGTGATTCAAGTGTAATATCTGACTCCAAAACGGAGCGTACAGATTTATTAGCGTCACCTGTAGTCTTAGTTTGGATGCTCTTGGGACTGATCCTGGGCGTATGCTGCATGTGGGAAACCTCCTTGCTCTGCAACTAAAAAGGAAACACACCAAAAACAAACAAAAAAAAGATTTAGAAAAGCATTCATGTAGTGTCAGATACTATAAATGTAATTGCATAGCAACATTAACACTCTGTGTGTTAATGTCACAATACAAATCATTTCACAATACAAAAGTTAATTTGAGAAAATTTGTTGTGTCTCAAACTGATAGACCTTTGCATTAATCAGTTCCCTAAGAATATGTTCTAACGTTTATGAAAGGTTGGTGACCCAAGTTATAAAATACAACAATAACACATACAGCTTAATGCATGTGGAATGGGCCAGCTAAATATAAAAAAAAAAAACTATTACAAGTAAGGAATCATAGGGCCTCAATCTAATCAATTCTAAGGGCCTTGTGTAATTTTAAATAAACCAGGAAACAAACCTCCTCCTGCAGAGCCTCATTCGCAGTACTTGAAGAAGACAGACTCTCATCCACCACTGGGCTTTGTGTTGCCTATAAAAAAAAAGAGCTTATATAATTTATTCAATAAAAGCAAAATACATCTCTAAATTTTCATAGTTTCACAATCATTTACTCAATGCTCGACTCTGTTCTCTCCCATGTACTTCAATTAAACTGTACAACAATCAAACAAGACACCTATTCTCTTATGCAACAACAACTATCACAAATAACGAATCATAATAATTCTAGGGATCTTGTGTAATTCTAAATAAACCAGGAAACAAACCTCCTCCTGCAGAACCTCATTCACAGTACTGGAAGAAGACAGACTCTCATCCACCACTGGGCTTTGTGTTGCCTATAAAAAATAAAAAATAAACATACAAAAGCTTATATATTAATGGAACATTAAGCCTTACTATTTTATTTCAATGCTGTTCTAACATGAAAAAGGTTACAACCTGTTTGTTAAATACAGTGGCTCACAGTTATAACACTGACGTTTGAGATCAATAAATAATAAATGTTCATACAAATCTTACAGTGTACATGTACAAGTTTACCGATTGGTATTTTATAAATTGAGTAAAAAAAATCGTAAAAATCGACTTGTAAATTCATATCGGGATTAATCGGCATCGAATCGAATCGTGACCTATGAATCGTGATACAGATCGAATCGTCAGGTACTAGGCAATTCACACCCCTACAAGCCACTTATTCTTTTATGCAACAACAGCTATCACAAATAACGAATCATAATAATTCTAGGGATCTTGTGTAATTCTAAATAAACCAGGAAACAAACCTCCTCCTGCAGAGCCTCATTCGCAGTACTGGAAGAAGACAGACTCTCATCCACCACTGGGCTTTGTGTTGCCTATAAAATTAAAAAACAAAAAACAAAAGCTTATATAATTTATTCAATAAAAGCAAAATACGCTACATTTTTCATAGTTTCACAATCATTTACTGAATGCTAGATTCTGTTCTCTCCCATGTACTTCAATTCAACTGTGCAACAATCAAACAAGCCACCTATTCTTCTATGCAACAACAACTATCACAAATAACGAATCATAATAATTCTAGGGATCTTGTGTAATTCTAAATAAACCAGAAAACAAACCTCCTCCTGCAGAGCCTCATTCGCAGTACTGGAAGAAGACAGACTCTCACCCACCATTGGGCTTTGTGTTGCCTATAAAACAAAATACAAAAGTTTATATTATTTATTCAATAAAAGCAAAATGCAACGCTACATTTTTCATAGTTTCGCAATCATTTACTGAATGCTAGATTCTGTTCTCTCCCATGCACTTCAATTCAACTGTCCAACAATCAAACAAGCCACCTATTCTTTTAAGAAACAACAACAACAACACAAACCTGTGCCGTCAGACTCTTGGAAGCACCAACCCTGCGGCCATATCGTACAACATCTGCCCAAGATTGCTGAAAAGAAAAAAGAAAGACAAAATAAATTTTGTAGCCACATTTGGAATAACAGTTCCGTTTGCACAGTTTAAGCAGTTAAAATATTACAATCAAGACTGTGTCAGCTAAAAAGACTAAAAAGGATAGCATTGACCCATGACATGTATATGCAAATCACCTTTGGAACAGCCTCATCCATTGCATCCAAAGTTGCACTGCTGAGCGGAACTCTGGTCAGAGGGATGAAACAATCCTTCAGCACAACCTGTGAAATAAAAATGTAGATTAATTGTTGTTGATAGGACTTGTCAATTAAAAAAACAAAAACAAAAAAAACATATCAATCAAGATTCTAATTGATTAGGGTGCAGCAAGATATAAACAAACCTCGTGCTGAAACTTCCTCTTTTTGTGGCGCACATCACAGGACTGCTTAAGTTTCCTCTGCAATGACAAATAACATAATTTACAAAAAAATACACACTTGTAATGTATACAGCATGACCACCAACAATGCTAGTCAATGAAATGAATTATCCGTATGTTTTAATGATTTTGAAAAAAAGGAGTCATGACTGTCACAATTCATACTAACATTATGGAACTTCTGTCAGTCTAAACCAGGAAACAAAGCTACTGAACACCCTTTTTCACAGTTGAGGAAGAAGCCAGATTTCAATCACCAGGGTTTGTGATGGCCACAAAACAATAACATAAAAATTGAAATATAATTTAACAAACTGACTTTTCAATATCCATTAATCAAACAAATCAATACTGCGTTTTTTTTTGTTTCACAATCATTTGTCACAATTACATATAACTCAATTATTCTTTTAAAATAACAAAAGCGCACACACAAACCTGCGAATTTGCCAGTGTCCTCTTGGAAGCAGCAACCCTGGGGCCATATTTTGCAATCAACGCTTCCTAATAAAAGAAAGACAAAAAAATTGTAGCCAGACTTGCTTTAGACAGTGTACGAAATTTAAATGGTTTTCAATCAAGAGTGTGTCAGCTACAAAGCTGGAGACACTTCATGATAGGATTCAACCAGGAGATGTACCTTTTTCCCCTTTGGAACCACTTTTGGAACCACTCTGCGCTCCACACGGCTCGAGAGATCTGCAGGAACTAACTGATTCATTGCTTCCAACATTTCACCACTGAACCAAACTGGGGTCAGAGGGATGAAACACTCCTTAAGCACAATCTGTGAAGTAAAAATGCAGGGGAAAAAATGTTGATAAATAAGTCTTTTCAATAAATACCACATCATCATTAAAGACCAAATGTTTTGGATGAAACAAGATAACTAAACAAACCTCTTCCTCCTCTTCCTCAATCTTAATCTTTTTGCAAGCCACACCACGGGAGCGCTCAAGTTTCTCATCTTGTTTCCTCTGGAATGACAACATAATTTTCAATACCCCTTGACCATTGCTTTGGGGACTCAAAAACAACACACTACTACTAAACTGTGACAATATGCAAGCCATTACCTTCCCGCCTGCCAACAAGAATCCACTTGAAAGGGTCAAGTCCACGCGGAACCACAGTCTTTCCCTTCACCACAATCTTAGGAGTAAATGTTGGTGATGGTGGCCTTGGAACACCTTCTGTGGTGGATGGTGATGTAGGTCTTGCAAGATGCTGAAGATAAAAAAAAAACAACAATAAAACTTTTTTTTAACATATCATTGATAGCAGTCACAAATGTGATTCACATATTAAAAAAGAAAATACACATACAGGATACAAATAAATAATTTTTCAACAAAACTAAAAATTAAAGCAGACTATTACATCATACAAAATAAAAATGCATACACAGGAAACAGTAATTACAGTATATATATATATATATATATATATATATATATATATATATATATATATATATATATATATATATATATATATATAAAAAAAAATCTAACCTGATTGGCACCATCCCAAATCAACTGTGCAAGGATGTTCATCCCATGATCATCACTCAAGTGGACCTGCAAAAATAAGCAATTAACAATTGAATTACAAAAACCTAAAAACATGTTTATCTGTCATGAACCAAAATTGTGGAAGTGCGTATGTTTTGTATACTTTTTCATATGACACAAATATACTTTACTTACACCATCTTTGCTCCACAGCTTCAACTTTTTCAATGGGAAGGAGGCAACAGTAGACAAGTACTTGATCCCTTTAAGAAAAGGGAGAGCGTGAGACTGTGTGTGTTTATTGCAAAAATTATAACCTTGAAGTCAATTGCACTCGCTCATCTTTAAAATTAGCAAAGGTTGACATGCTGGTTTTCCTACCAACAAATCTTGTGAGCTACTCACAACTATACAGACCAATTTTTGTGGAGTGCTGTACTTATTTCACTCATGTATTGCTGTTATTGAGTGAATTTAATAATTTCATTGGTATCCACAAGAGTTTTCTTTTCAAGTTTGAATGAGAATATACTGTATACTTGTGTTCATTTTTATTGTGAGTTTTTGAAAGTACAGGACCATAAAACATTTGCACTCTTATAAAAGTTTATAGATAAAAGTTGTATCTAATGCTTCTTATTGGTTGAATGTTTCATAAATCTGTTGATGTTTATGATAACATGGATTTATTTTTGTAGGTTGAAAAATAGAAAAGGACCTTTTTTTTTTTTAATCGCATACCAAATCACAATATTTTGTGAAAAGAATTCAAAAAATAAAATTAAATCCCAATTTGATTATTTTCTATAATCGTTCAGCATCTTAGTGTACTGTTAGGTACTGTACTCATGGTCCAACCTTTGTAAGATGGCAGTTACACTCCTTGTCACTCAATAAATATGAAATAGTTTGTTGTTTTTTTTGTAAACACTATCTGTTGTACACAGCGGAAGAAGCTGTGATGGGTACAAAGACTGCTTCGTTTTTTTCCTGTATCTTACATCAACCAGTCACAAGCAATATTTTTACAAACACATCCCAAGTTAATTTACCCTCTAACATCGAACAAAATATGGCCAAATCTGAGCACTTCACATCTCTAACACGTATAGTGAATGACATATACATAAAAATGGTTGCTACATATTGCAGACGCAAAAAAATGCTTAAAAGCAAAATTCAAGAAAATTATATAAATCAGACATGAGCTGGCAAACAGCAGAAATTGTGTCAATTCTTGTATCAGTATGAGTGTAATTAAAATTGCACATGTGAGTATGAAGATAGATAATTACGGTATATGCCTATGAACTACATGTTGTACATATGCTACTGGCAAATGCACGGACATGTCAAAGTGCAGTTGTATATATGAAGACGTTATTTCATTGAAATATATTAACCTATTATTGTATCAATAAGTCAAATCACAAAGGGTAGGACTACTGTGATATTATTGACGAATTTTTCTCTTTCTTCCTATTCTTTTTTTTCTTTTACTCCAACTTGTATTTTATACTTGTAATGTGTTTGTTTATATGTTCAGTAAGCCAAAAAAACAAACAATCAAAAATACATACGTGCATACGTGCGTGGCTTCCTCAATTCCAAATCGAATGGTCGTTCACTCAGCTTCCATCTGTTGGATTCAGAGCGATGGTAAGCTTTTCCACGAGGCATCTGGAGTAAAAACAAAACAAAACATTGTGGTGTTTACAGAAACATAGTTCAATTGTTGTTGTAACAGCAAGCTGCCTCAAGAGGGCGCAAAGTGGCCATAAATGAACCACTGTTTATTTTTAGCACGGACACGATCTTTTGCAGTTCACGAGGTTGAATAAAACAAGGACACAACCACTTTCTTCTCTGTCGTTTTTCACCGTGGCACATCCGAACAACTTAATTTGGACACAACAAACATTTAGTTTAACATTAATATATAACTCAATCTCGTATAGTTAGACTCCCCTCGAAATGGGGGAGGTAAGATGGCCGCCCCGTGGCTTCAAGTGCTTACTTAGCATTAGTGCTAGCGATGTTTAAAACGAATAACGTTTTGCATTTAAATAGACAATGCATGTAATTATTCATAATGTGTTTTTAGTTTTGCACTAAACTCCAATTGTGGTATCATTAAATAGCTTAAAAGACGCCTACAAACAGTAGAATTACATACCTAGCGGCAACCACGTGTTGCATTTTGATGACGTAATCACATTACACGTGAGAGAGAATATTACAAGGCCGCTTCTGTCAAAATTTGATGGATGACATTCTTAATTAGATTAGGGGGGTCATGTATGGGTCATGACCCCTCCCTAATGAAGATTAATGACCCTTTAATGACTTCCAGATGTCATATAATGAGGGTTAATGACCTTTAATGACTTCCTGATGTCATTTAATGAGGGTTAATGACCCTTAATGACTTCCTGATGTCATTAAATGAAGATTAATGACCCCTAATGACTTCCTGATGTCATTTAATGAAGATTAATGACCCCTAATGACTTCCTGATGTCATTTAATGAAGATTAATGACCCTTAATGACTTCCTGATGTCATTTAATGAAGATTAATGACCCTTTAATGACTTCCAGATGTCATTTAATGAGGGTTAATGACCTTTAATGACTTCCAGATGTCATTTAATGAGGGGTAATGACCTTTAATGACTTTCGGATGTCGTTTAATGAGGATGAATGACCTTTAATGACTTCCGGATGTCGTATAATGAAGATGAATGACCTTTAATGACTTCCGGATGTCGTTTAATGAAGATGAATGACCTTTAATGACTTCCAGGTGTTATATAATGAAGATGAATGACCCTTAATGACTTCCTGATGTCATTTAATGAAGATTAATGACCCCTTAATGAAGATGGATGATGTGTAGGTGGTGTTCCTACCTGTTTTTGCAGATATCATGGCTGACCCGGGTTCAAATGCTAATTGTTTGGTTAACTTCCGGATCCGGTGCACGCCCCCCTAGATTGAGTGAATAATGAATAATAATGAGATTGAATGACGTGATCGGAGGGAGTGGTTTAGTATGGGTAAAACCGCCGGGGGAAAAGTACTAGCCATTTCTATTATGGTGAAGGGGGAAAAGTATGCGCAAACACGGCTCAAAGATTGTATTTTTAGAGGTTGTAAAACAAGAAGTATAAGGTAAGGTTAAACTGTGATACGGTGGTTGGTATTATGAAATTAAAAAACATGAAGTTATACATTATATGTAAAAATGTTGTAAGAGTCGTTCGTGACTGCTGGGGTTGAATCTGAAAATAAACGGATAAAACTATATAATTTCCCCTTACTGATATAGTTACTATCTGACATTTTTGTTCAATATTTCTGTGAGTAGGGGGAAGCATATGCAGTCAAAGATTCATGGGGAGGTCAAATGTATGTCTGTGCTTGTGTGTGTGTGTGCGCGCTAGGCCTATGGCTGCATGAGGGTCAAAGAAGTGTGAGGACAGACGGGGGGCTGAAGAAGTGTGAGGTTAGACGGTGGCTATAATGTTAGTTTGAAAGACAACGCTTCCTAAAATATATTTCAAAAACAAGCATGTACTCTGACGGTTACATTTATATCAGTATCAATTTTACAAAAGGAAAATGGTGAGCAGGTCATTAGCGGTATCAGTATCCTTACCCCTGTGAGAACAGAGGGGGTACTGGTCATAAAATTAAATTAGGCTGAAGAAGAACGGACACGCAGCTAATTGTGAGGGTCATTTCTGAGAGTCTAATAGAAATTTATGGATTTTAAATTGCGTTTTGCACACCCTCCTCTATGTATAAATATGAGGCCTTCGCAATGCCACACTCACTTCTCTGAAAAATTCTCAAGAGGTATCGGCTCTGAGCTTCCAAGATGAATCCAGGTAATTAACTCTTGATATTATCTATATATGTATATATACTCATACAAATGTGGCACTTATATTCACTTCTATTAATGTTTTTGCTATGAAATAAAAAACCCCTACATCTTAATGAAGCTTCTGGAAAAGCAAGCATCTTAGTGAGTGATTTATTTATTTAATGGAATGATGCATGACTTTATTTTTATACTTATAGCGTTTATTTTATTTTTAAGTTATGAGAGATTTTGGAATAAGTCTGTATTAATATGTATTTTTTGTTTTACTTTTATTTTAATTTTATAGAGTTAGGAGAGTTTTTTTTTTATTTATTTATTTTTTTGAATGAGTGAATGAGTTCGTATTTCTTATTTTAAATTTGAATTTTTACAGAATTAGAAGCGTTGTTGGATGAAATTCAACTGTATTATTATTCAGCGTCACAAGATGCCGATGTTGTGACAGGAATCCGGCGTAAGTATTTCTTTTTTTGAAACGTTTAGAGCTTTTTCTTGCTTTAAAATTAACTGTTAGTAATGGATATTTACAGAATTGAATGAGGATGTGAACGAGAGGGTTAGACAGCCGGAGATTTTCGTAATTACGAGTGATGAGGAAGAATTGGATGACGAATTACCTGCAGGAGTGAACGGTAAATTTCCTTTTTTTTTTTAAATAAAATAAAACCTATGTATTACTATTTTTTAAATGAACCGGTAATGTTGTATGATTATAGGTGGTGATATACTGAGCGAGACGGTCCCAGAGACTGCTCAACCTGAGGTCATAATAATATCTGACGAAGAAGAAGAAGAAGGAGAAGAAGAAGAAGAGATATTAAGGCGTGAAAACGTGAGGGCCGAAGAGGAAGGTGAATTCGTCGGGTTTCCACCGATTGAAAGCGAATCTGAAATGGAAAACTCTGAGGGGGGTGACATGGATTTAGATAATGTAGGTCAAGGTTTGGCTGAAATTGTAAATGCCTTAAACGATGAGATCTCTATGCAAATCGAGCCTTTTCAAATGCCTGATGAAATCGGCGGCGATGATGGCGATCCGTTTGTGGCTATAAGACACATTGAGGATTTTATTGATTTCTTTAATCCTTTAGAGAGGGCTCTTGCACGTCTTAACCAGTCATCTTCAAACGGCGAAGCCTTTGAGGACATACTTGAACCAGACATACATAGAAATGACCAACAGCAATCCTCTGTATCATTTTCACAACATCCCCAGACACACCCACGCAATCAAATGCAATATGCAGAAGGTAGCAGCAGTACACATTACCGACAAGAACATACTCCAGATAGACAAGACCTCCAACACCAGCCACACCCACACAATCAAACGCAACATGTAGAAGGTAGCAGCAGTACACATTACCGACAAGAACATACTCCAGATAGACAAGACCTCCAACACCAGCCATACCCACGCAATCAAATGCAATATGCAGAAGGTAGCAGCAGTACACATTGCCAGCAGACACTTGTGTCAAATACACAAAACTTTCAATACCAACCATACACGCACAATCAAACGCAACAGACAGAAGCTGGTGGTAGTAGTACACCAGCTAGACAAGACCTCCAACAACAGTCTCGGGTACATCGACACATTCAAGCAGAACATCCCCCAGCACCAACCCCCAGTACACAATCCACCTTGCAACAATCTTCAGACACAAACAGACAGGTGGGGGGACAAGTTAGGCGTCCGAATTTTAACAACTTGGAGATAAGACGACGTCTAAATACAACGAGACCCGAAGACCCCCTTGATTTTGCAGCCTTCTACACAAACATTGGCAATAATTTGAATGAAGCTGTGCAGGAGGTAATCAGATCGACTAGTCGCGGTGATATAGTCCAAGCAGAAATAGTGGGTGAAAATGTGAGGGAGCACTGTTACCTAGATGCTGTTAATGACCCGAATGACGTAACTGACGCAGTCCATAATTTGCTAGATCGCATCGCACAATCTAATACAGAGGTACTGGCCGACAATAGTCTAGAACTTGTTGTACAGATTGTATTTGATGTTAATGGCGGAGGAGGTGCCAAACGCAAACTAATTTTGACTACAAATGATGAAATGGTTCAAAAGAAGAAGAGATGTTTGTACATAACGTATGACAAAAATGATAAATTATGCTTTGCTAGATCGTTAGCATACCTGCTTGACGGATCGTTGACTGTTGATCAGGCTACACAGAGGGCTCGTTATTTACAGCAAAGCGTGGGGTTGACTTGTGAGACTGCCGTTAGTCTGAGGGACGTACACAAATTTGAAACGCTTGTGAAACGCAAAATCGTTATAGCTTATAGAGCGGATTGCGAATGCCCCCTGTCTTTTTTTGAGACGCAATACCCCAAATCAGAGGACTCAGTGTTCTTACTGCTATTAGACGGACACTATTATGGAATAAAATCGGTTAAGGAGTTCATAGGGAAATCCTACTTTTGCAGTCAATGTTACAAAGGGCATAAAAACCAAGAACAACATAGTTGTGAGGGGCATTGTCACATCTGTCTCGACCCTACCTGCAAACAACAACCGTTCAAAGCCATTCATTGTAACGATTGTAACAAAATATGTCAGAACGAGAGTTGCTTCGTTAAACACAAAGAACGCAGACAGACCTCAAAATCCGAGACTAGCAACTGTGAGAAATACAAAAAATGTAGCGAATGCAGTGTGGAATATTACGTCAAATCACAGGGGGAGAATGTTAAACATAAATGCCCTCAAGCCAAATGCACAGTATGTGGAGAGGTTCTACCTAAGGGCGGTGATGAGGCGAGAGGAAACCCTCATCTGTGTTACATGCAGCCTCTAAAACCGGAAGCGCCTTGTAAACAAATAATTTACTACGATTTTGAAACATTCGTAGGTGCTGACGGTAAACACAAACCCTACCTAGTGTGTACCAAATCGACAAAGGGGGTGGAAAAACATTGGTTGGGTCTTGATTGCGTCGAACAATTTCTTGATTATGTCAGGAACCCTCGTTTTGAACAGTCTAAACTAATCGCTCACAACGCCAAAGGTTTTGACGCTTACATCATTCTAAACAAAATGGTAGACATGGGGGTTAATGTCAGCGTCATTATGCAAGGGAGCAAAGTCATTTGTTTCTCAGATACGGACTACAAACTGGGGTACATCGACTCCTTGTCCTTCCTCACAATGCCCCTCAGCTCCTTGCCTAAAGCTCTAGGTTTCATCGATCAAACTAAAGGGTATTTCCCCCATGGCTTTAGCTCTCTAGACCATTTAAATTACATCGGTCCCTACCCTGATCCAAAATATTATGGGGTAGAGCGTATGTCGACGGTGCATCGTACAAAGTTTTTTGAATGGTACGAGGTAGCGTGTAAGGGAACCTTCAATTTTGTCCAGGAAGCTCTAATGTACTGCAGAAATGATGTGAATATTTTGGTGACAGCTTGCGAGAAATTTAGAGAGGAGTTTCTTAATGCGACTGGTACAGACCCGTTCAATTCTGTAACTATCGCCTCCTCCTGCATGAAGGTGTTCCGGAACAATTTCCTAACACCTAAAACATTGGCTATTACGCCGACCGATAATTACATACAACAATCCAAATCATTCTCACGCGACTCGATCCAATACCTAATGTGGGTGGCGCACAGCCAAAAAATACCTATTATTCACGCCTTAAACAAGGGGGAGGTCAAGATCGGGCAGTACTATGTAGACGGGTACGCTTTGATAGACGGCGTAAAATATGTATGGGAATATCTCGGATGTTTCTATCACGGATGCCGTGAATGTTACGATCCTACTCAAAAGTGTCCTATGAGTAAACGACCGTTTCAAGAAAAGTTTGACAGGGTTAAAAAGAAAATACAGGATCTAAAAGTCAAGCACGGTGTACAGCTTGTGTTGATGTGGGAGCATGAGTGGCTGCGGTTAAAAAAGTCAAATCCGGATGTAAGAGAGTTCTTGCGCAATTCAAAATTCCCTGAGCCTCTTATACCACGTAAAGCTCTTTTTGGAGGGAGAACGAATGCCTTCGTGTTACGTTATACGGCTGCCCCCGGTGAACGTGTAATGTACGTCGATGTTACATCGCTTTATCCTTTTGTCAACAGCACATGTGCCTATCCGTTAGGACATCCTACCATCATTCACGACAATTTCGATGACCCCCAAAAGTATTTTGGGTTCATCAGAGCTAAAGTCAACCCTCCACGAGGCCTCTATTTCCCCCTGCTGCCCTACAAAACGGCAAGAGGTAAACTGGTGTTTACACTTTGTCGCACGTGCGCAGAACTTAACAATCAAGAAAGTTCGTGTTCGCATAACGATGACGAGAGAGCCTTAACCGGTGTTTGGGTTACGCCTGAATTCAACAAGGCTCTCGAGCTGGGCTACACCGTATCACAAATTACAGAGGTGTGGCATTTTGACTCGTCGAGTAGCGACGTCTTCAAAGCATACATCGATACATTCCTTAAAGGGAAGCAAGAGGCCTCGGGGTATCCTTCCTACATCGTTGATCAGGCAGGTAGGGAAAAGTACATCGAAAACTATGAGACTCACCAAGGTATTAGACTAGACCCCTCAAAAATAAATGTGAATGCGGGTAAGAGGCAGGTGTCTAAATTATGCCTCAACAACTTTTGGGGCAAATTGGGACAGCGTGATAATTTGGATAAAACAGAGATTGTAAGCAGCACAGAACGCTTCTTTGAATTGTTATTTTCGGGGGTGTACGAGATCAAAGCCTTTCACTTCCTCAACGATCAAAGGTCGATCGTGCAGTACAGCTACCACCGACGTTGCAACGTCCCCCCCTCCAAAACCGCTAACATCTTTGCAGCATGCATGACCACGGCTTATGCACGTCTAAAAATGTACGCATATTTGGAGCGACTGCAGACGAGTGTTTTGTACACCGACACGGACAGCCTCGTCTATGTAGTCAAAGACGGCGAAAGTACCTTTGGAATTAGGTGACTATTTGGGGGATTTGACTGACGAGTTGGGAGGAGATAGCATTCAGGAGTTTGTTTCAGCGGGTCCTAAAAGTTACGCCTACCAAACTAGGAACAGCATGAAAACGGTAATGAAGGTAAAAGGTATCACACAGACCCATGACACTTGCAAACGCGTCAATTATGACAGCATCAAGAATTTAGTCGAAGGGTACATTGACTCATCAGGCACACAAACCAGAACGATTGAAACGCCTCAACACACTATCGTGCGTAACAAAAAGGGTTTTCACCTAAAAAACATGTCATTCATGAAAAAGTTCAGGGTAGTATATGACAAGAGACGTCTTATCCCCCACGGACGCACCCTGCCTTTCGGTTATTAGTGTGTTTTGTGAAATGGAGTTAAATCAAGTTGATTTTGATCCGAGGCTTCAACCCCCCTTTTCTTGTTTAATATCTGGACCAAGCGGGTGTGGAAAAACATATTTTGTAAAAAGTATCTTGGAAAATTGTAACCATGTTATGAAAAGTCTTCCTGACAATGTTGTATGGATCTACACTTCTTTTCAACCTCTGTACGAGGAACTTCAAAAGCTGAATAAAAATATTAACTTTGTGAAAGGTCTCCCTGATTCTTTTGAGGATGAAAGTTTGTTTCCAGCGCGTCAAAGTCATTTGGTTATTCTGGACGACGTCATCTTTCAGGCGTCGGACCACCCTGAGGTGGTAAGAATTTTTACCCAATATAGACATCATAGGAATATGAGCGTCATCATGTTAACGCAGAACATTTTTCATCAAGGTAAATACAGCCGGACAATCAGCCTCAACAGTAATTATATGGTGTTGTTTAAAAACCCGCGTGATAAATTACAAACGAGTGTTTTGGCTAATCAGATATTTCCCTCAAAGAAAAAGTATTTTTTGGAAAGCTTTGAAGACGCTACCAAAGACGCTCACGGGTATTTATTAGTGGATTTAACCCCGACATGTCCAGATCAATATAGACTGAGGACGGGCTTACTAGCTCATCAGTGGCCTACCGTCTACATACCCAAGACTTAATAAGATGTCGAAGCTTTTAAAAAGAAATGCTCCGCTGCTCAAAACTTTGTTTCACGCCAAGCCCAAGAAACGTAAAGACATACTTTTGCGCGGTCCCGCTAGCTTGGTGAAAGCTCTCTGCGAGATTGCTCTAAATCTCTTAAAAGGTCACATACCGCTGAGTCCTTCGCAGTATAAGAGGCTAAAAAAGCAAAAGAAGGTGATCAGAGAATTGTCCGATAAGAAAAAAAGTCTGAAGAAAAAACGTGCGGTCTTGATTCAAAAGGGTGGTTTTATCTTACCCTTGTTGGGGGCATTCGCCCCTGTCCTCGGAAGTCTTTTAGGCAGTCTAATAAATAAATAAACTTTAACCAACATGAGTTTGAGAACAGCTCAGAAAATGTTTCTTGTCTCACCTCACCAACTGGAACGTTTAAGCAGGCCCGAACCAACCATTCGAGAGACGGCGGAGCGTAATTTGGATTTTAAAATGAAGGAGGTCCTAGAAGATAGTTCTCTAGACCAGTATGAGAAAATTAAAAAGTACCAATCCTTGATGCAACGATATTTAGGGTTGCTCAAACAAGGGGAAAACGAACGACGACCAATCAACCTGACTCTACCTGCTGAGACATCAAACACATCCCCATCAGATGAAGCGACGGGTTTGGAGAATGAAGCCTGGCTCGACATCGTCCAAACAATCCCTCCTCGTTACCGTAAAAACGCCGATTATGTTTTAAGAAAACTGTCTACCGACGAAAGAGGTTGGACTCCTCGCAGTGAATTCATCTTCAGAGGTAAGCCCGTCAGAGGATCCCACATGACTGATTTACTCAAACATCTCATCGGCAAGAATGTTTCATCGGAAGGTCCTAGAGGTTGGAGCGAGTTTCTACACACCCTCTCAGAACTCAATATACCCGAAACAACGGTTTCTAACCCACATGCACGCGAGGAGTTGAGACGTCTAAAAAACGGCTCATATACATCTAATCCCATGGTTAAGGAATCTTCGAACGGGAAAAAGAAAAGAAAACGGACTGCTTCGACTATAAAGTGGGAGGGGTTTTAAATATGACACTTATTTTATGTAAGGAAAAACACATAACTCTGTATTGCCTTTTAAATTGCTTTTATTGAATAAATGATTTGAAAAACATAATCCGTTACAGACAATGAAATTTTTTAAATTTGTTGAAAGAACATGATTTTTGTCCTCCGCATGGTTTGCAGGTAAAAAACCGGTGTCGCCGAACAAAAGCAGATACCATAGCATCATTCTTGATTACATCGTCGGTGTAGCAGTCCATCACATCCTGGTAAGACTCTCCACACCCTCTGTGGCTCAGGTAGTACACACAATGAGGGCCGCAGGCCGCTGACAGTTCGTGTTGTAACTGGCGATTATGGTAAATTATACGGTTAGAATACTTTTCCAGAAAAGACTTTATACTTTGTGGGTAATATTTAAAATCAGGGGGAAAGCCGAAGGGGTCGAAAAAAGATGCAGAGTCGTCCTTTTCCAAGGTGAGCGCCAACCAATGTTCTCCGGGTTTAGAGCGGGGGTGTGTATTAACTATATAGTATATGGGGGGCGAGGGTTTCAAGGAGGATAACTCGTCCGAAGAGTAAACGCCTCCAAATAAATGTCCTTGTAAACGTGTCATCAAACTCTCCAATTCCCTTCCGTTCATCTCCTCAGTAATAGTCCATTAACACTTCCCTCTTCGAGTTAATTTCTAAAATAGAGTCGTAACAAGCGTACACAATAAGTGTGGCGGTATGGGGAAGCGGGGTCCTGAATCTCATCTCCAATCTGAGTGTACCGCTGGACACAGGGGATAAAGCCTCTGTGTCCTGGTTAGGATTTAGATTAAAGGCAAACAGAGCATAGCCTTGTTGAAAGTCTTCGTGGTCTATACTTAGAGGTAAATCTTTTAAAAACCTCCCCGTCGAGGAAAACAAGTTATGAAACTCGCGCACTGCGTTTCCTGCGTTAAATTGGGGTTGAAACGCCTTAGATGGGATCTGCCGCCCTTCTTGAGTTAGGGCTAGGTATTCAATATTGTGGTGGGCAAAGTTAAAAGGATTTAAATTCTTCCGCCCCACAAAAGCGCTGTGATTGACGAGTGCTAAAACCACATACTTTGGCGTATGTCCCAAAAAGAGATTGTCTTGATGGCAGATCCTCGATAACTGGGGTATAGAGTAAGTCTTTACGTTGATCCTCGATAGGGGGTACAGCGCGTTGTCTTTGTGGAGAGCCGCTGCGTGACCCAAAGAAACGGCCGGTGCGACCGCTACTTTTTTTACAAAAAGGGTGGCTCCTATTATCTTCAGAGAGCAATCAGCGTCGGGGGGACTCATTAAACAAAAATCATCGCTGGCTCTTGTTAGCTTTAGCCTTAGATCCACCTTATTTAAGAGGTATCTCTCACAAAAGAAAATATCCGAGTGAATGGGGCCTAGGAGTTGAAATTCCCTGGACCCCTCAATCAATTGGGCTCTGTGAACTAGCCCTTCATTAACATCGTTGCCCGTGAGCGATGTTGAATCCATCCGCCCTCGTGTATCTTTGAAGAACATGGCTGTGCTAAATTGGCTTTTGAGAGAATCCTCTGAAAAGTTTAACAATGTTTCAATCATAGCTCTGTAAGGGTGAGTAGCGCTTGATTGTGAGATGAGTCTATCCCCTAATGTAACATCTACTTGGGTAAAGATTGTGTTTAACGGATAGTTAATGATGCCTACGTGGTCGGTGGGGCCCAGATGAGAGCCGTCTCTGTGTGTTACTCGCAAACGCAGGTAAAGCATTGTGTCCGAGAGATCCATATATTTAGAACCGTCCCCCGGTATGAAGAATTCAATGGGTCCTTGCTCCGTCAAAGCTGATAAGGGTGTAATTTCGACGTATTGGCTTTGTTCTATCGGAAGTTGGGTCATTGGGGGTGAGAACAAATCTAATTCCGACAGAGTGCATTCTTGCGACTTGTGATGTAAAAGAGCCATTTTCGTCAGATTGTTTAAGAGAAAATGTCGGCGTTGCTTCTTCGGCGCTTCCTTCTTGAGACTGATTTCCTTTTGATTGCACCCCTACGCTTTTTATGAGTAACCAGTCTCTGACCTATCGGTCTCCTCGAAGGTCTTCGAGCGAAAACCATTAACCCGGATCCATCTTGATTCTTTTCTCTTCTCTGTATTCTTTCCATCGCACGTCCTGCTACATCCATGGCAATATTTTTAGCCGCCGACTGCAGGTGAGGTTTCGCTACTGTAAAACCTTTTTTGACTAAAGGTACGACAAAACGGAAAAGTTTAGAAAAAATGGAGCCCAAACCTCGCCCATATTGCACAGGGGCCCCGTGAAAACCCGGAAGCGACCCTCCTGCTTGGGTTTCGTAATAATTAACAAAGCGATACAGGTCAGGGTGTGTCTCCATCACGACCATTGTTTTTTACCTCGGTTTAAAATGCAGGGTAATAATTATCTTTCCGTATTTAAAATTAACCGGCTGATTCTGATCCGTCTTAATCTGTATTCCTACTTCTTCAATATGTCTCCTACTAATAGGCAGGTAGTAAGCAGGGTTGAAAGTTTTAAAAATAAACTCCCCGTATCTCCCTTCGATCGGAACAGTCCTCAATAACGGAGCATAGGCATCCCCTACCGTCTGGTGTTGCACCACGTCTGTATAAACGTATAAATGGTATTGACCCGCCTTTATATCGGCTGGGTACGGGGCAGGTAACCAATTAGGTTTTATAGTAAACCATTGTCCTTCCTTCATACCAAGTATGTAAGCCAACGGTGCATTAAAGCGGATCTTATAACATCCGGTTGACGACATCCAAAGAAATTTCCGCATATTAATATCGTAATGGAGTAAAATTTGGTTGCCTATTTTATTTTTTATAATATACAGAACCGCCTCTCGTAGCTTGTCAAGATCTTCATATTCCCCGGATGTAATATCTAAGGTGTGGGTTACAAATTCGTTTTTATCAGACCCCCTAGCTGTCTCGGAGTTCTTTGCATCCTTAGCTTTGGAAAGCGTCATATCTTTTATATAGAAAGTAGTCTGGTTTTCGGGTACGTTTATCCAACTACGAGGGTATGAAATCTCAGTCAGGGCCACCTCCCAACTTCCTTCGAGATCAATGTGTTGGGCCAAATTCACTCTGAACTGTGAGATTGTGTTGTCCGTATACACATCCATACTAGCGTTAGAAGGTAGAGTAACGTAGAATCCTCCATCGTGTAAGGGATCCATGCCGGCTTCTGATACAAGTTGTATTTGAAACTCTTTTTTTAAACGTCTACAATCTGAGAAGCGGGGACCCAGCTATCGAATTTCGAGGGCCATCCCTTCCAACGAACGAGGAATTGTCTCTGCCCCCTCATCGTGCGCCTTTTAAGGATTTTCTCAATATGGAATGTGTGGTCTTTTGATACGCTCACCTTCTGTAATTCACCTTCGTAAAACGATCCTTCTATGACATCCCCGTCATAATCTTTCAGTTTGTAGACGGGTGGAAAACGAGGAAGACATTCAGATATGGTAAACAATTCGTCCGTAAAGCTCTGCTCGTATTTTTTATCAAACACTCCTCTTAATTTAGATATCCTCACCACATCTCCTGTTTTAAAACGCATTTTTAATTTCCCACTTTGCTCTATCGGCATATTACCGTATAGATTCTGGAAAACCTGTTGAGTATTTCCGTCAGTAACTTGATTGGGCTTCATTTTTATACTTTTATGGTAGCTTTCGTTATAACTACTTACTAAATCTTGTACGACGTCGATATACCTGCGTGTGTTTCTGGCCGTAAAATATCTCCACATTCTAGTTTTTAAAGTTCTATTAAACCTTTCAACAACCTGGGCTTTCAGATCACTGGCAGTAGCAAAATGAACAATGTTGTGTTTTTTCATCAGGTTCTGAAAATGTCTGTTAAAAAATTCTTTACCCGCGTCGGTCTGTATTTTTCGAGGCGTCCCACTCTCAGACAAAACAGATTCAAAAGCTTTAACTACCTGCGGAGCCGTCTTATCCTTCAAAATGCGTACGTAGGCTTTTTTTGAAAAAACATCGATGACGGTCAGTAAATATTTAAATCCATCGTTGACGCCAGCCAGGGCCTGCATATCGCAGAGGTCTGCCTGAAATTGATTCAGCGCCCTTGGGACAAAAACCCTGTTTCGTGGGAAATTGATTCTAGCGGGTTTGTGTAAGGTGTAGGCATCTTGCTCGATTAAGAAACCCCTGACTCGATCACGATTTACTTTTTTACCCGTAACATCCTGTACACCTAAGTGTAAACGCTCTACACCACCAAAACTGGCCGGGTGTGAGGCATCGTAGTAAAGCTTCTCCATACACTTCCTCTCAGCCATCATCATCAGAAAATGAATTTAAATGATATATGCAACGATTATTTATTGATAAATTCACACAGACATGACTTCTTTTGTTTTTTTTTGGTTTATTACATGATTTCCATAGTATAATCATACACAATAGTAAAAATGATTACATGCATAATGCTAAAAGGCAATACTAAGAATTAATATACTCAAGGACTCGGGATAAGACATAGGGACTAACTTTTAATTCAACGACGGTTTGAAATTCTTTTAATTCAACAGGTAAGTCTAAAGGGTAGTTATTTTCTAGACAGTATTTTGCAGAATCAACAAACAGAGTCAAAATTGTTACCAGGTGACCTACACCCACGTCATCACACCATGCATCCAGAACGGCTTTAATTGTATTGGCCAAACCCAAATGACTCTCGTTCACAACACGTCTGACGAAACAATCCCAAGATACATGAAATAGCGAATGAGACAATGATCTGACTTTTTGCATAATCAACAACATTTTGTCAATTCGTCCGTCTCGGTCAGAAGTATGTAGAATGGTTCTCTCCAGAATGTCCGCCCAATTACACAAACCGTAATATCGAAACAACAATTTTCTGAAGATATTCCCCATCGTGTGTCTCTATTTAGAATTGTAGTACTTGTCCAGCAGAGTCTTGAGGTCGTTCGACAGCGATCCGGGGCCTTCAAGGGCGTCCAGTTGCTCGAGCTTGTCGAGTATCTTCTTCTCTTGCTCGAGATCTAGCAGGACAATCTCGGCCGCTGTCTTGACCTTTTTAATGTCGGTAGTCAGATGAAGCAAGTTCAACATGTAATGAATGCTGGGGAGGAATTTAGGCGTGCACAACAATGCTATCACACGATGATAATGTTTCCTAAAATACTCATCATCGTCTATTTCTAGACACTGGTGCTGCCTCTGGCTGGGATGGTTGATTAAACAGCCATTACATTCATCTCGACTGTATTTAACTATAACTTGATTGAGGAGATGTCCTATAGTCTTATAGTAGACTTCAAGGACGCATCTGTTGAGGAAGGACGCATCTGTACTTGCTCCTGCACTCGCTCGTGAATCTAACTACTTGTTGATTTTTGCATTGGGATTTGTAACTACATTGTTGCAGAATGCCTGGCGGAAAAAGAGCCGACGAGATTGAGGAGATAAAATCTTCTCTTAAAAAACTCAGTGGAATGGTTGCCAAATTACTTGAAATGAAGAAGAGCATTGAGCCACTTCTTCAGGAAATACAGCAATTGAAGAAAGAGACACAGGAAAAAGATCGACGCATTGTTGCCTTGGAACAAAAAGTGGATGATTTGGAACAAAATCTTCGTATCAACGATGTGATAGTCACCGGTATCAAGATCAAGCCGCGCCGTGGCCCTTTGAGAGCTGCGGCTAGCACGAGCATGGAAGATTCTGACCAACATTCAGGGAACGAGACTGTGGAACAGCAAGTGACACTTCAACTCAGAGATTTGGGATTAACTGTTGATCCTGCGCACATTCAGATGTGCTTTTCGCTTCCAACTGGAGGGACACGACCACCGGCAGTTCTGATCAGGTTTGTTGACAGAAAGAAAAAGATTGCTCTTCTGAGAGACCGTCACAAGCTTCGTGGGAAACATGTCTACATCAACGAAAACCTCACCAAACGGAATGCTGACATCGCCAAAAAAGCTCGACAAATGAGAAAGAATGGACTTATCGAAAGCACGTGGACAAAAGACTGCCAAATTTTTATTCAAACTAAAGATAACTCTGGTCAACTAAAAACACAAATCGTGAAAGGAGCTGAGGAATTGGCAGCGCTTGAGAGACAACAGTAATTCACAATATCACAACAACAACAACAACAACAACATCACTAATTACCCAAAGCTGGAGTTGTATATGATTATTTGCTGACTTTGCCAAGGCTAACTCTTGTTTATACACCTGCATTGATAACATGTATTGCTGTTCCCGTTTGAATCTAAATATTGTCTGGCTCGAATTCCATTTGGACATTTGTTGTAACAGTCAAGGCTACATGATAAGGCTGTATTGTGGCTCCAATGAATCTGCTGTCAATACGCAAAATGGGGGTTGGTGGTCTGGTTCCTGGAATGCAGCTGGCGTGGGCCGCTCTGCTGGGTGAGCTAGGCTGGGCAGCGCACAGGAGTCATCAGATCCACAACATGCTAGCAACCAGTGGTGCTACCTGACCAGAATCGAGTGCTGAAATTGCTTGAAAGCAATGGGCCGAATGCAAGCCGATCTACTCTTCTGGAAAGCACAACGTGTGAAAGCTGATCCGAGGTCAGCGAAGACCCTACTGGTGAAAGAGAAGAATTGCGCTTGCCTTGGCTGCTCGCCTGGCGGGGTGGGCTTGCTGGTGGCGTCTGGGGACCGACTCACCAGTTCTAAATGACTGGGACTAGCCACAATCTACACACGGACATTCAAGATGAACTGAGCGAGCAGTGTCTGGGATAGTATGGGATGGATAACGATAAAAATTAATGTCTATTCTAAATAATGTATATGATTGATGCGTTATAGTAATGGGTCGATGGGGACGGGTCTCGAATAAGCTTCGGCTTCTACCCGTCAGCCCTTCTTTCGGACGTCAATGTTGCAAATGATGTGATGTGATTGATGTAAACTGTAATGTGTCCGAAAGGAAAAAATGAATAAACTAAACTAAACTAAACTATAGTCTGTTTTATACAGTTGTACTTATCCCGACACAGCCAACTGTCCGGGGGCCCGTTCCAGACAAGGTCCCAGTCCTTGTCAAGGTTTGTAGGTGAAGGCAAAGCTGTTGGCGGGCACCCCTCCACAACGTCCCCGTCAGAGGTTAGTTGCTGCTGAGGCTGCTGCTGCTGAGACTCCTGAGGCTGCTGAGGAGGTAGGTGTTCGTGCCGGGTATTGAGTTCCTCAGGAGTCATCAGCAGTTGTGAATACTCCAGCGAGGCAATGTACTCATCGGTCAGATGCACTTCTTGAGAGTTCTCCGGCGGAGGGGTGTTCTCGTCGGCAGTCGCGGGGTACTGAGAACAGTCCAACTGCTCTCGCTCAAGGTGGGTCGCGGCTGCCTCAACGTCCTTTCCCTCCTCAAAGTCAGAGCTGTCTGTCTGCGTACCTTTTGAGACTTTAAGCCGCGATCCTTCCACCAGAGGCACCACACTCCGGGGACCCAGAGGCGTCCACGATGTTGGCAGGCGTCTGGAACTCTGTCTGGTAGGAGGCATCGTTGTCGTCGTTGGCTTTTTCAGGCAAAGTGTAGTCCGGCTGGAGACTCCTGCTCTTATATTACATAGGGGCGGTTATATGGGAGGGATTTGTTGTAAAGAGGCGTATTTTCCCATTGTCTAAGTGGTAGGGGGGCTGTCCTTGAGGGGGGTTGGCTTATGACGTCAGAGTAGGCGGTTCATAGGGGCGTTGACTACTCAAACGTCAACGCCTTCCTTACACCCACAATGTTTCGCCAATGCCGGCTGTCCAAAAAGAGGGTGGAGATTTTTTCAGAGTGCGCATCCATCCTCTCATTCCATTCAGCCAACGGTAGGGTCAAAACCCTCAAAAAAACACCACATTCAGTGTTAAATGCTTCCAAAGTAAAAAACAGTTCATTCTGATTTGTGCGATCACCAGTCTCTATCAGGTTGTTAGAATCAATTTTCACCTTAAAAAACCAACGACCTGTAGGCGTTGTCCTCGAGACCCATGTAAATGTTAAAACATTCCATGGTTCAGACGACTTCATACATTCTTTCAACACTCGAGGTACCAGTTGATTTAATATACCCCAGTCATTAGAGTTTAGAGTCCCAATAGCCACTAGGTGATGTATTTTCAACACCGTCCATGCTAAAATACAGACACAGCTCACCCATCTCGTAAAGGAAGCGGTATCCCCATGAGGCAGATGGATCCAAAGACCATATTTCCTCCAAAGACTCTGCGGGGGGTTTCTGAATACGTCGCAAAAACATCTGCTTCTTACGCGGCGCATCCAAAATCGAGTCGGTCCCAGTGCGTCCCATCTGCACTGAAACATTTGTCTCGCTGATTACATTGATTTTCCCCGCCATCCTCGCTGTAGCTCTATCGGACTGTTGAAGCGCTTGTTATATCCTTTTTACCCATACTAAACCACTCCCTCCGATCACGTCATTCAATCTCATTATTATTCATTATTCACTCAATCTAGGGGGGCGTGCACCGGATCCGGAAGTTAACCAAACAATTAGCATTTGAACCCGGGTCAGCCATGATATCTGCAAAAACAGGTAGGAACACCACCTACACATCATCCATCTTCATTAAGGGGTCATTAATCTTCATTAAATGACATCAGGAAGTCATTAAGGGTCATTCATCTTCATTATATAACACCTGGAAGTCATTAAAGGTCATTCATCTTCATTAAACGACATCCGGAAGTCATTCAAGGTCATTCATCTTCATTATACGACATCCGGAAGTCATTAAAGGTCATTCATCCTCATTAAACGACATCCGGAAGTCATTAAAGGTCATTACCCCTCATTAAATGACATCTGGAAGTCATTAAAGGTCATTAACCCTCATTAAATGACATCTGGAAGTCATTAAAGGGTCATTAATCTTCATTAAATGACATCAGGAAGTCATTAAGGGTCATTAATCTTCATTAAATGACATCAGGAAGTCATTAGGGGTCATTAATCTTCATTAAATGACATCAGGAAGTCATTAGGGGTCATTAACCCTCATTAAATGACATCAGGAAGTCATTAAGGGTCATTAACCCTCATTAAATGACATCAGGAAGTCATTAAGGGTCATTAACCCTCATTATATGACATCTGGAAGTCATTAAAGGGTCATTAATCTTCATTAGGGAGGGGTCATGACCCACACATGACCCCCCTAATCTAATTAAGAATGTCATCCATCAAATTTTGACAGAAGCGGCCTTGTCATTAAAAATGCATACAGAAAAAATTACTCTTGGAAAAACCGTGACAAATCACTATTTTACTTGTGTGAATAATTCTGAGACAAATCGCTCCGCATATTCTTATGATAACAACATGACAAACAATAGTAATTATATGGAAACTTACTGTTCGTCCAAAAGAATCCTCCTTCAAAACGTTGATGAAACCGTGTGAAAATCTTGTTCGACCCTTAAGTCTATCCGAATGTTCCGTTCTCTGCTGTGAAGAGTAGACCACTCAAATGAAATTAAAGCTCGTATCTCACACACTATACCTGAAAAAATGTAAATGTGGAAAATGTGATCGACCAATAAGAGCATAGGGGGCGGAGCTAACTCAGTTCGAGAAATGTCTTCGGTGCACAATATGAAAATGACTAAAAGACTTTTTACAATGCAATGAGCTTCATAATATATTTTCGTACAAATTTATTGCCCCATATGTATGTGCCCCTGGATAGTTGTACTATACTATTTGTAGTGAGTGATATAATAAGCGAAGTGCGCATCTCGAATTCAAGGTGCATTATGGGTAGCGGCGTGGTGCATTGTGGGTAGGCGAAACTACCGAACGGTCATTGAAAATGAATTGGATCCAATGGAATCGGTTCTGATAGAAACGTTTCAACCGTTGGAAAGTTGCTGTTTATTAACGTGTATAGCATGTAGTTTACTGACATCGGGGAAGTTGACTTGCAAGCTTTAAAATGTACAGTTACGCAAAGATTGTCACCACTCTAATCTCCGCCATTCAAATTGATAGGGTAGTTGGCAGCCATGTAGCCTTTTTTTTTTCCTCGCGCATGTGCAAACTTAATGCGCACTTCCAATGTTTGTTTTGCCAACAAGTTATTTGGTGCATGTGCAATGAGAAATCACGTTGTGTCTACCGAGTCCTTAGAGGGTTTTTTCTCTTTATTTTAACATTTCCATAAACATACACTTGTGGAGGATGTAACGCATGAACATGGCGACAATACTGTAACATTTGTAAAAACGCCACCAGCAAATGTTGATTAGGATGTCGCCCGTTTATTCTTCTCAACAAAACGCCACTCTTTTAGCAGTACAAATCACAAGGCGAGCAGTAAAAAACACGCAACCAAAACGCCCCCCCCCCCCCCCCCCACCGCGAGACCTGTGTTGCGTTCAATAATAATCAGGAAAAATAGTGCTCAGTTGTGCTCACACACAAGCACATAGTTCGTTACAATATAAGCAGCAAAAAAAGAATAGGAAAATAAACAAAAAGTTCTTGCACAACATTCACTTAAAATAAAAAAGGAACGTATGCCATTGCCTATACATTAAAAATCAAAACAATAAATACTGCTTCATATTGGCACTTATTTTCCTTGTATATTTATTTATTTCCCAATTCTCCACAAGTGAATATCTGACCATAGAAGCATTAACCTTCCTCTTGTGTTTGGGTCAGCATCAACCTGTTTTAGATTTTAAATGCACATAAGTACTACATGAATTTGTTTACAACTTAAAAACATTTTGACTTTGTAACTTCTAAACAAAATTATATCAATTATTATTATTTGTTTTAATTCTTTTTACCAAATTATAAAATGTTCTAGTGAAAATTTTGTCTTTTGTGTTGTTGGGGTCAGTTTCAACCCGGCTAGTTGTTTTTGTATGACACACCTATCTGTACTCATCAACGTCGTTGGATCATGAATGTAAGTACCCATTGTTCAACATTCCAATGTAAATGGTGGTCATTTGCATGATCTTTAGGGTGTGGTGAAATCTCATTGTTCAACATTCCAATGTGAATGGTGGTCATTTGCATGATCTTTAGGGTGTGGTGAAACTCCTGGACCATTGAAATGTTGAATTGCAGAGTAGGCCTACCTGTCTTCAGTTTATGGCAAGCAACAATGATAAGACTTACTAAGCCAGCTTTGGATCATATCTTTGCTGAAAATGAAGCACAGGACACACAGCAGCACAGCGACATAGAATATTTCTGAGGAGGAAGATGACGTGGCGTATCAACCGGAAGACACAGACACATCTGATCAGTCTGAGGAGGTGGTCACTGGTGCTGAAGTTGCTCCTGTCTTCATCAAATATTCAGATCCAAAAGTGGTAACATCTGTTGGAGCTCAGTAACTCCTGATATAATGTACATGGCAGGGCAGCAGCTACAAATGTTATCAACATAACCCCTGGAATCAAAAGGTTTGCTGTGACATCAATACATGTTTTGATTTGTTTGTGCAATTGTCACTAAAAAAAAAAAAAGAAGTCATCATTGCTATGACAAACCGTAAAGGAAAAAATGTCCATGGCAACATGTGGAATGACATTGAAGAGGAATGCCTGGATGCCTACATTGGTCTTCTTGTCGCAGGAGTGTACAGATCCAACAATGAGGCCACTGATAGCCTCTGCTGTTTCATACTGGCAAAAAAAATGATGGAGTGTAATATTGACATCCACTCTTCACAAAGATGCAGTTGTGTCATAAGGAAGTGACAATAAGTGCAAAATCATTCATCCTGGACTATAATAAAAACCAAGGCGGAGTGGAAAACCTGAACAAGCTGACTGCCACCTACACTTGCCAGCAAATGACCAGGAGATTGCCCATGGTTGTGCAGGAGCATCCTTCTAAGCCAGTCCCATCTCAATATCAACCACAACCCCAATGAGACAACCTGATTCTAAAAGAAAGACATATCGGTCTGCCCTAACAAGAACAAAAAGACAAACACATTGTGCTTCAACTGCAAAAAAAAATCTCTGTAAGGAAGACACTAAAAATGACACTTTTTGCCGTACATGCATCTAAACACATATACTGTACATTCATGTTCTTGTACAGATTGACTGTTTATGGACATAGTGCAAATGTAATTTTATGTAATGTTCAATGTGGCTCGATTGCAGATAATACTTCTGCAAAGAACACAGGTGTTATTTATACACAAACATCTAAAAATACACACACAAGCGCATTTGTTGTTTGTTTGACTATGTCCTTTTTGTATTCTTAGTAGGTCTGCTTTTTATATTGGATTTGTACTGAAGTTATTTTTGGGGGGAAAAACACTTGCTTTTGCCTTTTTCATGTACAGTACATAAATATGGATCGAAAATGACGCGCAACACCATAGATGTCACTATAGTTAATAATGTAGTAATAGTTATAGTTAATAATGTAGCGTGGAGGAGCAGGAGATATTTGGGCTGTCTCTCTCCACTATCACCCGTGCCTTGCTTTGAAAGAACGCACTTGGTTAGCCATTAGCACCGAATACCAAGAGGTGTCCATGGGCACTCTTGAAACTCCTGTGAGGGTAAAGAGCCGAACGGACGCCGTCTTGTAAGTTGGAGTGAGCCCAAGCCTATTTATCTTTAGGTGTGAGGCCTATTTTATTCAGCATCTCCACAAAATATCTCTTAAGAGTGAGTGTTGATGTGTTCGCTGTAACAGTAGAGCGGTCTCAGCTGCGTCATGGCGCATCCGAGAACGTAACAAAATAAAAGCGTCCAACGTCGTGAAAAGGAGTCACTATAACACAATTTAGCAGTAATAAATAAAATTATACTGCATATATTTGTGGGAATTGGCGTTAGGTTGTATTTTACAATTTTAAAATGCACAGAAACTCGCAAGTTACTTATTGTTTAAAAATAAATAGATCTTAATATGAAAAAAACACATCAATCGTTTCCGGTTCCTATGCAGTAAAAATTTGTCATTTTACAATGCACATCCTATTTCACTTAACAAAATAAAAGCATCAGCGAATGCATATATTTGTGGGGACTGTGTTGTATTTTACAGTTTTACAAATGTGCATAATTTCACAAGTTTCTTCATGTTAAACATTAGGCAGCTCCTAATATGAAAACAAAAATGCACTGAGCTGTCACCATTGTCTTACAAATGCAATTATGCCATGTTGTAGTGACAGAAAAATGACCAAAACAAATCAGTCACACTTTGGTTTGGTTTTACAGTACAGTACAATCTTAACAATCACCAAACCCATTGAGCTTGACACAATCATCACACCTGGAAAAAAAAATAAAAATCCACGTAATGGTTTATCATGCCATTTTCAAAAAAATTCTGTTTCCAATGTGCCAGTACCCCAATGTGCAAGTACCCTGTCAGGTTTAAACACCATCTTTGACATTTTTAAACTGCACAAATAAGGAGACAGACATTAAAATGAGAAAAACAAGGCCTTTACTTGTACAAGGAGAGATGAGTGAGAGATGTGTGCTGGTCACAATCCTCTAGCCCACCTGACAAACATTCACATTTCTTATCTATTTCATGGAGTTCGCTAACAAATGGTCACAAAGGGAGGTGGAGACATAGCAGCGGTGTGGCATCACAAAATAAACACAGGAGACATCCACTAACCATAAAACATTTTTACGACCACTAATCCCTGAAGGCTGTCTTTTGTCCTGGTCCGAAGATCTTCATTCCCACATTGAAGATGTCCTGAGGTTGAATAAACATGCATGTAGCCGGTCCAAACAGATAGCACAACATTTGAATAAAATGCTATTACAATTAAATCTATATAATAGAGAAAATATGGAATAATATATACATAATAATCCTAACATTTCCCCCCTGTTATTACATATTTACTCAAAGTCTCATACCATGTATTTGTTAAAAAAGCAAAACATCACCATCACAGTGCATAATACAATTTTTCCCATAACACAAATAAGTCCTTTGTCAACACTATCACATAGAGCATGACGTAACATTTCTTTTTCCATCACAAAACGCCATATTAGTAAAATTATCATAAGCACAATAAAATTCAACGTGTCGTCTTTAAAGTGCAATCAATATGTTGTTGCTCTAATGTGTGTACATTATCCAATGTTTAAAATCCAGTGTGCGCAATGTCCAATGTTTCTGTATGTAATTCTCAGCATTAATAATTCAACCAGCTGTCTCTCTTCCTCTTCTAGATGGCCCCAAAAACAAACATCAAAATCAAAAAGACAGCCCCAACTGTCTGATCGCATCTTACTCTCCATTCGATTCAGGAAAGGGACTCGTCTCCTTGAATTGTCCCTTCTGACACATCCTGCACAATAGACACTAGGCCCTGGACTTCACAGCGGTTGGGGGAACTTCGAGGGTAGCAAACAATGTGCTCCCAAAGTCTTCACTGACTTACTTGGTCAGACTTTTCACAGCTAGTCAAGCTGCTTGTTTCTCCTCTGACCTCACTTCAGTCAGGCTTCGCTCCGCAACCTGGCAAGCTGTTAGTCAATGGTACCTGTTTTGTGCCATGTGATAGGTGAATCTAGGAGAGTCGTTCAGCGATCTTCACAACCTTCGGGGCCAACAACACTTACAAGGGCCTTCCCACCTTAGGCTGGACCTTTAATCAAAGTCAGTCACTACCCTTGATGGGAGGCTTGCCTTCCTGCTGAGATAGAGAGTCATCTGGCATTTGATTAAACATTTTCACTTCCTTATCATTTAAACAATCTTCTCATATAGTCACTTAAATCAATTTCTTTCATCTGTATGTTTTAACAGGTCATTACAATAGGCAAATTTAAATGGTCCACCACACGAAATTTCAAACGAGCTTAACTGTCTTGTTCCTTTTACAATTTCCCAAATTACTTAATCCTCAATTATCTTATCTCCCTGCTTTGATCATGTATTTTTCTCTCGTTTTTCTGTTTTTCCCTTAAACAATATAACATATAAAGTGACTTTCATTCATTACTCCAAATAACTAGTATGTCATATAGAGACATTATCTATTCACACAATGCTTCTGACATAATAATAACATCCAGTTGTTTTTCTGGAACAATTTCAACTCATTGTTAAAATTTTTTAAGACCATCAATCAGTACTTGTTAATATTGACATTGTCTTACTTTTTGTTCAATTCCATAAAATCCATAGCCACTAACAGAAATTGTAGAATATTAGAAACATCAATTCCATGTATAACAAAATTCTAAAACAAAATTCCAAAAACGTAAAAACATGAAAAATTAAAAATATAAAATTTATATGCGGTATTGCAGTATTGTTACCAACTCCCCCCTTTTGAGACATCTTTATGGCTCACAACTCAAAATCATTATCCAAGCCACTTCATATAATCTTATGCTGCATGCAATTTAAAATAATTTTATAATATTTACAAAAGGTTTTCATTTTTTCCTTTTTTTTTTCCACTACAGTGTTCCCTCGTATATCAGTGGGTTAACCTTCATTCAGTCATTTTCCCCTTCTCAAAAAATTACACAGTTGTACAAAAATCCACAAAATCAGCACATTTTTTTCTTTTTTTTTTTCTTAAAACAACTATGGAATTTAAAAACAATAGGGACCCTGTAGCCTTCACCGCTCTGGCCCTAATTTGCGAAAGAACACTGTAGTTTACATGTCTTGGACGGATAGAATTTTATAGTCTACCCATAGCATAGTAGTAGTCTGGCATTTCTTCAAAACTAATTGTATCATACTACATCTTATATTGTTTACAACCATATAATCAAGTTTAAATGTGACACATCTTTCCCAAAGCTATATGTAGTTAATAATAAAGCCACCATGAATATCAATCATCTTGTTAACAAATAATAAAAATACTGGCTTAAATTCTACTTCATGCATTCTAAACAAACTCATAACCATGTCAGCAATCAATTGTCTGTTCAAATGGCCTTCCAATATCTTCGTAAAGCCACTACTATCATTGTTCAATTTAAATCACAAACTGCATTCTTCACATTCACCTATCTATTAAAATTTGTCAAAACATTGTCGTTGTTATCAGTATCTCTAGCATAATCATCCACCCAATTCATGTATAATTGCACAGCCAAATCAACCTGTGGGTGTTTTCGTTTTAAAACAGCATAATCACAAACATCCAAAGTTCATAACAGGTCACAATTTCACTCAGGAATTGAAGATGTCATTTTGTAATTTGTTTCAAATCTTAGGGCCGACAAAATAACTTTGTTTATCATTGGGTCTCCATCATAACCACTTTACAATCAAAACGATCTAAATATTACACCCTTGTTGCACAAAAGTGTAATACACCTTCATTTACATCAATCTCCAATTTCTTCTTTCTTTTTTTCCTTTTTAGCTATTGCTGGTTTTCATTTCACAGTTCAATTTTCTATCATGCTATAAAAGAATTTTGTCCATGCAAGTCAAAATCTGACTTCCCAAATGTACCCAAACAATTTCTAATTGCTTGAGAGGGTATTGTGGGACATTCACAATATCCTTGTAGTAACAATATATTTTCCTTCCAGTGCAAATTTAGACCAGAATATACAATTTGGGTGTACTGTTATAGTACTTATTCATTCCTCAAATTTTCATCAAGAATCCAAATTATCTAATAATATATTTCCAGTTAGTAAGTTTCGTATTTTCAATCAGCACTCCTGCCCTTTGCGAGTCCTTAATCACTAGTCTAATTTATCTCCAATTCAGCATTTTACTTCAATAAATCATCTTTAGCATAGATGATATCTGATCTGTTTGCTCTGATTTCCACTTACTTACATGTTGTCAAGAAACCCAAAATCAGAATAACTTTATATCCAGAATTCATAAGGAAGCAGGTTAAACAGTTCTTCCTATTTAGTTTGAAAGAAAAACAAAAGTTCTGTCATCTCTATTTGTTATATGCAGTGTCACTGTATCAAACTCATCATCAGTTTACAGGTAGTCAGTCAACTGTGACACTGTAGGTGTGGCATTGTTTTCGTTCTCACATTTATGCTCAGAGTGACATAGCTTATCATCTCCCTTCTTTACAATCAGTTCCCTCGCTTTTTCTAATAAGGCGTCAACTACCATTTAAGAATTTATTTAGGATATAGACTACGTCGTAAAAATGCAAAGATCCTACACCTTTCACATAGCAATATCCCTTTTTTACACAGCTTATCTTTTTATTACCATGTTCCCATCTAATGTAGACACCAAGACTAGGTCTAATCCAATTTAATCTAATTCTGCTTACTGGTTTCGTTTCATCTTTGTTTTTTATGTTCACCTTGTTCAAATAAATGGCCGTTTTTCCACCAACAACAATTACCAGGGTAATAAAAATTCCTCATGGGGCATCCAAGTACTATCTCGGCAGCAGGGTCTCGCTAATCTAGGGTCGTTACTTTGAGGGGTCAGTATTTTTACAGCAGCTCGTCTCAATCAAACTCATTTAAATTAATTACAGAGAACTCTAAGACACTGTAAAAACACAATTCTAAATTCCATGCTGAACCTTTACAACCAAAAACTCACTTTACCCAGAACTCAAAGATCCTGGGCTTGTTGGTGGAAAAACAACTATTAATAATTGTGCTCCATTAAGAACATTCAAATTCAATTATAAATGCCATTTTTTCTTCTTAATCAAATACAAATCTCAGCTATTTTTTTTTTTTTTTAAATTAACTTACCACTAATAATGTGTTTGCCTTTCAAACCATTTTAATAATCTTTTTCCCTTCAATACCTATTTTACTTATCAGGTTCTGGTGAGGGAGAATTTGTTAAATTCCACAGTCAATCACAGCAGGAGCTGAATCAGAATTCAATTAGGAAAACATTCCTCCGTATAACTAATCTTTTATACAAACTTTAGGACTATATTCAAAACAACATTGTAAAGGCTCTTTCTTGCAATTTTATGTTGTTCTCTAATCTGGATCTGCATGAGTCACACCAAATCTATTAGTAAATGCAAACACCACAGTAATGAACTTTTAGAACATTTAACTCCTAGTAAGTATTTCCAAATTCAGTCAACAAGGTTTAAATTACTACCTGTCTTACTCTGTTAGAAAGTCATGAAGTCATTGCATTTCCATATAGAAGCTTCTATTATCAGTGTGATATCAAGGCCTTCCCCATTTGGCAATTTGACAAATGGTGCCATTTCACACTTTACAATATAGTCATAGCTGAAAACCATCATTACTTACTTAATTCAAAGTTTCAGATTTCTTTAAACTTGTAGTCTGTAATCAAGAATTGTTCTACCTCTTTACATATAGGAATTTTCCACTTAGATCATAAATCTTTCACAGGAAGGAAAATTCATGTTCACAGAAAGTGGAGGAGGGTCACGCTCTCCTGGGTCAGACTGCACCTCCCCACTTCATGTCTTGTGCCAAATGTTTCTAATTTAATTACTCAGCCTTATTGTCAGTTGTCTTCTGTGTAAACTTTTATTCGTACATTTTCATAGGCACAGTATAGTTTTAGTTTAAAAGTGACTTTTCTGTGGCCTGTTAGCTATCCTCTCTTTTGGAGCGCTTTTATTTTATTTCATTTTATAGCCTTTGCTTTTCCCTCAAAATGAGGTGTTTTATATCCATAAATACCTTAGAGGTCAATTCTTATCCCTGAGTCCTAATTTTACCACTCCCTGTCAATCTTTAACTTATCTGGAGATCTATCCATTTTTTTTTTTTATTTAATTTTATCAACATTCAAACATACAACCAACTATCAGAGCTTCACACCCACCTAATGTAGTGAGGTAGCATAATATTAGGTATAAAAATATCTTTATTGTTTAACATTAAATCATTCCTCCACTACATTTCAAATATAGTGATATTTGAAATCCGATTCAATATCTGTACCACTTAGTGATTATCCCAATAATAATCAAAAATCTTCTCAGTTATTAAATTCTATGTTATAACACCTTCTTCTTCCAAAAGTTATTGTTTTTTTTTTTTTTTTTAAAGAATCATTCACCTAAATAATCATCACAACTACACATTTTGCCTGTCATCTGATCACAATTTTTAATTACCATTCAAACCTAGAATATAAATTGTATAATTGTGTAATCAATTACTTACATTGCTTCCTATCACTGTCAATTTTCCATGAAAATCATATTATTTCATATATATGACTAAAACAGCAGTCCTTTACCGGTTCTGTGTTTTTCTAACTCTTCTAATCATTTTAAACTATCTATTTTGTACTTTTGAGGGTAATTTCTTAACTCAGTGTCCTCTAACATTACACTTCCTTCCTGTCTTATCATCATCTACACCACCACAACTTGTTCTAAACACTTCACAAATCCCACTTTAAAATCATCCACTAATTCATCTTCTCTTTGTCCAGTTGTTCTAATTCTACCAACACAATTCTACTTTCACGTTTCTCTCTTACTTTTATCATTTCCCATGCTCAAAACAATCCAACAAAAAGGATTTTTTTTTCCCTGTCAGAAGTTCAACAACTTGTCATCAATCACCTACTTAACTCACTCTCAAACAATTAGCTTTACCATCCAAAAACAAAATACACAATTTTCACCTGAGGACCGGGTGTGACCTCTTCTTGGACCACTTTTTGGTCCACGCACCTCATATTTGATACAGACCAAAATTTCTCAATTTCACCGTTTTAACATAGTTATGTTAGACAGGATCTAACAACCCCTTATACACAATTTAAACCCTTTTAGCCGTCATCTTTAGACAATATGACACACAGACACATACACAAGAGCTCACAGAGACAAACAGTGAGAAGCCACACACATACACTTTTACAGACAATACACTTATGCCTCGATATCATTAGGCTGTTAAAGCTCCAACTTTCCATTTCATTTTATTCCTTATTTAATATTGTAGTGAATTACCATTATTATTGTTATTATTTTCACTATTGTAAATTAAGCTGGCCAGCAAAAGTATATCTTGTAATCCACGTATTTCAATGCTATATTTTAGATGGATCTAATTTTTCTATGAACTTCCAATCCTTACTGGATAGTTCATCTTGTAGCTCACTTTTACTGTTTATTTTCCCCCATTTTATATGAATTTGGTACAGTCCGCGAACCTAGAGTTTCCTAAGGACTGATATGTTCGAATAACAGGGTGACAATAAATTTCTCACTGTGGTAATTCTCAAGCTTCTACCCAACAGGGCGGAGAATTCTTGCCTTTGCTTCCACAATGAGTTGTCACTTACAATCCTGTTTGTTTAAAATGAAGTAAGTATCAAGTGACACTATACTTCCATTCACTTCACACACTCACACAAGGCCTTTTCCAGCATTACACGGAATTTAAGTACGTACACGACTCCGCCATCGTCTCTTTACACGGACGTTACTGGGCTCCGTTCCCTTTACTTGCCATTGACTAGTATTCACAAGGTTTTTCCTCCCACACAGTACCTTCGTGCAGGCTGCGACAGTACCTTCGCGCAGATTTTACGTCGACATTCATTCACACTTTCCCCCGGAAAGTAAACTTTTTCTCACCCAGATGTCTTCTCTCCATCGGAAAGCCGTCAGCCTGTAGATCCCAGCTGGCGGGCAGAATTTCCAGTCCTCAAAAAAGGATCTTAGGCTCACTCTAGGGAGCCTGTGCCATGGCCATGGTCTTTCTGGAGTCCACCACACCCGCTGGAATCCTTAGGCATCTTGGCATCCCGCTCAAAGGACCAAATAAATGTCAGGTTTAAACACCATCTTTGACATTTTTAAACTGCACAAATAAGGAGACAGACATTAAAATGAGAAAAACAAGGCCTTTACTTGTACAAGGAGAGATGAGCGAGAGATGTGTGCTGGTCACAATCCTCTAGCCCACTCTGACAAACATTCACATTTCTTATCTATTTCATGGAGTTCGCTAACAAATGGTCACAAAGGGAGGTGGAGACATAGCAGCGGTGTGGCATCACAAAATAAACACAGGAGACATCCACTAACCATAAAACTTTTTTACGACCACTAATCCCTGAAGGCTGTCTTTTGTCCTGGTCCGAAGATCTTCATTCCCACATTGAAGATGTCCTGAGGTTGAATAAACATGCATGTAGCCGGTCCAAACAGATAGCACAACATTTGAATAAAATGCTATTACAATTAAATCTATATAATAGAGAAAATATGGAATAATATATATATAATAATCCTAACATTTCCCCCCATATTTACTCAAAGTCTCATACCATGTATTAAAGAGCCGAACGGACGCCGTCTTGTAAGTTGGAGTGAGCCCAAGCCTATTTATCTTTAGGTGTGAGGCCTATTTTATTCAGCATCTCCACAAAATATCTCTTAAGAGTGAGTGTTGATGTGTTCGCTGTAACAGTAGAGCGGTCTCAGCTGCGTCATGGCGCATCCGAGAACGTAACAAAATAAAAGCGTCCAACGTCGTGAAAAGGAGTCACTATAACACAATTTAGCAGTAATAAATTAAATTATACTGCATATATTTGTGGGAATTGGCGTTAGGTTGTATTTTACAATTTTAAAATGCACAGAAACTCGCAAGTTACTTATTGTTTAAAAATAAATAGATCTTAATATGAAAAAAACACATCAATCGTTTCCGGTTCCTATGCAGTCAAAATTTGTCATTTTACAATGCACATCCTATTTCACTTAACAAAATAAAAGCATCAGCGAATGCATATATTTGTGGGGACTGTGTTGTATTTTACAGTTTTAAAAATGTGCATAATTTCACAAGTTTCTTCATGTTAAACATTAGGCAGCTCCTAATATGAAAACAAAAATGCACTGAGCTGTCACCATTATCTTACAAATGCAATTATGCCATGTTGTAGTGACAGAAAAATGACCAAAACAAATCAGTCACACTTTGGTTTGGTTTTACAGTACAGTACAATCTTAACAATCACCAAACCCATTGAGCTTGACACAATCATCACACCTGGAAAAAAAAAATAAAAATCCACGTAATGGTTTATCATGCCATTTTCAAAAAAAATCTGTTTCCAATGTGCCAGTACCCCAATGTGCAAGTACCCTGTCAGGTTTAAACACCATCTTTGACATTTTTAAACTGCACAAATAAGGAGACAGACATTAAAATGAGAAAAACAAGGCCTTTACTTGTACAAGGAGAGATGAGCGAGAGATGTGTGCTGGTCACAATCCTCTAGCCCACCTGACAAACATTCACATTTCTTATCTATTTCATGGAGTTCGCTAACAAATGGTCACAAAGGGAGGTGGAGACATAGCAGCGGTGTGGCATCACAAAATAAACACAGGAGACATCCACTAACCATAAAACTTTTTTACGACCACTAATCCCTGAAGGCTGTCTTTTGTCCTGGTCCGAAGATCTTCATTCCCACATTGAAGATGTCCTGAGGTTGAATAAACATGCATGTAGCCGGTCCAAACAGATAGCACAACATTTGAATAAAATGCTATTACAATTAAATCTATATAATAGAGAAAATATGGAATAATATATACATAACTAGAGCTGCGAGCAGCTATAAAGGGCCCTCGCAACCCGGGCCACGTTGGGGTATTTGCACGTCGGGGTACTGGCATGTTGGGGTACTGTCAAATAGGAAACCATCTAAATTTTAAACGTTTTTGCCATGCTTTGTGTTTGTAAAGTTTCATGGAAAGGCCAAAAATGATGCACAATTAACAAAATAAAATCAAAATGGATTGGCACATGGCTATATAGAATACTTTTTGAATATATTAGGCATGCCTGCCAATATTCACACATCTAGCTGAATCATATAATCGGAAAGACTTCATAAAAATGTCTAGAGGGCGCTATTGAAGCATTTATTGCAAATTTAATAAGAAATCTCTAAAATATTCATGCTTATGACAAGCCTGATGTGTGTGTAAAGTTTCATGAGTTTTTGCACATGTTTAGACCAAAAAAAAAAAGCAGCATTTTACTTGGCAAACAATGCATCGCCATGAAACGGCGTGCGACAAAATAAATAACTTTCGATAACTTTGTATCTTAAACATCTTAAGATGAAGCACACCAAGTTTGAAGACAGTCGGATAAATTTTGTAGGAGGAGTTCGTTAAAATATGACCCCTAAAAAAGGCCACAAAAAATGGCTACAAATCCCAACGTAAATCAAAATGGCGGACTTCCTGTTTGGTTTAGCAGATGGTTCCAAGAGACTTTTTTGTACATCGTGGGCTCTTATGTATGCCTCTAAATTATCATAGCGCTAGGTGAAACGTACAACCGGGAATGCTTCGTTAAAGAGGAGTTTTTTACCTCAAAATGTGATGACCGGCCCCTACGGGACTTCCTGTTGGGTTTAGCACATGGCACCAAGAGACTTTTTTGTACATCGTGGGCTGTTAAATTTGTCTCCAAATTTTCGTAGCTCTAGCTGCTTCGTACAACTGGGAATGCTTCATTAAGAGGGAATTTTTTCCTTTGCAAACTGTGCATGCCACGGCAACAGCGTGCGACGAAATAAAAAGCTTTCAATAACTTTTCATCTTCAACATTTTAAGATGAATCACACCAAGTTTGGAGATGATCGGATAAACTCTGTAGGAGGAGTTCGTTAAAATAAGACCCCTATGAAATGGCCCAAAAAATGGCAACACGTTCCAAAGTAAATCAAAATGGCGGACTTCCTGTTCGGTTTAGCATATGGTTCAAAAAGAGTTTTTTGTACCTTGAGGGCTGTTACATATGTCTTCAAATGTTGGTAACTCTAGGTGAAATGTACAGCCGGGAATGCTTCATTAAATAAGAATTTTGATACACAAAATTTGATGCCTCGCCTCTGGCGGACTTCCTGTTAGGTTTAGCATATGGCACCAACAGGCTTTTTTGTAGATCATAGTCTGTTACATATGTGTACCAATTTTCGTGGCTCTCAATTAAACGTACCACCGGCAATGCTTTGTTAAGTAAGAATTTTGAAACTGTAAATTTGATGCCCCGCCACCGTCATATAGTATGTCAAAAACTTTTGATTTTTTACCATGATGTTGTCCCAGGTGTTGAGATGGTACAGCCCAAGTTTGAAGTCAATCGGGTTAACCGTGTAGGAGAAGCGGGCAAAAGTATGACCCCTGTAAATGTGCAAAAATGGGCCAAAATTGGACATTCAAATACTCATACCTCACTTCCTGTCTATTTTAGGGTACACATATCAAAGAGGTTTTTGTTCATCTGGATGTGCTACAGGTGCCACACAATTTTCGTAGCCATAGGATAATCGTAGCGGGACAGGGATCCGTTAAACCTATGTAGGTGGCGCTACAGAGCCATTTTTCTGTTATCATGTATGGCGACTTTAAAATATCAAATTTTTCGCCAGGCCCGATCTGCGTGTAAAGTTTGGTGAGTTTTCGTTCATTTTTAGTGCCTCAAAAATGTGGTTGTTTGCGGAAAAGAATAATAACAAAGAAAAAGAAGAAGAAGAAGAAGAAGAAGAAGAAGAAGAAGAAGAAGAATTCCTTCAGGAACAATAGGGACCTCGCAGCGGTCGCTGCTCGGGCCCTAATAATCCTAACATACCCCAACGTGGCCCGGGCTGCGAGGGCCCTTTATAGCTGCTCGCAGCTCTAGTTAGGGCCCGAGCAGCGGCGGCGGCGGTACCGCTGCGAGGCCCTATTGTTTTTGTAGGAATTTTTCTTATTATTCTTCTTCTTCTTCTCCGCAAACAATCGCATTTTTGAGACACTAGACGTGAACGAAAACTCACCAAACTTTACACGCACATCAGGCCTGGCGAAAAATTTGATATTTTAAAGTCGCCATACATGATAACAGAAAAATGGCTCTGTAGCGCCACCTACATAGGTTTAACGGATCCCTGTCCCGCTACGATTGTCCTACGGCTACGAAAATTGTGTGGCACCTGTAGCACATCCAGATGAACAAAAACCTCTTTGATAGTTGTACCCTAAAATAGACAGGAAGTGAGGTATGATCATTTGAATGTCCAATTTTGGCCCATTTTTGCACATTTACAGGGGTCATACTTTTGCCCACTTCTCCTACACGGTTAACCCAATTGAGTTCAAACTTGGGATGTACCATCTCAACACCTGGGACAACACCATGGTAAAAAATCTAAAGTTTTTGACATACTATATGACGGCGGCGGGGCATCAAATTTAGAGTTTCAAAATTCTTACTTAACATAGTATTGCCGGTTGTACGTTTAACCTAGAGCTACGAAAATTGGTACACATATGTAACAGACTATGATCTACAAAAAAGTCTTTGGTGCCATATGCTAAACCCAACAGGAAGTCCGCCAGAGGCGGGGCATCTAATTTTGCGTTTCAAAATTCTTAATTAAAGAAGCATTCCCGGCTGTACGTTTCACCTAGAGTTACCAAAATTTGAAGACATATGTAACAGCCCTCAAGGTACAAAAAACTCTTTTTGAACCATGTGCTAAACCTTACAGAAAGTCCACCATTTTGAGTTACTTTGGAACGTGTTGCCATTTTTTTGGCCATTTCATAGGGGTCTTATTTTAACGAACTCCACCTACAGAGTTTATCCCATCATCTTCAAATTTGGTGTGATTCATCTTAAGATGTTGAAGATGAAAAGTTATTGAAAGCTTTTTATTTCGTCGCACGCTGTTGCCGTGGCATGCACTTGTTTGCCTAAGAAAAAAAAATATTCTTAATGAAGAATTCCCAATTGTACGAAGCAGCTAGAGCTACGAAAATTTGTAGACATATGTAACAGCCCACAATGTACAAAAAAGTCTCTTGGTGCTATGTGCTAAACCGAACAGGAAGTCCCCCAGGGGCCGGGCATCACATTTTGAGCTAAAAAACTCCTCTTTAACGAAGCATTCCCGGTTGTACGTTTAATCGAGAGCTACGAAAATTGGTACACATATGTAACAGACTATGATCTACAAAAAAGCCTGTTGGTGCCATATGCTAAACCTAACAGGAAGTCCGCCAGAGGCGAGGCATCAAATTTTGTGTTTCAAAATTCTTACTTAATGAAGCATTCCCGGCTGTACATTTCACCTAGAGTTACCAACATTTGAAGACATATGTAACAGCCCTCAAGGTACAAAAAACTCTTTTTGAACCATATGCTAAACCGAACAGGAAGTCCGCCATTTTGATTTACTTTGGAACGTGTTGCCATTTTTTGGGCCATTTCATAGGGGTCTTATTTTAACGAACTCCTCCTACAGAGTTTATCTGATCATCTCCAAACTTGGTGTGATTCATCTTAAGATGTTGAAGATGAAAAGTTATTGAAAGCTTTTTATTTCGTTGCACGCTGTTGCCGTGGCATGCACAGTTTGCAAAGGAAAAAATTCCTTCTTAATGAAGCATTCCCAGTTGTACGAAGCAGCTAGAGCTACGAAAATTTGGAGACAAATGTAACAGCCCACGATGTACAAAAAAGGCTCCTGGTGCCATGTGCTAAACCCAACAGGAAGTCCCGTAGGGGCCGGGCATCACATTTTGAGCTAAAAAAAACTCCTCTTAACGAAGCATTCCCGGTTGTACGTCTCACCTAGCGCTATGATAATTTAGAGGCATACATAAGAGCCCACGATGTACAAAAAAGTCTCTTTGAGCCATCTGCTAAACCAAACAGGAAGTCCGCCATTTTGATTTACGTTGGGATTTGTAGCCATTTTTTGTGGCCTTTTTTAGGGGTCATATTTTAACGAACTCCTCCTACAAAATTTATCCGACTGTCTTCAAACTTGGTGTGCTTCATCTTAAGATGTTTAAGATGCAAAGTTATCGAAAGTTATTTATTTTGTCGCACACCGTTGTCATGGCGATGCATTGTTTGCCAAGTAAAATGCTGCTTTTTTTTGGTCTAAACGTGCAAAAACTCATGAAACTTTACACACACATCAGGCTTGTCATAAGCATGAATATTTTAGAGATTTCTTATTCAATTTGCAATAAATGGTTCAATAGCACCCTCTAGACATTTTTATGAAGCTTTTGCAAATGTTTTGTATTTTATGATTCAGCTAGATTTGTAGAAATTGGGATACCTATCAGCCTAAGACTTACAAAAAGGTTTCTAAAGCCATATGCTGAATCAAACGGGACGTCTGCCATTTTTTGGGGCCTTTTATAGGGGTCATATTTTCAACAGAACTTATCAGATCGTCTTCATTCTTTGGTGTGTTTCATCTTAAGATATTTAAGATGAAAAGTTATTGAATTTTTTTATTTTGTCACACGCCTTTGCTGTAGCCATGCATTGTTTGTGAAGAAAAATGCTTTTTTGAGAGTCTAAATATGGGCGAAAACTCACAAAACTTTGCACACACACCAGACCTGTCTGGAACATGAATATTTTATTTAGAGATTTGTTGTGCAATTTGTAATAAATTGCTCAATAGCGCCCTCTAGACATTTTTGTGAAGTCTTTCCGATTATATGATTCAGCTAGATATGTCAATATTGGCAGGCATGCCTAATATATTCAAAAAGTATTCTATATAGCCATGTGACAATCCATTTTGATTTTATTTTGTTAATTGTGCATCATTTTTGGCCTTTCCATGAAACTTTACAAACACAAAGCATGGCAAAAACGTTTACAATTTAGATGGTTTCCTATTTGACAGTACCCCAACATGCCAGGACCCCGACGTGCAAATACCCCAACGTGGCCCGGGTTGCGAGGGCCCTTTATAGCTGCTCGCAGCTCTAGTTCTTCTTCTTCTTCTTCTTCTTCTCCGTAAACGATCGCATTTTTGAGGGCCTAAACATTTACGAAAACTCACCAAACTTTGCAGTCTCTTCGGGCCCGGCGAAAAATTTGATATTATGTAGTTGCTATAACAATGCGACTCTATAGCGCCCCCTAGCGTAGAAAAATAAAAACCAATCCCGGCCCGTTTGACCTAGAGCTACGAAAATTTCCAGGCACGTGTAGCACCACGAGACGCACAAAAAAGTCAGTGGAAGCCATTTCCTAAAATGTACAGGAAGTGAGCTATGAATTTTTGAATGTCCAATTTTGGCCCATTTTGGCACATTCACTGTGGTCATGCTTTTTCCCCCTTTGCAAATATTTTTCAGCCAGTTGACTTCAAACTTGCCATGTATCATCTCAAGACCCAAGACAACAACTGGGCAAAATATCTTGACTTTTTGGAATACTATATGACGGGGGCGGGGCATCAAATATTGCCTTTAAAATGTAATTTGTCCAGAAAGACAAAATGCTGAATAACTCCCATGAACAAGCTCCAAAAAATCTCAAACTTCTCATGCAACCCTGACATGCAAATACCCCAACGTGGCACGGGTTGCGAGGGCCCTATATAGCTGCTCGCACCTCTAGTTAGGGCCCGAGCAGCGGCAGCGGTGGTGCCGCTGCGAGGCCCTATTGTTTTTGTAGGAATTCTTATTATTATTAGGGCCCGAGCAGTGGCGGCACCGGCGGCGGTGCCGCTGCGAGGCCCTATTGTTTTTGTAGGAATTCTTTTTATTATTATTATTATTAGGGCCCGAGCAGCGGCAGCGGCGGTGCTACGAAAATTTGTAGACATATGTAACAGCCCAAGATGTACAAAAAAGTCTCTTGGTGCCCTGTGTTAAACCCAACAGGAAGTCCCCCAGGGGCCGGGCATCACATTTTGAGCTAAAAAAACCTCCTCTTTAACAAAGCATACCCGGCTGTACGTTTCACCAAGAGTTACCAATTTGTAGAGGTATATAACAGCCCTCGAGGTACAAAAAACTCTTTTTGAACCATATGCTAAACCTAACAGGACGTCCGCCATTTTGATTTACTTTGGAATGTGTTGGAATTTTTTTTGGCCATTTCATAGGGGTCATATTTTAACAAACTCCTCCTACAGAGTTTATCCGATCATCTTCAAACTTGGTGTGATTCATCTTAAGATGTTGAAAATGAAAAGTTATTGAAAGTTTTTTATTTCGTCACACGCTGTTGTCGTGGCATGCACTTTTTGCAAAGGAAAAAAATCCTTCTTAATGAAGCATTCCCAGTTGTACGAAGCAGCAAGTGCGACCAAAAATTGTAGACATATGTAACAGCCCAGGATGTACAAAAAAGTCTCTTGGTGCCATGTGCTAAACCCAACAGGAAGTCCCGCAGGGGCCGGGCATCACATTTTGAGCTAAAAAAAACTCCTCTTTAACGAAGCATTCCCGGTTGTACGTTTCACCTAGCGCAATGATAATTTGGAGGCATACATAAGAGCCCACGATGTACAAAAAAGTCTCATGGAACCATCTGCTAAACCAAACAGGAAGTCCGCCATTTTGATTTACGTCGGCATTTGTAGCCATTTTTTGTGACCTTTCTTAGGGGTCATATTTTCACGAACTCCTCGTACAAAATTCATCTGACCGTCTTCAAACTTGGTGTGTTTCATCTTAAGATGTTTAAGATGCAAAGTTATCGAAAGTTTTTTATTTTGTCACATGCTGTTGCCATAGCGATGCATTGTTTGCCAAGTAAAGTGCTGCTTATTTTTTTGGTCTATACATGTGTGAAAACTCATGAACTTTGCACACACATCAGACTTGTCATGAACATGAATTTTTAGAGATTTCTTGTGCAATTTGCAATAAATCGGGCCCTCTATACATTTTTATGGAGCATTTCCGATTGGATGATTCAAGCGCGAAATAACTAAAGATGACTTGACTTGACCGAGATTTGTGAAAACTCAGAGGCATACCTATTAGTCTAAGACCTACAAAAAGTATTCTGTAGCCGTATGCTAAACCTAAAAGGAAGTCCGCCATTTTGAATTTATTTTGGGAATTGCACACCATATTTTGCGTTTTGATTAAACTTTGCACACACAAGGCTTGTCAAAAACATTTTAGATGGTCCTTGTCCTATTTGACAGTACCCCAACGTGCCAGTACCCCGACGTGCAAGTACCCCAACGTGGCCCGGGTTGCGAGGGCCCTTTATAGCTGCTCGCAGCTCTAGTTAGGGCCCGAGCAGCGACCGCTGCGAGGTCCCTATTGTTCCTGAAGGAATTCTTATTAGGGCCCGAGCAGCGGCGGCACCGTCGCCGCTGCGAGGCCCTATTGTTTTTGTAGGAATTCTTCTTCTTATTATTATTTTTCTTCTCCGCAAACAATCGCATTTTTGAGACACTAAACGTGAACGAAAACTCACCAAACTTTACACGCAGATCGGGCCTGGCGAAAAATTTTATATTTTAAAGTCGCCATACATGATAACAGAAAAATGGCTCTGTAGCGCCACCTACATAGGTTAAACGGATCCCTGTCCCGCTACGATTGTCCTACGTCTATGAAAATTGTGTGGCACCTGTAGCACATCCAGGTGAACAAAAACCTCTTTGATATGTATACCCTAAAATAGACAGGAAGTGAGGTATGAGTATTTCAATGTCCAATTTTGGCCCATTTTTACACATTTACAGGGGTCATACTTTTGCCCGCTTCTCCTACACGGTTAATCCGATTGACTTCAAACTTGGGATGTACCATCTCAACACCTGGGACAACACCATGGTAAAAAATCGTAAGTTTTTGACATACTATATAACGGCGGCGGGTCATCAAATTTAGAGTTTCAAAATTCTTACTTAACGAAGCATTGCCGGTTGTAAGTTTAATCTAGAGCTACGAAAATTGGTACACATATGTAACAGACTATGACCTACAAAAAAGCCTGTTGGTGCCATATGCTAAACCTAACAGGAAGTCCGCCAGAGGTGAGGCATCAAATTTTGCGTTTCAAAATTCTTACTTAATGAAGCATTCCCGGCTGTACATTTCACCTAGAGTTACCAAAATTTGAAGACATGTGTTCACCTGTTAATTTTTAAGATTTTGACACATTCAGCTCAAATGTACACAATTGCTGATTATGGCTGTCAAATCTAAACCAAACGTTGTGCACTCAAATCTTTTGCTGTATTTAGTTTATTTTGGCATCCGGATGATGATTCTAGCATGAAATTGCTTGGGCACCTGTTAATTTTTAAGATTTTGACACATTCAGCTCAAATGTACACAATTGCTGGTTATGGCTGTCAAATCTAAACCAAACGTTGTGCACTCAAATCTTTTGCTGTATTTAGTTTATTTTGGCATCCGGATGATGATTCTAGCATGAAATTGCTTGGGCACCTGTTAATTTTTAAGATTTTGACACATTCAGCTCAAATGTACAATCATGCGCTAAAAACGCATTTAAAGCAATAAAAAGGTGATTATGGCTGTCAAACCTAAACCAAACGTTGTGCACTCAAATCTTTTGCTGTATTTAGTTTATTTTGGCATCGGGATGATGATTCTAGCATGAAATTGCTTGGGCACCTGTTAATTTTCAAGATTTTGACACATTTAGCTCAAATGTACAATAAAGCGCTAAAAACGCATTTAAAGCAATAAAAAGGTGATTATGGCTGTCAAACTTAAACCAAACGTTGTGCACTCAAATCTTTTCCTGTATTTAGTTTATTTTGGCATCCGGATGATGATTCTAGCATGAAATTGCTTGGGCACCTGTTAATTTTTAAGATTTTGACACATTCAGCTCAAATGTACAATCATGCGCTAAAAACGCATTTAAAGCAATAAAAAGGTGATTATGGCTGTCAAACCTAAACCAAACGTTGTGCACTCAAATCTTTTGCTGTATTTAGTTTATTTTGGCATCCGGATGATGATTCTAGCATGAAATTGCTTGGGCACCTGTTAATTTTTAAGATTTTGACACATTCAGCTCAAATGTACAATCATGCGCTAAAAACGCATTTAAAGCAATAAAAAGGTGATTATGGCTGTCAAACCTAAACCAAACGTTGTGCACTCAAATCTTTTGCTGTATTTAGTTTATTTTGGCATCCGGATGATGATTCTAGCATGAAATTGCTTGGGCACCTGTTAATTTTTAAGATTTTGACACATTCAGCTCAAATGTACACAATTGCTGATTATGGCTGTCAAATCTAAACCAAACGTTGTGCACTCAAATCTTTTGCTGTATTTAGTTTATTTTGGCATCCGGATGATGATTCTAGCATGAAATTGCTTGGGCACCTGTTAATTTTTAAGATTTTGACACATTCAGCTCAAATGTACAATCATGCGCTAAAAACGCATTTAAAGCAATAAAAAGGTGATTATGGCTGTCAAACCTAAACCAAACGTTGTGCACTCAAATCTTTTGCTGTATTTAGTTTATTTTGGCATCCGGATGATGATTCTAGCATGAAATTGCTTGGGCACCTGTTAATTTTTAAGATTTTGACACATTCAGCTCAAATGTACACAATTGCTGATTATGGCTGTCAAATCTAAACCAAACGTTGTGCACTCAAATCTTTTGCTGTATTTAGTTTATTTTGGCATCCGGATGTTGATTCTAGCATGAAATTGCTTGGGCACCTGTTAATTTTTAAGATTTTGACACATTCAGCTCAAATGTACAATCATGCGCTAAAAACGCATTTAAAGCAATAAAAAGGTGATTATGGCTGTCAAACCTAAACCAAACGTTGTGCACTCAAATCTTTTGCTGTATTTAGTTTATTTTGGCATCCGGATGATGATTCTAGCATGAAATTGCTTGGGCACCTGTTAATTTTTAAGATTTTGACACATTCAGCTCAAATGTACACAATTGCTGATTATGGCTGTCAAATCTAAACCAAACGTTGTGGACTCAAATCTTTTGCTGTATTTAGTTTATTTTGGCATCCAGATGATGATTCTAGCATGGAATTACTTGGGCACCTGTTAATTTTTAAGATTTTGACACATTCATCTCAAATGTACACAATTGCTGATTATGGCTGTCAAATCTAAACCAAACGTTGTGCACTCAAATCTTTTGCTGTATTTAGTTTATTTTGGCATCTGGATGATGATTCTAGCATGAAATTGCTTGGGCACCTGTTAATTTTTAAGATTTTGACACATTCAGCTCAAATGTACAATCATGCGCTAAAAACGCATTTAAGGCAATAAAAAGGTGATTATGGCTGTCAAACCTAAACCAAACGTTGTGCACTCAAATCTTTTGCTGTATTTAGTTTATTTTGGCATTCGGATGATGATTCTAGCATGAAATTGCTTGGGCACCTGTTAATTTTTAAGATTTTGACACATTCAGCTCAAATGTACACAATTGCTGATTATGGCTGTCAAATCTAAACCAAACGTTGTGCACTCAAATCTTTTGCTGTATTTAGTTTATTTTGGCATCCGGATGTTGATTCTAGCATGAAATTGCTTGGGCACCTGTTAATTTTTAAGATTTTGACACATTCAGCTCAAATGTACAATCATGCGCTAAAAACGCATTTAAAGCAATAAAAAGGTGATTATGGCTGTCAAACCTAAACCAAACGTTGTGCACTCAAATCTTTTGCTGTATTTAGTTTATTTTGGCATCCGGATGATGATTCTAGCATGAAATTGCTTGGGCACCTGTTAATTTTTAAGATTTTGACACATTCAGCTCAAATGTACACAATTGCTGATTATGGCTGTCAAATCTAAACCAAACGTTGTGGACTCAAATCTTTTGCTGTATTTAGTTTATTTTGGCATCCAGATGATGATTCTAGCATGGAATTACTTGGGCACCTGTTAATTTTTAAGATTTTGACACATTCATCTCAAATGTACACAATTGCTGATTATGGCTGTCAAATCTAAACCAAACGTTGTGCACTCAAATCTTTTGCTGTATTTAGTTTATTTTGGCATCCGGATGATGATTCTAGCATGAAATTGCTTGGGCACCTGTTAATGTATTTATGTATTTTTTATTTTTTATTTTATTTTATTTTTATTTTTTAAGAGCTCAGAATTGTTCATTCGGTAGTCTTACCGATTCAACGTCTTATCTTCATTGCTCTTTTTTTTTTTTTTGTGTGTGCGTGCGTGCGTTTGCGTGCGTGCGTGCGTGCGTGCGTGCGTGTGCGTGCAAATACGTATAAATGTATACTCATTAATACACCTAAAGCCTTATAAATATCCCATTACCCTTCGCCTTAACCAGGTACTTCAGAATCTTGCCAGAGTCGTGAAGTTTAAATGGTCAGGAGACCAGAGAAAAGGTCAGAAAAAAATTAAGAGAAAAGAAAGATAAATCAAAGTGAAATCCAGCACCGACCAAACACTTCCTGCCTTCCCCATGATTACAAAATCAAAGTCTGACGCCAACCCCGGAGGCCTCTAAATTCCAGCAAATTTAGCGAGATCTCAAGAGACCAGAGGAAAAACTAAAGAGAGGAAGGAGGGAAGGATCGATAAGGCAGAGTGAGATCCATAGAAGCCAGTACATCCAATCCATCAAAGTGAAATCCAGCACCAACAAAACCCCTCCTGCGTGGTTACAAAACCAGAGTCTTATGCCAACCCCAGAAACCTCAAACTTCCAATAAATTGAGATCTCAAGTGACCAGAGGAAAAACTAAAGAGAGGAAGGAGGGAAGGATAGATGAAGCAAAGTGAGATCCAAAGACCCAGCACCCACTGATTCAAGGGGCTGTGGGAGGGAGAGGCTACTTCTGTTGAGTTTCAGTAGATGCTGGTGCGACGGATCTGGCATGCATAAGGACCACTACCAAAGAAAGACGCCGTCAACCGCGGTCCAGCAAAGCGAGCACCGCCCCCCCTCGAAATCCCCAGGCCGCGGCAGCACCAAGGCCACCCCCAAGCCACCCGAGCGGACACCGGTCGGCGAGCCGACCCAGACGCCCGGAACACCCCCGCCCCAGCCCCGGCCCACACCCCCGAGCCCAAGGCCGCAGAACGAGGCCCAGCGGGCCCCCACAGCGCCCCACTGGTCCCCAGCCCCCATCCCCCCACGACCCCCCCGCACCCCACCCAAACCCGCCACCCGCCACGACCCAGGCCCCACCACCCCCGGCCCCCAAACCCCCGAACACACCCCGACCTCCAACCCCCCACCCACCCATACCTCCACCCCCCCCCAAACAAGCCGCCCCCCCCCCCCCCCCGACGACCGCCAACCCCCCCGCGAGCCCCCCCCCACCCCCGGAAACCGGCACCGGGCAGCAGCGCAGAGAGGGAAAACGTGCCCACCCCACCTCCAGCCGTGCGAGAGTAGCCCAGCGGCGGGAGGGGGGAAGCGGAGGAGGAAGCACCAGGGGAAAAGGCGGAACACCAGAACACCGAGCCCGGTGGGGAGAGGCCCCGGTCGTCACGCCAGCGTACTAGTGACACCTAACCCTGTTACTGAGCCCGCCAGCTCGCCGACTGGCGAGCTCTACCCTTACACCGTGAATGTGGCCCCCACCCAGTGTATATACAAGTGTGTGCGTGTGGTGCATTAAAATTGGGAGCAGGTGAGTCGGAGCAGAGGGAAAAAATTTCCCCTACTCCGACACACCCGCATCCCCCCAAAAAAATGAATATGTATATGTGTGGTGCATTAAAAAAGGAAATGGAGGGACAAAGTGGTGGGGCAGGGACACAGATGGGGGGGACCACAGCGCTGCCAGGCACTGCAGTCCATCCCCTCTGATGGCTCCCCGCCCCAACTCACCCCTCCCCTTGGACATGAAGTGCATTAAAATTGGAGGGGAGTTGAAGGGTGAAGACGGTGTTTCCACCCTTCCCCACCCCACCAAGAAATGTGTTGTGTGCCCTATGTGTATATTTACAAAGTGTATAGTGCAAAACTAGTGAAGTGAGTAAGAGGAGCGACCAGCGGGGCCTCACCCAACCCGGCGGGTGTAGGTGGCACGCCCGCCCCTCAGCACACCCCCACCCACCCCCACCCCACCTATCTGGCACCACAATAGGCGGGCCGCCAGCGCAGCAGGGCTACTGGACAGCCCACCGGCCACCGGAGCCCGCCCGGGGCGCCAGGAGTTCTACCGGGGTGGGGCAGGCCTCAAACCCCCGCCCGGCCCCCGGAGCCCGACGCCCGGGCCGGGGAGGGAGCCACAGGCCCAGGGAGAGGGAGGGGGAGGGGGCGGGGGGCAGACAGGGAAGGGGGGGGGGGGGGCGACAAGGGAAAAGGGACCGGGAGGCAGAGGAGGATGGGCGGGAGGAGGCGAGGAGGGAGAGGCGACGGGGGGTAGGAAGGGGGAGGGGAGAGGGAGCCACGGGGCACACCAGAGGCCCACCCGCCCCAAACCGCGCCGCCGGGCACGGAGCAGCGGACCGCGCCGGGACGGCACCGCCCCGGGCACCAGGGAAAGCACCCCAACACCGCACCCCACAGGGGGCCCAGGGAGCGGCCAAGACGCAACCGCTACCGAGCAGACAACGGGGGGCAGAACCACCCCCGCCCGACCACGGGGGACGGCGTCAAGAAAATTGACTAATTAGCATGCAGTAACACCAAGTGTTGATGCTTAGTGCCCACTAGAAATAAATCTTAAGGAGTTAGTGAGTAAAGTGTCGCATAGTGTGGTATGCTTGAGCCCACTAGCAGCAACTAGGTTCCTGACTATATAAAAATAAAAACAATCAGATACAAAATACCAAATACAGAAGCAGCGAAAACAGAAGTTGTAACGATGTGGTGGCTCTCGTTAACAGGCAGAATCTTGGCAGGATTAAGTTGCCAAATTAAGATTAAAATATTCTATGTACATAGACCATATTTGTTTAAATCTTGATACTTGATTTTTATTTAAGGCAGAGATTTTTTCCATTGAGATATAATTTATTAGTAAGTTTAACCAGTGGTCGATATTCAGAGATTGTTTATTTTTCCAATTGACAAGGATGATTTTTTTAGCAATAGTAAGGGCTATAAATATAGATTGGGATTGTTTACATGGTAGCTCAGTTATTGTTAAGTCACCTAGTAAACACAATCTTGGAGATAAAGGAAGCCTACAGTTTAATATATCAACGAGCTTTTCCAAGATTTTAGTCCAGAAATGCATCACTGGAGTACATGACCATAAAGCATGAAGATAAGTATCGGCAGTGTTTTGTGAGCACTGGAGACAAATGTCGGAGTCAGAGAGTCCCATTTTTTTCATCATATATTGTGTAATATATGTTCTATGAAGTATCTTATATTGGATAAGTTGCAAATTTGTCTGTTTGGTCATTTTAAATACATTTTCACAGATTTGGGTCCAAAAGTCTGGTTCCGGAACTATAGACAAGTCTTTTTCCCATTTTAAAGTCGGTAAATACGTTTTATTTGTGTATAAAAATAACTTATATATTTTTGATATTTTCTTTATTGTTGTTGGAGAAAGCTTTATAATATCTTTAGCTAAGACAGGCAGTTGGAGCGTGTCCTGAAGTGTTGGGATTTGTTTCTTAACCATATTTTTAACTTGCAGATAATGTAAGAAATTTCCATTTTTTATTTCATATTTCTGGACCAAGTTTGTATACGATATAAACTTATTATCTGAGAAAAGATGATGAAGGTGTGTAATTCCTTTCTGCTCCCATAAGCTTAAATGGAACGACTGATTATTAAGTTGAAAGTCGGGGTTATGCCAAATGGGAGAGAGCCCACAGGGCGCCAATTGGGAGTTTGTAATTTCTAATGCCTTCCACCAGGCAGTCAGGGTGGCGGCTATCATTGGGTTTTTAAAACAATTATGTCGTTTTATTGATTTTGTAATAAAGAGTAAATCTAACAGTCTAAGATTATTACAATCCTTCTGCTCCAATTCCAACCAACAGTTAGTATCTCTGTTGGGTTGTGTCCATAGCACAAGATATTGTAGTTGATTAGCTATATAATAGTACATAAAGTTTGGTGCCTCTAAACCTCCTTTAGATTTACTTTCCTGAAGAGTAGATAGACTAATTTTGGCTTTTTTTTTATTCCAATAGAATTTTATGATAGCAGAGTCCAGCGATTGGAACCAGTTAGACGTAGGTTTAAATGGAATCATTGAAAATAAATAATTAATCTTTGGTAAAACTTTCATTTTTATAGTAGCTATCCATCCTATTAAAGAGATAGGAAGATTATTCCAGCGCTCCAGATCACTACGGATACTGTCCAATAACGGTAAAAAATTTAAAGAAGTTAATTCAGTTAACTTTGGTGAAATTTTAACACCTAAGTATTTTAAATTACCTGTAGGAAAGGAGTAGTGTGGATCCTGACTTGTAGGATTCCATGAATTTTCTGTGATAGGTAATAATGTTGATTTTGTCCAGTTAATAGAGTAATCTGATAAGTGAGAGAATTTAGTTATTAAGTTAAATGCTTCCCCTAGCGAGGTAGCAGGTACTTCTAGATAGAGTAGTATATCATCGGCATATAGATTAATTTTATGTTCTATTGTCCCGGAGTGGATTCCTTGGATCCGTCTATCCTGACGTATAGCTAATGCAAGCGGCTCAATAAATATAGCAAATAATAAAGGAGACATTGGGAACCCTTGTCTTGTTCCCCTTTGTATAGTAAAACTCTGTGATGTAATCCCATTGGTAGTAACTGTAGCTTTAGGAGAATCATATAATATTGAGACCCATTGAATGAATGACTCCCCGAAGCCGAATTTATTTAAGACAGCAAAGAGGACCAGTTAACTTTATCGAAGGCCTTTTCTGCATCCAGCGAAATAACAACTGCCTTTTTATCATACCGCTGTGACATACTAATCAAGTTAAAGAGCCTCCTAATATTATTAGTAGAATGACGACCTTTAATAGAACCTGTTTGATCGCTATGAATAATTGTCGAGATTACTGTCTCTAGTCGAGATGCCAAGGCCTTAGCGATCATTTTAATATCGGTATTAATTAGTGATATCGGTCGGTAACTTGACGGGAGGGTGGGGTCTTTTTCTGGCTTTAATAAAAGTTTAATTGCTGCTATATTCATATCTTGACGTGTATCACCCTTACTTTTAATTTCAGTTACTACTCTTAGAAATAATGGAGCAAACATTAACCAGAAATGTTTAAAAAAATATAGCCGGATAGCCGTCTGGACCAGGTGCTCTGCCATTAGGCATACTGTCTAAAGCACGATACAACTCATCTATAGTAAGCGGGGCATCTAGAATATCTTTATGTTCAATAGATAACTGAGGTATATTTAAGCTATTTAGGAATACCTCAATATGTTCAGGGTTAGGTCTATTAATTTCTGAGTATAGATTTTGATAATAGTTATAAAAAATATGGTTAATTTCTTTTGGTGATTGTGTGCATTCACCATTTATATCTTTAATAGCCGTTATAAGAGATTTTTCCTGATTCCGTTGAAGTTGATTTGCCAGGAATTTACCTGATTTATTATTATGTTCAAAATTATTATATCTCAACTGTTGTATTATAAACTCTGTCTTTTTAGATAACATGTTATCTAACTGTATTTTTATATTCTGTAGTTCTATCCATATTTGATTATTTTGGTTTAATGCATATTCATCCGTTAGTTGTTTAATTTTATCTTCCAGGTATTTTTCTAATTTTTTATCCTGTTTCCTTTTATAAGTTGAATATGATATAATTTTCCCTCTAATTACCGCTTTTCCTGCTTCCCAGAGAAGAGATGGAGATATATTTGGAGAGTCATTTATTTCCAAAAAATCTGCCCACTCCCTTCTAATAATTTTATCAAACTCTACGTCTTTCAGTAATGAGATGTTAAAACGCCATATCGGGGGAAGTTTAAAGGTAGAGTCAATTTGTAGAGTGAGAGAGACTGGTGCATGATCACTTATAATTATAGAATGTATTTTTATAGCAGTTTTATCAACAATAGAATTATTTGTAAGGAAAAAATCAATTCTTGAGAATGATCGGTGCACCGCAGAGAAGAAAGTAAATTCCTTCTTAGTTGGGTTTTGAAGTCTCCAGCCATCGCTGAGGCCAAAATCCTCCATATATTCATCTATTACTTTAGCGGATCGTAATCGCCTTGTATATATCGTATTATTAGAACGATCTATTAACGGGTTTAAGACCGTGTTAAAATCACCTCCAATAATAATAGTAGAATTTGTTGCTAAATCGAGTAACCGAGAGAAAAATTCATGGAAAAAATCCGGGTTATCATTATTTGGGGCATATAAATTACCAATTGTATATACTTTATTAAATATAGTTACCTGGATAATAATATATCGGCCCTCTAAATCTGTTACTATATTATTTAGAGTAAAGAATAAATTCTTATGTATAAGTATAGAGACACCTCTTTGTCTACTATTATAGGAGGCAGAGTAAACTTGACTAAATTTTTTATCTATAAATAATTTTTCTTCTGATTTTTGTAAGTGGGTTTCTTGTAGGAGACAAATATCTGCCTTAAATTTTGAGAGATGGTCTAAAATTTTTATTCTTTTTGCCTGGGAGCGAGCGCCACACACATTCCAGGAGACCAGAACTAATTTCTGCATACGAGCAATATAGACTCAGTCTTATGTATACATCTATATAAGCTGCTTATTAATATTAACATATTGTAGGATAGCAAAAGAGTAATTAGGCAATTTATATAATTTATATAAAGAGAGAGATAGCAAGTAGATAAGTATAATAGTGAAGAAACGTGGGGGGAAGTGAGTGTGAAGGAAATCTGTGGGGGATTCAACATAACAATACACCAGTAAATAGTGACCTAAGCGAGATTATTATTTTTATTATTATTATTATTTTTATTTTTTTAAGAATATATTTTTATATTATTATTATTATTATCAATATTATTATTATTATAGCCTATACATGATATAAATTCATATTCTCAGTTTCGTAACCCATTATCCATACATATACATACATATACATACACATATACATACATATACATATATATATACATATATACACATATACATACACATACATATACATACGTCAAATAATCACACAATACTCGGCTCTACCGATTATCAGTTAGAACAGCCAAGTGGTCAACACAAGAACTGGATATGAACTCCATTTAAACCATGAAGCGGTGCTCCTTGCCGTCATGTGCCATCAGGATAACGTTCCGGTTGGAGGTCCAGATAAGGCGGGCGAGCTTCAAGTGGTTCTGGGAGCCAGGAGATGCCGGCTGCACCGGAGGAACCTGGTAGGTCTTAATGAAGCGCAGCTGTGGGGCTGAGCCAACCTCACTTAAATCCGGCTTAAGGCCGTCTATCCAGCCTTCGTCGGGTATATTCCACTGGCTCATCGACTCCTCGTCCCCACCACAAATTACGCAGGGTAAGATAGCCGATCGCCAATTAAAACCTTCTACTCTATTACTAATATATCCTCTTACTGCATTCATCCAAAGCTTAAATGCCTTACCAACCATTATTTCCCTTTCAGTCCTCCGCACAATGACAGCTCCTTTTACCATAACGAGCTTGACAAAGGGCGGAGTGACTTGTTCCATTTTTTAATTATTTGTCTTACTCCTTAGCTTCAGACCGAATTAACTGGTATCGGTTTTAGCTGCTCTACCCCTTGGAGTCCCTTATTCTTCAATCGCACTGTGTTTCTGTCCAAAACTTCTTCAACGATGTCAAACTGATCATACTTCACTTTTACTGCCTGGTTATCAGATGGACCATGAGCTTTAATCCACACTCTCTGTCCTACCTCAAATGGGCACTTCCTTTTCTGAGGGTTCTCTGTGCTTTGCATCCGTCCTACCTCAGGAGCGACAAAGGGGCGCTGGTTCAATTCCTCAGAAGGGGAATGTCTATCTGCTCGGCTCCTCCCATTCAGGTCCTTGACCAACTCCACCAATTTTTCACTCCATTCCTTACCATTAGCATTTTTCCCGAGCCAACTTTTAACTAGACCAATGGTTCTTTCAGCCACGCCATTAGCTTGAGGGGTGTAAGGCGGTGAATAAATTCTTATTATTCCCCACTTTTGACACCACCTGTCTATTGTAGCGTTTTTGAAATGAGTTCCATTGTCAGTTCTTAACTCTCTCGGTATGCCTAACCACATACAACCCTCTTCTAGTGTTCTTAATACGCTATTAGCATTCGCGCTACGTACCGCTTTTAATCCAAAATGTCCTGACATCGAATCAACAAGCACAACAAGATATTTCTCACCTTTAGTGCCGTTTACCCCCATGGGGCCTGCTACGTCCATGCAAACTGATGCCCACAAATCCAAGACAGTGTGTTAACACTGGAAGGGAAAAAGAGATTAGGTGAAATCCTAGACAAGGCCGCAGTCGCACATTTTAAAAATGATTGCGGAGATTTAGGATCAAAATACATGCATACTATTAGTGGGGGGGTACATCCGCCAGTAAGACAGTATCCCCTCAACCCCGGAGCAGTAGCCGAAATGGAGGTAATTGTAAAAGAATTATTAGCACTTGGCATTATTCGTGAAGAGCTAAATCCTATTACTAATAGCCCAATTCAAGCCGTTAAAAAACCTGAAGCGGTAGGAGGGGGTTGGAGGCCGGTCATTAATTTTAAAGCTCTAAACCGCCGTACGGTGGCAAACCGAGCGAGCCTCATAAACCCCCAGGCTTCTTTAAAAACGTAAAAAAGAGTAAAAAAGTATAAATCATGTATTGACCTTGCAAATGGATTCTTTTCCCTGAGAATTGCCAAAACATCACAAGGGAAAACAGCGTTTACGCATAAAGGAAAAGCATACGTTTGGCAGCGCTTGCCGCAAGGGTATAAGAACTCCCCGAACGTATTTCAATCAGCTGTCTTGCATGTCTTGGAAGGTCTCCCAGTCACAGTTTACATCGATGATGTGTTCATTGCTAGTGACACGGAGGAGGAACATTTAGAAATTTTGCAAGCTGTAATCAAGCGAGTAACGGAGGCAGGATTAAAGCTAAATCTTAAAAAGTGTCAGCTTGCCAGGTTTCAGGTGGATTACTTGGGATTCCAAGTGTCTGAGGACTTGGGGCTGTCGCAAGCGTATAGAGAGAAAATAGAACAGATTTTGCCTCCAACGTCCGAGAACGAGCTGCAAAAAATATTAGGACTGTGTAATTATGTTCGAGATCATGTTCCGTACTATCAGAAATTTGCGAGACCCCTTTATGCCCGACTGCGCAAAAATCCTAACGAAAAGAAAACAAAAGAGTGGCCGTGGTCGGCTAAAGACCAAGAAAATTTAATAAACACTGTAGGAGGAGTTCGTTAAAATAAGACCCCAATGAAATGGCCAAAAAAATGGCAACACGTTCCAAAATAAATCAAAATGGTGGACTTCCTGTTAGGTTTAGCATATGGTTCAAAAAGAGTTTTTTGTAGGTCATAGCCTGTTACATATGTGTACCAATTTTTGTAGCTCTAGATTAAACGTACAACCGGCAATGCTTCGTGAAGTAAGAATTTTTAAACTCTAAATTTGATGCGCCGCCGCCGTCATATAGTATATCAAAAACTTACGATTTTTTACCATGGTGTTGTCCCAGGTGTTGAGATGGTACATCCCAAGTTTGAAGTCAATCGGGTTAACCGTGTAAGAGAAGCGGGCAAAAGTATGACCCCTGTAAATGTGCAAAAATTGGCAAAAATTGTACATTTAAATACTCATACCTCACTTTCTGTCTATTTTAGGGTACACACTTCAAAGAGGTTTTTGTTCATTGGGATGTGCTACAGGTGCCACACAATTTTCATAGCCGTCGGACAATCGTAGCGGGACAGGGATCCGTTTAACCTATGTAGGGGGCGCTAAGGAGCCATTTTTCTGTTATCATGTATGGCGACTTTAAAATATAAAATTTTTCGCCAGGCCTGATGTGCGTGTAAAGTTTGGTGAGTTTTCGTTCACGTTTAGTGTCTCAAAAATGCGATTGTTTGCGGAGAAGAAAAAGAAGAATAACTAGAGCTGCGAGCAGCTATAAAGGGCCCTCGCAACCCGGGCCACGTTGGGGTACTTGCACGTCGGGGTACTGGCACGTTGGGGTACTGTCAAATAGGACAAGCACCATCTAAAATGTTTTTGACAAGCCTTGTGTGTGCAAAGTTGAATCAAAACGCAAAATATGGTGCGCAATTCCCAAAATAAATTCAAAATGGCGGACTTCCTTTTAGGTTTAGCTACAGAATACTTTTTGTAGGTCTTAAGCTAATAGGTATGCCTCCCAGTTTTCACAAATCTAGGTCAAGTCATCTTTAGTTGTGTATCGCTTGAATCATACAATTGGAAATGCTCCATAAAAATGCATAGAGGGCGCTATTGAGCACAACGTTGGGTTACTTGCACGTCAGGGTACTGGCACGTTGGGGTACTTTTACATGGAACAAGGACCATTTAAAATGTTAGTTTTTTCCATGCCTTGTCTGTGCAAAGTTTAATGAAAAAGGCCAAAAATGATGTATAATTCCCCAAAAAAATCAAAATAGCGGACTTCCTCTTTGGTTTGGCAAATGGCTACATAATACTTTTTTGTAGGTCTAGCATAATCATACAATCGGAAATGCTTCATAAAAATGTCTAGAGGGCGCTATTTATTGCAAATTGCACAATAAATCTCTGAAAATTCATGTTCATGACAAGTCTGATGTGTTTGCAAAGTTTCATGAGTTTTCATGTGTATAAAAAAAAAAAAAAACCAGCACTTGACAAACAATGCATTGCTATGGCAACAGCGTGTTACAAAATAAAAAACTTTCGATTACTTTGCATCTTAAACATCTTAAGATGAAACACACCAAGTTGGTGGAAGACAGTCGGATAAATTTTGTAGGAGGGGTTCGTTAAAATATGACCCCTGAAAAAGGCCACAAAAAATGGCAACAAATCCCATCATAAATCAAAATGGCAGACTTCCTGTTTGGTTTAGCACATGGTTCCAAGAGACTTTTTTGTACATCATGGGCTCTTATGTATGCCTGCAAATTATCATAGCGCTAGGTGAAACGTACAACCGGGAATGCTTCGTTAAAGAGGAGTTTTTTTAGCTCAAAATGTGATGCCCAGCCCCTGGGGGACTTCCTGTTGGGTTTAGCACATGGCACCAAGAGACTTTTTTGTACATCCTGGGCTGTTACATATGTCTACAATTTTTCGTCGCTCTAGCTGCTTCGTACAACTGGGAATGCTTCATTGAGAAGGATTTTTTTCCTTTGCAAAAAGTGCATGCCACGACAACAGCGTGCGACGAAATAAAAAGCTTTCAATAACTTTTCATCGTCAACATCTTAAGATGAATCACACCAAGTTTGAAGATGATCGGATAAACTCTGTAGGAGGAGTTCGTTAAAATAAGACCCCTATGAAATGGCCAAAAAAATGGCAACATGTTCCAAAGTAAATCAAAATGGCAGACTTCCTGTTAGGTTTAGCATATGGTTCAAAAAGAGTTTTTTGTACCTCGAGGGCTGTTACATATGTCTTCAAATTTTGGTCACTCTAGGTGAAACGTACAGCCGGAAATGCTTCATTAAGTAAAAATTTTGAAATGCAAAATTTGATGCCCTGCCTCTGGCGGACTTCCTGTTAGGTTTAGCATATGGCACCAACAGGCTTTTTTGTAGATCATAGTCTGTTACATATGTGTACCAATTTTCGTAGCTCTAGATTAAACGTATAACCGGCAATACTTCAGATGAAACATGCCAAAGAATGAAGACAATCTGATAAGTTTTGTAGAAAATATGAGGCCTATAAAAGGCCCCCAAAAAATGGCTACAAATAGCAAAGTAAATCAAAATGCCGGACTTCCTGTTTGGCTTAGCATATGGTTCTAAAAGACTTTTTTGTACATCGTGGGCTCTTATGTATGCCTCCAAATTATCATAGCGCTAGGTGAAAGGTACAACCGGGAATGCTTCGTTAAAGAGTGTTTTATCTCAAAAAGTGATGCCCGGCCCTTGCGGGACTTCCTGTTGGGTTTAGCACAAAGCAGCAAGAGACTTTTTTGTACATCGTGGGCTGTTACATATGTCTACAAATTTTCGTAGCTCTAGCTGCTTCGTACAACTGAGAATTCTTCATTAAGAAGAATTTTTTTCCTTTGCAAACAAGTGCATGCCACGACAACAGCGTGCAGCGAAATAAAAAGCTTTCAATAACTTTTCATCTTCAACATCTTAAGATGAATCACACCAAGTTTGAAGATGATCGGATAAACTCTGTAAGAGGAGTTCGTTAAAATAGGACCCCTATGAAATGGCCAAAAAAATGGGAACACGTTCCAAAGTAAATCAAAATGGTGGACTTTCTGTTAGGTTTAGCATATGGTTCAAAAAGAGTTTTTTGTACCTTGAGGGCTGTTACATATGTCTTTAAATTTTGGTAACTCTAGGTGAAACGTACAGCCGGGAATGCTTCATTAAGTAAGAATTTTGAAACTCAAAATTTGATGCCCCGCCTCTGGCGGACTTCCTGTTGGGTTTAGCATATGGCACCAACAGACTTTTTTGTAGGTCATAGTCTGTTACATATGTGTACCAATTTTCGTAGCTCTAGGTTAAACATACAACCGGCAATACTACGTTTAGTAAGAGTTTTGAAACTCTAAATTTGATGCCCCACCGCCGTCATATAGTATGTCGAAAACTTTTGATTTTTTACCATGGTGTTGTCCCAGGTCTTGAGATGGTACATCCCAAGTTTGAAGTCAATTGGATTAACCGTGTAGGAGAAGCAGGCAAAAGTATGACCCCTGTAAATGTGCAAAAATTGGCCAAAATTGGACATTTAAATACTCATATCTCACTTCCTGTCTATTTTAGGGTACACACATCAAAGAGGTTTTTGTTCATCTGGATGTGCTACAGGTGCCACACAATTTTCATAGCCGTCGGACAATCGTAGCGGGCCAGGGATCTGTTTAACCTATGTAGGTGGCGCTATGGAGCCATTTTTCTGTTATCACCTATGGCGACTTTAAAATATCAAATTTTTCGCCAGGCCTGACGTGTGTGTAAAGTTTGGTGAGTTTTCGTTCACGTTTAGTGTCTCAAAAATGTGATTGTTTGCGGAAAAGAATAATAACAAAAAATAAAAAGAAGAATAATAAGAATTCCTTGAAAAACAATAGGGACCTCGCAGCGGTCGCTGCTCGGGCCCTAATAAGAAGAATTCCTACAAAAACAATAGGGCCTCGCAGCGGCACCGCCGCCGCCGCTGCTCGGGCCCTAAAAAGAAGAAGAAGAATAATAAGAATTCCTTCAGGAACAATAGGGACCTCGCAGCGGTCGCTGCTCGGGCCCTAATAAAAAGAAGAATAATAAGAATTCCTTCAGGAACAATAGGGACCTCGCAGCGGTCGCTGCTCGGGCCCTAATAAAGGGCCCTCGCAACCTGGGCCACGTTGGGGTACTTGCACGTCGGGGTACTGGCACGTTGGGGTACTGTCAAATCGGACAAGGACCATCTAAAATGTTTTTGACAAGCTTTGTGAGTGCAAAAGGCCAAAGATGGTGTGCAATTCCCAAAATAAATTCAAAATGGCGGACTTCCTTTTAGGTTTAGCATACGGCTACAGAATACTTTTTGTAGGTCTTAAGCTAATAGGTATGCCTCCCAGTTTTCACAAATCTAGGTCAAGTCATCTTTAGTTGTGTATCGCTTGAATCATACAATTGGAAATGCTCCATAAAAATGCATAGAGGGCGCTATTGAGCACAACGTTGGGTTACTCGCACGTCAGGGTACTGGCACGTTGGGGTACTGTTACATGGAAGAAGGACCATTTAAAATGTTAGTTTTTTCCATGCCTTGTCTGTGCAAAGTTTAATGAAAGAGGCCAAAAATGATGTATAATTCCCAAAATAAAATCAAAATAGCGGACTTCCTCTTTGGTTTGGCAAATGGCTACATAATACTTTTTTGTAGGTTTTAGGCTGATAGGGGTCTGTCCTAATTTTCACAAATCTAGCAGAATCATACAATCGGAAATACTTCATAAAAATGTCTAGAGGGCGCTATTTATTGCAAATTGCACAATAAATCTCTAAAAATTCATGTTCATGACAAGTCTGATGTGTTTGCAAAGTTTCATGAGTTTTCACACATGTATAGATAAAAAAACAAAGCAGCACTTTACTTGGCAAACAATGCATCGCTATAGCAGCAGCGTGCGACAAAATAAAAAACTTTCGATAACTTTGCATCTTAAACATCTTAAGATGAAACACACCAAGTTTGAAGACGGTCGGATGAACTTTGTACGAGGAGTCGTTAAAATATGACCCCTGAAAAAGGCCACAAAAAATGGCAACAAATCCCATCGTAAATCAAAATGGCGGACTTCCTGTTTGGTTTAGCACATGGTTCCAAGAGACTTTTTTGTACATCGTGGGCTCTTATGTATGCCTGCAAATTATCATAGCGCTAGGTGAAACGTACAACCGGGAATGCTTCGTTAAAGAGGAGTTTTCTAGCTCAAAATGTGATGCCGGCCCCTGGGGGACTTCCTGTTGGGTTTAGCACATGGCACCAAGAGACTTTTTTGTACATTGTGGGCTGTTACATATGTCTACAAATTTTTGTAGCTCTAGCTGTTTCGTACAACTGGGAATGCTTCATTAAGAAGGATTTTTTTCCTTTGCAAAAAGTGCATGCCACGACAACAGCGTGCGACGAAATAAAGAGCTTTCAATAACTTTTCATCCTCAACATCTTAAGATGAGTCACACCAAGTTTGAAGATGATCGGATAAACTCTGTAGGAGGAGTTCGTTAAAATAAGACCCCTATGAAATGGCCCAAAAAATGGCAACACATTCCAAAGTAAATCAAAATGGCGGACGCCCTGTTAGGTTTAGCATATGGTTCAAAAAGAGTTTTTTGTACCTTGAGGGCTGTTACATATGTCTTCAAATGTTGGTAACTCTAGGTGAAATGTACAGCCGGGAATGCTTCATTAAATAAGAATTTTGAAACACAAAATTTGATGCCTCGCCTCTGGCGGACTTCCTGTTAGGTTTAGCATATGGCACCAACAGGCTTTTTTGTAGATTATAGTCTGTTACATATGTGTACCAATTTTCATAGCTCTAGGTTAAACGTACCACCGGCAATGCTTCGTTAAGTAAGAATTTTGAAACTGTAAATTTGATGCCCCGCCACCGTCATATAGTATGTCAAAAACTTTAGATTTTTTACCATGGTGTTGTCCGAGGTCTTGAGATGGTACATCCCAAGTTTGAAGTCAATCGGGTTAACCGTGTAGGAGAAGCGGGCAAAAGTATGACCCCTGTAAATGTGCAAAAATGGGCCAAAATTGGACATTCAAATACTCATACCTCACTTCCTGTCTATTTTAGGGTACACATATCAAAGAGGTTTTTGTTCATCTGGATGTGCTACAGGTGCCACACAATTTTCGTAGCCATAGGACAATCGTAGCGGGACAGGGATCCGTTAAACCTATGTAGGTGGCGCTACAGAGCCATTTTTCTGTTATCATGTATGGCGACTTTAAAATATCAAATTTTTCGCCAGGCCCGATCTGCGTGTAAAGTTTGGTGAGTTTTCGTTCATGTTTAGTGCCTCAAAAATGTGGTTGTTTGCGGAAAAGAATAATAACAAAGAAAAAGAAGAATAATAATAACTAGAGCTGCGAGCAGCTATAAAGGGCCCTCGCAGCCCGGGCCACGTTGGGGTCCTTGCACGTTGGGGTACTTGCACGTTGGGGTACTGGCACGTTGGGGTACTGGCATATTAGAAGCAAAATTTCTTTGAAAATGGCATAATAAACGTTTACATGTAGAATATTTTTTTGCCAGTGTGTGTGTCAAGCTCAACGGGTTTTGGTGATTGTTAAGACCTGCAAAAATCAGCGTCCTTTTTTATTTTTAGGCAATGAGTTGCCCTGATTGGTATTTTTTTGTAAAAGTGTATATACACATCATCGCTCGTTGTACTCATTGCACAATGTTACTTTTATTGTCCAAAGGGGCAATCAAAAATGAATAAAACAAAATGGAAACGTACATACGTTTGGATCGGTGTGAAGCCAGTGAACAATTTGAGTGGTGGAAACTAAAAGAATATTCATAAATGACTTAGTTATCACACTTAGAATGAGTGTACATTTTTTGTACAAAATACCGTATGTGGGGTATTTTTTTTTATTTTTATATAAGCCTCAAGGGCTAGGTGGCGCTGTATTTATAACTGAATGTTGTCATAGAGATACCTTCAGGCCTTGATTATAAGCATACATGTCAAGTGTGGGATTTTTTTTTGGAGCATGTACCGTGGAGTTATTAAGCATATCCATTCACGATATTGCTTTTAATGTCCATAGAGGCTATCAAAAATAAATAAAAATATATATATGTTTGGATAAGTCTGATGCCAGTGAACATTTTGAGTGGTGGAAACTAAAAAAATATTCATAAATGACTTAGTTATCACACTTAGAATGAGTGTACATTTTTTGTACAAAATACCGTATGTGGGGTATTTTTTTTTTCATGCCTCAAGGGCTAGGTGGCGCTGCATATATAACTGAATGTTGTCATAGAGATAACTTCAGGCCTTGACGATAAACATACATGTCAAGTTTGGGATTTTTTGGAGCATGTACCGGGGAGTTATCAAGCATATCCTTTTTCATTGTGAAACACAAATTTTGATGCCCCGCCCTCATCATATATTATTTCGAAAAGTCAAAATTTTTCCCCCTGTCGTTGGCTCAGGTCTTGACATGGTCCAGGCCAAGTCTTAACTCAGTCGGATGAAACGTGTAGGAGAAGTGGGCAAAGTCTGCCCCCTGTGAATGTGCAAAAATCGTCAAAAATGGGACATTCAAAAATTCGTAGCTCACTTCCTGTTCATTTTAGCATATGGGTACAAGAGACGTTTTTGTAGGTCTTGGGCTCCCTCATACACCTAAAAATATTCGGCGTTTTTGCTTAAACGTACAACCGGGGCTGCTTCGTTAAAAACTTCTAGGGGGCGCTATTGAGTCATTTTTGTAAAAATAGCACAATCAACAATAAAATATTGCTCATTTTACCAGGCCAGATGTGTGTGCCAAGTTTCATGAGTTTCTGTGCATGTTTAGACCCTCAAAACTGGCGTTGTTTTCTTGGCGAACAGCGCTTAGCCACACCCACAGCAATTCGCGAAAACTCACAAACTTCGTGTTGTGACATCATGAAGGCCGAAACCCTCATCTGGGCAAATATGAGGTAGGTCCAGTTAACGTGTTTGGAGAAAAACGTAGAAGAAAATTCGTAAGAAAAAAAATTGCCACTCGGTGGCGCTATCAGTTAGATGAAATATAAGTCAGTAGATGTCTTTAGGGCTGGACTCTCATCAAATGTGTGAAATTTTGAGAAGATAGGATCATCTCGGTCAAGTTAATGCAGCTTTTATTTTCATGAAAAATCTTCAGATTTTGCGCCACTGTAGCGGCCACGCCCTTTGGCGAGAAGTTACAATATTCGGTGTGGGGCATGATCAACATCTTAAGGCTTTTCTGACCAATTTTCAAATGGATCCCTTCAACAAGCTCAGCACAGTAGCTAAAAACGTAAAGTATGACATTTATTGTAACCACTAGGTGGCGCTATATGTATAACTGAATTTTATCATATAGATGTTTTCAGGCCGTGACTATTACGTTGCCTGAGAAGTTTGAGATTTTTTGGAGCTTGAACATGGGAGTTATTAAGCATTTGCTCTTTCTGGACAAATGAAATTTTAAAGTCAATATTTGATGCCCCGCCCCCGTCATATAGTATTTCAAAAAGGCAAGATGTTTTGCCCAGTTGTTCTCTCAGGTCTTGAGATGATAAATGCCAAGTTTGAAGTCAATTGGATGAAAAATGTTTGCAAAGGGGGAAAAAGCATGACCACAGTGAATGTGCCAAAATAGGCCAAAATTGGACATTAAAAAATTCATAGCTCACTTCCTGTACATTTTAGCTACATGGTCCCAATAGACTTTTTTGTGCGTCTCGGGGTGCTACACGTGCCTGCCAATTTTTGTTGCTCTAGCTCAAACGTGCCGGGCTTGGTTTTTATTTTTCTACGCTAGGGGGCGCTATCGAGTCGCATTGTTATGACGACTTAATAATATCAAATTTTTCGCCGGGCCTGAGGAGTGTGCAAAGTTCGGTGAGTTTTCGTGAATGTTTAGGTACCCAAAATCGCGATCGTTTGCGGAGAATAAAGAAGAAGAAGAAGAAGAAGAAGAAGAAGAATAATAACTAGAGCTGCGAGCAGCTATAAAGGGCCCTCGCAGCCCGGGCCACGTTGGGGTCCTTGCACGTTGGGGTACTTGCACGTTGGGGTACTGGCACGTTGGGGTACTGGCATATTGGAAGCAAAATTTCTTTGAAAATGGCATAATAAACGTTTACATGTAGAATATTTTTTTGCCAGTGTGTGTGTCAAGCTCAACGGGTTTTGGTGATTGTTAAGACCTGCAAAAATCAGCGTCCTTTTTTATTTTTAGGCAATGAGTTGCCCTGATTGGTATTTTTTTGTAAAAGTGTATATACACATCATCGCTCGTTGTACTCATTGCACAATGTTACTTTTATTGTCCAAAGGGGCAATCAAAAATGAATAAAACAAAATGGAAACGTACATACGTTTGGATCGGTGTGAAGCCAGTGAACAATTTGAGTGGTGGAAACTAAAAGAATATTCATAAATGACTTAGTTATCACACTTAGAATGAGTGTACATTTTTTGTACAAAATACCGTATGTGGGGTATTTTTTTTTTTTTATATATAAGCCTCAAGGGCTAGGTGGCGCTGTATTTATAACTGAATGTTGTCATAGAGATACCTTCAGGCCTTGATTATAAGCATACTTGTCAAGTGTGGGATTTTTTTTGGAGCATGTACCGTGGAGTTATTAAGCATATCCTTTTTCAGTGCGAAACACAAATTTTGATGCCCCGCCTTCATCATATAGTATTTCGAAAGGTCAAGATTTTTCCCCCTGTCGTTGGCTCAGGTCTTGACATGGTCCAGGTCAAGTCTTAACTCAGTCAGATGAAACGTGTAGGAGAAGTGGGCAAAAGTCTGCCCCCTGTGAATGTGCAAAAATCGTCAAAAATGGGACATTCAAAAATTCGTAGCTCACTTCCTGTTCATTTTAGCATATGGGTCCAAGAGACTTTTTTGTAGGTCTTGGGCTCCCTCATACACCTAAAAATATTCGTCGTTCTTGCTTAGACGTACAACCGGGGCTGCTTCGTTAAAAACTTCTAGGGGGCGCTATTGAGTCATTTTTGTAAAAATAGCACAATCAACAATAAAATATTGCTCATTTTACCAGGCCAGATGTGTGTGCCAAGTTTCATGAGTTTCTGTGCATGTTTAGACCCTCAAAACTGGCGTTGTTTTCTTGGCGAACAGCACTTAGCCAGACCCACAGCAATTCGCGAAAACTCACAAACTTCGTGTTGTGACATCATGAAGGCCGAAACCCTCATCTGAGCAAATATGAGGTAGGTCCAGTTAACGTGTTTGGAGAAAAACGTAGAAGAAAATTCGTAAGAAAAAAAATTGCCACTAGGTGGCGCTATCAGTTAGATGAAATATAAGTCAGTAGATGTCTTTAGGGCTGGACTCTCATCAAATGTGTGAAATTTTGAGAAGATAGGATCATCTCGGTCAAGTTAATGCAGCTTTTATTTTCACGAAAAATCTTCAGACTTTGCGTCACCGTAGCGGCCACGCCCTTTGGCGAAAAGTTACAATATTCGGTGTGGGGCATGATCAACATCTTAAGGCTTTTCTGACCAATTTTCAAATGGATCCCTTCAAAAAGCTCAGCACAGTAGCTAAAAACGTAAAGTATGACATTTATTGTAACCACTAGGTGGCGCTATATGTATAACTGAATTTTATCATATAGATGTTTTCAGGCCGTGACTATTACGTTGCCTGAGAAGTTTGAGATTTTTTGGAGCTTGAACATGGGAGTTATTAAGCATTTGCTCTTTCTGGACAAATGAAATTTTAAAGGCAATATTTGTTGCCCCGCCCCCGTCATATAGTATTTCAAAAAGGCAAGATGTTTTGCCCAGTTGTTCTCTCAGGTCTTGAGATGATAAATGCCAAGTTTGAAGTCAATTGGATGAAAAATGTTTGCAAAGGGGGAAAAAGCATGACCACAGTGAATGTGCCAAAATAGGCCAAAATTGGACATTAAAAAATTCATAGCTCACTTCCTGTACATTTTAGCTACATGGTCCCAATAGACTTTTTTGTGCGTCTCGGGGTGCTACACGTGCCTGCCAATTTTTGTTGCTCTAGCTCAAACGTGCCGGGCTTGGTTTTTATTTTTCTACGCTAGGGGGCGCTATCGAGTCGCATTGTTATGACGACTTAATAATATCAAATTTTTCTCCGGGCCTGAGGAGTGTGCAACGTTCGGTGAGTTTTCGTGAATGTTTAGGTACCCAAAATCGCGATCGTTTGCGGAGAATAAAGAAGAAGAAGAAGAAGAAGAAGAAGAAGAATAACTAGAGCTGCGAGCAGCTATAAAGGGCCCTCGCAGCCCGGGCCACGTTGGGGTACTTGCACGTTGGGGAACTTGCACGTTGGGGTACTCGCACGTTGGGGTACTGGCACATTATGAGCAAAATTTCTTTGAACATGGCATGACAAACCTTTACATGTGATTTTTTTTTTGCCAGGTGTGATGTGTGTGACAAGCTCAATGTGTTTTGGTGATTGTCAAGATGTGCAAAAATCAGCTTCATTTTTTATTTTTAGGGAATGAGTTGACCTGACTGTTTTTTTTTTTGCAAAAGTATGTATACCCATCATCGCTTGTACTCATTGCACAATGTTGCTTTTATTGTCCATAGAGGCGATCAAAAAAAATGAAACTGAATAAAAAAACTACTGTTGTTTGGATCGGTCTGATACCAGTGAACATCTTGAGTAGTGGAAAGTAAAAGAATATTCATAAATGACTTAGTTATAACACTTACGAGTTCACAAATTTTGTTCAAAATACCGTGTTTTTTTTTTTTTTTTTTTTTTTTTTTTTTTAATGCCTCAAGGACTAGGTGGCGCAGTATTTATCACTGAATTTTGTCATAGAGATACCTTCAGGCCTTGACTATAAATATACATGTTAAGTGTGGGATTTTTTGGAGCATGTACCGGGGAGTTATTCAGCATATCCTTCATTCACGTTACTGCTTTTAACGTCAATAGAGGCTATCAAAAATAAATAAAACTAAATAAAAAATACGTATGTTTGGATAGGTCTGATGCTAGTGAAAATTTTGAGTGGTGGAAAGTAAAAGAATATTCATAAATGACTTAGTTATCACACTTAGAATGAGTTTACATTTTTTGTACAAAATACCGTATGTGGGGTATTTTTTTGTTTTGCCTCAAGGGCTAGGTGGCGCTGCATATATAACTGAATGTTGTCATAGAGATACCTTCAGGCCTTGACTATGAGCATACATGTCAAGTTTGGGATTTTTTGGAGGATGTACTGGGAAGTTATTAAGCATATCCTTTTTCAGTTCGAAACACAAAGTTTGATGCCCCGCCTTCATCATATAGTATTTCGAAAAGTCAAGATTTTCCCCCCTGTCGTTGGCTCAGGTCTTGACATGGTCCAGGTCAAGTCTGAAATCAGTCGGATGAAACGTGTAGGAGAAGTGGGCAAAAGTATGCCCCCTGTAAATGTGCAAATATCGTCAAAAATGGGACATTCAAAAATTCGTAGCTCACTTCCTGTTCATTTTAGCATGTAGGCCCAAGAGACTTTTTTGTAGGTCTTGGGCTCCCTCATACACCTAAAAATATTCGTCGTTCTTGCTTAAACGTACAACCGGGGCTGCTTCGTTAAAAATTTCTAGGGGGCGCTATTGAGTCATTTTTGTAAAAATAGCACAATCAACAATAAAATATTGCTCATTTTACCAGGCCAGATGTGTGTGCCAAGTTTCATGAGTTTCTGTGCATGTTTAGACCCTCAAAACTGGCGTTGTTTTCTTGGCGAACAGCGCTTAGCCACGCCCACAGCAATTCGCGAAAACTCACAAACTTCGTGTTGTGACATCATGAAGGCCGAAACCCTCAACATTTGTCACACTTAGAATGAGTGTACATTTTTTGTACAAAATACCGTATATGGGGTATTATTATTTTTTATATATATATATATATATATATATATGCCTCAAGGGCTAGGTGGCGCTGTATTTATAACTGAATTTTGTCATAGAGATACCTTCACGCCTTGACTATAAATATACATGTCAAGTTTGGGATTTTTTGAAGCATGCACCGGGGAGTTATTAAGCATATCCTTCATTCACGATATTGCTTTTAATGTCCACAGAGGCTATCAAAAATAAATAAAAATATATATATGTTTGGATAAGTCTGATGCCAGTGAACATTTTGAGTGGTGGAAACTAAAAGAATATTCATAAATGACTTAGTTATCACACTTAGAATGAGTTTACATTTTTTGTACAAAATACCGTATGTGGGGTATTTTTTTTTTATGCCTCAAGGGCTAGGTGGCGCTGCATATATAACTGAATGTTGTCATAGAGATACTTTCAGGCCTTGATGATAAACATACATGTCAAGTTTGGGATTTTTTGGAGCATGTACCGGGGAGTTATTAAGCATATCCTTTTACAGTGCGAAACACAAATTTTGATGCCCCGCCTTCATCATATAGTATTTCGAAAAGTCAAGATTTTTACCCCTGTCGTTGGCTCAGGTCTTGACATGGTCCAGGTCAAGTCTGAAGTCAGTCGGATGAAACGTGTAGGAGAAGTGGGCAAAAGTATGCCCCCTGTAAATGTGCAAAAATCGTCAAAAATGGGACATTCAAAAATTCGTAGCTCACTTCCTGTTCATTTTAGCATATGGGTCCAAGTGACTTTTTTGTAGGTCTTGGGCTTCCTAATACACCTAAAAAATTTTGTAGCTCTTGCTTAAACGTACAACTGGGGCTGTTTCGTTAAAGATTTCTAGGGGGCGCTATTGAGTCATTTTTGTAAAAATAGCACAATCGACGATAAAAAATTGCTCATTTTGCCAGGCCAGCTGTGTGTGCCAAGTTTCGTGTGTTTCTGTGGCAGTTTAGGCCCTCAAAATTGGCGTTGTTTTCTTGGCGAACAGCGCTTAGCCACGCCCACAGCGATTCGCGAAAACTCACAAACTTCATGTTGTGACAGCATGAAGGCCGACACCCTCATCTGAGCAAATATGAGGTAGGTCCAGTTAACATGGTTGGAGAAAAACATTGAAGAAAAATCGTGAGAAAAAAAATTGCCAGTAGGTGGCGCTATCAGTAAGATGAAATATAAGTTTGTAGATGTCTTTAGGGCTGGACTCTCATCAATTGTGTAAAATTTTGAGAAGATAGCATCATCTCGGTCAAGTTAATGCAGCTTTTGTTGTCACGAGAAATCTTCAGACTTTGCGGCACCGTAGCGGCCACGCCCTTTGGCGAAAAGTTACAATATTCGGTGTGGGGCATGATCAACATCTTAAGGCTTTTCTGACCAATTTTCAACTGGATCCCTTCAACGAGCTCAGCACAGTAGCTAAAAACGTAAAGTATGACAATTATTGTTACCACTAGGTGGCGCTACATGGATAACTGAATTTTATCATATAGATGTTTTCAGGCCGTGACTATTAAGTTGCCTGATAAGTTTGAGATTTTTTGGAGCTTGAACATGGGAGTTATTAAGCATTTGCTCTTTCTGGACAAATGAAATTTTAAAGGCAATATTTGATGCCCCGCCCCCGTCATATAGTATTTCGAAAAGGCAAGATTTTTTCCCCAGTTGTTCTCTCAGGTCTTGAGATGATAAATGCCAAGTTTGAAGTCAATTGGATGAAAAATGTTTGCAAAGGGGTCAAAAGCATGACCACAGTGAATGTGCCAAAATAGGCCAAAATTGGACATTAAAAAATTCATAGCTCACTTCCTGTACATTTTAGCTAGATGGTCCCAATAGACTTTTTTGTGCGTCTCGGGGTGCTACACGTGCCTGCCAATTTTCGTTGCTCTAGCTCAAACATGCCGGGCTTGGTTTTTATTTTTCTATGCTAGGGGGCGCTATAGAGTCGCGTTGTTATGACGACTTCATAATATCAAATTTTTCGCCGGGCCTGAGGAGTGTGCAAAGTTTGGTGAGTTTTCGTAAATGTTTAGGTACCCAAAATCGTGATCGTTTACGGAGAAGAAGAAGAAGAAGAAGAAGAAGAAGAAGAATAATAACTAGAGCTGCGAGCAGCTATAAAGGGCCCTCGCAGCCCGGGCCACGTTGGGGTACTTGCACGTTGGGGTACTTGCACGTTGGGGTACTGGCACGTTGGGGTACTGGCAAGTTTAGGTACGGCACATTGGAAGCAGAATTTCTTTGAAAATGGCATGATAAACCTTGACATGTGGATTTTTTTTTTTTTTGTAAAAATACCGTTAAGTTGGTGTATTTTTTTTTTATGCCTCTAGGGCTAGGTGGCGCTGTATATATAATGGAATGTTGTCATAGGGATACCTTCAAGCCTTGACTCTAAACATACATGTCAAGTGTGATTTTTTTGGAGCATGTACCGTGGAGTTATTAAGCATATCCTTCATTCACGATATTGCTTTTAATGTCCATTAGAGGCTATCAAAAATAAATAAAAAAGTACATGTTTGGATAAGTCTAATGCCAGTGAACATTTTGAGTGGTGGAAAGTAAAAGAATATTCATAAATGACTTAGTTATCACACTTAGAATGAGTTTACATTTTTTGTACAAAATACCGTATGTGGGGTATTTTTTTGTTTTGCCTCAAGGGCGAGGTGGCGCTGCATATATAACTGAATGTTGTCATAGAGATACCTTCAGGCCTTGACGATAAACATACATGTCAAGTTTGGGATTTTTTGGAGCATGTATCGGGGAGTTATTAAGCATATCCTTTTTCAGTGCGAAACACAAATTTTGATGCCCCGCGCTCATCATATAGTATTTCCAAAAGTCAAGATTTTTCCGTCTGTTGTTGGCTCAGGTCTTGGCATGGTCCAGGTCAAGTCATAAGTCAGTCGGATAAAACATGTAGGAGAAGTGGGCAAAAGTATGCCCCCTGAAAATGTGCAAAAATCGTCAAAAATGGGACATTCAAAAATTCGTACCTCACTTCCTGTTCATTTTAGCATATGGGTCCAAGAGACTTTTTTGTAGGTCTTTGGCTCCCTCATACACGTAAAAATTTTCGTAGATCTTGCTTAAACGTAGAATCGGGGCTGCTTCGTTAAAAATTTCTAGGGGGCGCTATTGAGTCATTTTTGTAAAAATAGTACAATCAACAATAAAATATTGTTCATTTTACCAGGCCAGATGTGTGTGCCAAGTTTCATGAGTTTCTGCGCATGTTTAGACCCTCAAAACTGGCGTTGTTTTCTTGGCGAACAGTGCTTAGCCACGCCCACAGCGATTCGCGAAAACTCACAAACTTCGTGTTGTGACATCATGAAGGCCGAAACTAGGGGTGTTAAAAAAAATCGATTCGGCGATATATCGCGATACTACATCGCGCGATTCTCGAATCGATTCAATAATCGGCAGAATCGATTTTTTTTTTTTTTTTTTTTTTTTTTTTTTTTTTTTTTTTTTTTTTTTTTTAGGATTCACACCTTGAGCATGGAAGAATGTTATATGAACGGCACATTAAGCCTTAATATTTTTATTTTAATGCTGTTCAAATGTGAAACAGATTGCAAACTGTTTGTGTACAGTAGCTCACGGTTATAAGCCTCAAGTTTTAGATGAATATATTCATACAAATCTTACAGTGTACATGTACAAATTTACTGATAGTATTTTCTAAATTTGAATGGAAAAAAATCGCAACAATCGACTTATAAATTCGTATCGGGATTAATCGGTATCAAATCGTGACCATTCGTATCGGGATTAATCGGTATCGAATCGAATCGTGACCTGTGAATCGTGATACGAATCGAATCGTCAGGTACTAGGCAATTCACACCCCTAGCCGAAACCCTCATCTGAGCAAATATGAGGTTGGTCCAGTTAACGTGTTTGGAGAAAAATGTACAAGAAAATTCGTAAGAAAAAAAATTGCCACTAGGTGGCGCTATCAGTAAGATGAAATATAAGTTCGTAGATGTCTTAAGGGCTGGACTCTCATCAAATGTGTGAAATTTTGAGAAGATAGGATCATCTCGGTCAAGTTCATGCAGCTTTTATTGTCACGAAAAATTTTCGGACTTTGCGTCACCGTAGCGGCCACGCCCTTTGGCGAAAAGGTACAATATTCGGTGTGGGGCATGATCAACATCTTAAGGCTTTTCTGACCAATTTTCAACTGGATCCCTTCAACGAGCTCGGCACAGTAGCTAAAAACGTAAAGTATGACATTTATTGTTACCACTAGGTGGCGCTATATGTATAACTGAATTTTATCATATAGATGCTTTCAGGCCGTGACTATTACGTTGCCTGAGAAGTTTGAGATTTTTTGGAGCTTGAACATGGGAGTTATCACACTTAGAATGAGTTGACATTTTTTGTACAAAATACCGTATGTGGGGTATTTTTTTTTCACGCCTGAAGGGCGAGGTGGCGCTGCATATATAACTGAATTTTGTCATAGAGATACCTTCAGGCTTTGACTATAAACATACATGTCAAGTTTGGGATTTTTTGGAGCATGTACCGGGGAGTTATTAAGCATATCCTTTTTCAGTGCGAAACACAAAATTTGATGCCCCGCCCTCATCATATAGTATTTCCAAAAGTCAAGATTTTTCTGCCTGTAGTTGGCTCAGGTCTTGACATGGTCCAGGTCAAGTCTAAAGTCAGTCGGATGAAATGTGTAGGAGAAGTGGGCAAAAGTATGCCCCCTGAAAATGTGCAAAAATCGTCAAAAATGGGACATTCAAAAATTCATAGCTCACTTCCTGTTCATTTTAGCACATGGGTCCAAGAGACTTTTTTGTAGGTCTTGGACTCCCTCATACACCTAAAAATTTTCGTAGATCTTGCTTAAACGTACAATCGGGGCTGCTTCGTTAAAAATTTCTAGGGGGCGCTATTGAGTCATTTTTGTAAAAATAGGACAATACATGATAAAATATTGCTCATTTTGCCAGGCCAGATGTGTGTGCCAAGTTTCATGAGTTTCTGCGCATGTTTAGACCATCAAAACTAGCGTTGTTTTCTTGGCGAACAGTGCTTAGCCACGCCCACAGCGATTCGCGAAAACTCACAAACTTCGTGTTGTGACATCATGAAGGCCGAAACCCCCATCTGAGCAAATATGAGGTTGGTCCAGTTAACGTGTTTGGAGAAAAATGTACAAGAAAATTCGTAAGAAAAAAAATTGCCACTAGGTGGCGCTATCAGTTAGATGAAATATAAGTTCGTAGATGTCTTAAGGGCTGGACTCTCATCAAATGTGTGAAATTTTGAGAAGATAGGATCATCTCGGTCAAGTTCATGCAGCTTTTATTGTCACGAAAAATCTTCAGACTTTGCGTCACCGTAGCGGCCACGCCCTTTGGCGAAAAGTTACAATATTCGGTGTGGGGCATCATCAACATCTTAAGGCTTTTCTGACCAATTTTCAACTGGATCCCTTCAACGAGCTCAGCACAGTAGCTAAAAACGTAAAGTATGACATTTATTGTAACCACTAGGTGGCGCTATATGTATAACTGAATTTTTTCATATAGGTGTTTTCAGGCCGTGACTATTACGTTGCCTGAGAAGTTTGAGATTTTTTGGAGCTTGTACATGGGAGTTATTCAGCATTTGCTCTTTCTGGACAAATGAAATTTTAAAGGCAATATTTGATGCCCCGCCCCCGTCATATAGTATTTCGAAAAGGCAAGATTTTTTGCCCAGCTGTTCTCTTAGGTCTTGAGATGATAAATGCCAAGTTTGAAGTCAATGGGATGAAAAATGTTTGCATAGGGGGGAAAAGCATGACCACAGTGAATGTGCCAAAATAGGCCAAAATTGGACATTAAAAAATTCATAGCTCACTTCCTGTACATTTTAGGAAATGGCTTCCACTGACTTTTTTGTGCGTCTCGGAGTGCTACACGTGCCTGCCAATTTTCGTAGCTCTAGCTCAAACGGGCCGGGATTGGTTTTTATTTTTCTACGCTAGGTGGCGCTATAGAGTCGCGTTGTTATGACAACTACATAATATCAAATTTTTCGCCGGGCCCGAAGAGACTGCAAAGTTTGGTGAGTTTTCGTAAATGTTTAGGCCCTCAAAAATGCGATCGTTTGCGGAGAATAAAGAAGAAGAAGAAGAAGAAGAATAATAATAATAATTCTTACAAAAACAAGAGGGACCTCGCAGCGGTCGCTGCTCGGGCCCTAATAATAATAATAATAATAATAATAATAATAATAATAATAATAATTTTTACAAAAACAATAGGGACCTCGCAGCGGTCGCTGCTCGGGCCCTAACTAGAGCTGCGAGCAGCTATAAAGGGTTCTCGCAGCCCGGGCCAGGTTGGAGTCCTTGCACGTTGGGGTACTTGCACGTTAGGGTACTGGCACGTTGGGGTACTGGCATATTGGAAGCAAAATTTCTTTGAAAATGGCATAATAAACGTTTACATGTAGAATATTTTTTTTGCCAGTGTGTATCAAGCTCAACGGGTTTTGGGGATTGTTAAGACCTGCAAAAATCTGCGTCCTTTTTTATTTTTAGGCAATGAGTTGCCCTGATTGGTATTTTTTGTAAAAGTGTATATATACATCATCGCTCGTTGTACTCATTGCACAATGTTACTTTTATTGTCCAAAGGGGCAATCAAAAATGAATAAAACAAAATGGAAACGTACATACGTTTGGATCGGTGTGAAGCCAGTGAACAATTTGAGTGGTGGAAACTAAAAGAATATTCATAAATGACTTAGTCATCACACTTAGAATGAGTTTACATTTTTTGTACAAAATACCGTATGTGTTTTTTTTTTTTATATAAGCCTCAAGGGCTAGGTGGCGCTGTATTTATAACTGAATGTTGTCATCGAGATACCTTCAGGCCTTGATTATAAGCATACATGTCAAGTGTGGGATTTTTTTTGGAGCATGTACCGTGGAGTTATTAAGCATATCCTTCATTCACGATATTGCTTTTAATGTCCACAGAGGCTATCAAAAATAAATAAAAATATATATATGTTTGGATAAGTCTGATGCCAGTGAACATTTTGAGTGGTGGAAACTAAAAGAATATTCATAAATGACTTAGTTATCACACTTAGAATGAGTTTACATTTTTTGTACAAAATACCGTATGTGGGGTATTTTTTTTTTTTTAATAAGCCTCAAGGGCTAGGTGGCGCTGCATATATAACTGAATGTTGTCATAGAGATAGCTTCAGGCCTTGACGATAAACATACATGTCAAGTTTGGGATTTTTTGGAGCATGTACCGGGGAGTTATTAAGCATATCCTTTTTCAGTGCGAAACACAAATTTTGATGCCCCGCCTTCATCATATAGTATTTCGAAAGGTCAAGATTTTTCCCCCTGTCGTTGGCTCAGGTCTTGACATGGTCCAGGTCAAGTCTTAACTCAGTCAGATGAAACGTGTAGGAGAAGTGGGCAAAAGTCTGCCCCCTGTGAATGTGCAAAAATCGTCAAAAATGGGACATTCAAAAATTCGTAGCTCACTTCCTGTTCATTTTAGCATATGGGTCCAAGAGACTTTTTTGTAGGTCTTGGGCTCCCTCATACACCTAAAAATATTCGTCGTTCTTGCTTAAACGTACAACCGGGGCTGCTTCGTTAAAAACTTCTAGGGGGCGCTATTGAGTTATTTTTGTAAAAATAGAACAATCAACAATAAAATATTGCTCATTTTACCAGGCCAGATGTGTGTGCCAAGTTTCATGAGTTTCTGTGCATGTTTCGACCCTCAAAACTGGCGTTGTTTTCTTGGCGAACAGCGCTTAGCCACACCCACAGCAATTCGCGAAAACTCACAAACTTCGTGTTGTGACATCATGAAGGCCGAAACCCTCATCTGAGTAAATATGAGGTAGGTCCAGTTAACGTGTTTGGAAAAAAACGTAGAAGAAAATTCGTAAGAAAAAAAATTGCCACTAGGTGGCGCTATCAGTTAGATAAAATATAAGTCAGTAGATGTCTTTAGGGCTGGACTCTCATCAAATGTGTGAAATTTTGAGAAGATAGGATCATCTCGGTCAAGTTAATGCAGCTTTTATTTTCACGAAAAATCTTCAGACTTTGCGTCACCGTAGCGGCCACGCCCTTTGGCGAAAAGTTACAATATTCGGTGTGGGGAATGATCAACATCTTAAGGCTTTTCTGACCAATTTTCAAATGGATCCCTTCAAAAAGCTCTGCACAGTAGCTAAAAACGTAAAGTATGACATTTATTGTAACCACTAGGTGGCGCTATATGTATAACTGAATTTTATCATATAGATGTTTTCAGGCCGTGACTATTACGTTGCCTGAGAAGTTTGAGATTTTTTGGAGCTTGAACATGGGAGTTATTAAGCATTTGCTCTTTCTGGACAAATGAAATTTTAAAGGCAATATTTGTTGCCCCGCCCCCGTCATATAGTATTTCAAAAAGGCAAGATGTTTTGCCCAGTTGTTCTCTCAGGTCTTGAGATGATAAATGCCATGTTTGAAGTCAATTGGATGAAAAATGTTTGCAAAGGGGGAAAAAGCATGACCACAGTGAATGTGCCAAAATAGGCCAAAATTGGACATTAAAAAATTCATAGCTCACTTCCTGTACATTTTAGCTACATGGTCCCAATAGAATTTTTTGTGCGTCTCGGGGTGCTACACGTGCCTGCCAATTTTTGTTGCTCTAGCTCAAACGTGCCGGGCTTGGTTTTTATTTTTCTACGCTAGGGGGCGCTATCGAGTCGCATTGTTATGACGACTTAATAATATCACATTTTTCGCCGGGCCTGAGGAATGTGCAAAGTTCGGTGAGTTTTCGTGAATGTTTAGGTACCCAAAATCGCGATTGTTTGCGGAGAATAAAGAAGAAGAAGAATAATAATAATAATAATAATAATAATAATAATAATAATAATAATAATAATAATAATTTTTACAAAAACAATAGGGACCTCGCAGCGGTCGCTGCTCGGGCCCTAATAATAATAATCCGATCGAAAAACAATAGGGACCTCGCAGCGGTAGCTGCTCGGGCCCTAACTAGAGCTGCGAGCAGCTATAAAGGGCCCTCACAACCCGGGCCACGTTGGGGTATATGCAAGTCGGGGGACTTGCACGTTGGGGTACTGTTAAATAGACAAGGACCATGGAAAATAGAAATGCATTTGCCGTGCCTTGTGTGTAAAAAGGTGCAGTAAAAGGCCAAAAATGATGCACAATTCCCAAAATAAATTCAAAAGTGTGGACTTTCTGATGTGTGTGCAAAGTTTCATGAAAAGTCGCTCGTTTGATATTCAAAACCAGCATCTGTTCATTTGAAAACATTGCATGGCACAGAGATGGTGTGTGATCAAATAAAAAGCTTTTTGATGACTCTTAATGTGGTGTCGCTGTGCAACACATATGTATTCATGACATAGTGAAGTATTGTGACAGTTTTGTAGGGTCCAGCAAACAGTAAATGTGTGACAGTTATTCAAGAAAAAATGTAGCTTTGAAGCAGGCTAACCAATGACATCATCTAAAGGGGAAAAAAGCACATGAGCAAGCATAGGTATAAGTAGAGGAGAAAAAGAGATGAAAGAAGTGCGAGAGATGGAACAGGAGAGGAATGCAGCTGTTTATGTATAGCTGTTGTAACAGGACAGATTAAATAACACTTTAACCTGGGGTTAACAGCGCCCTAGGAGAGATAAACTCTTTAGTGTAAAAGTTTTCTGGGACAGATGAATCCCTTGGGGTCAAAGAGTTTGGGTTAGCACATAGTCTGTCTTAGGATAATGTAACCTCCATGGATGAATTAGTCCTAGGACGCTTTGACCTGCGGGCTAAAACTTCAGGGGGGTTAACCTGTCCTGTTATATTGTGATCATCGTCTTCGTGCATGTCCTCAGTGGCTTCTTCTGTCTGTGTGGCAGCATTTGATACATCTGTAGAACAAAAAAGAATGAAGAATCATGTTAGATCTGTGAAGTTTGGTTGTCTTAGGTGTAGTTTACAGAACAGTCGTGTGCATATTTTTAGCATGGTAGTGTCTTAATACAAATGCATATTATGTAATGCACTGTATATGGATATTACAGACGTAATATTTGACGGTGATCTTATATTCATAGTTTTTGCCCGTTAATAAATAATATAGCTAGTAAGTAATAAGACACGCAAAAATGGTATAGTTGAATCCTCTGGGTCAAAAAGCAATGTTTTAGGATTGTGTGATGAAATGATGAATAAAAGTAAGGATACGACAGGTACATAAATGGTTATGTAAGTGTAAAATTTGGCATGGTGTGTCCAGATACATGCAGGATAAGTATAAAATATTATGGTATGTGATTGATTTTTTCTTAGTAAAAATTAGTATTGTAAAGGTCAAGTCACAGTATGTCCAAAAAAATTTAAAAAAAAAAATCTATGGTATAGAAACATCATAATCAGGGGCAAAGACATAAACATAATAATAGTAATTAATAATGATAGAATTTAAATACAATCTTTTCCATGAATATGTCAGTTATTTTGAGAAGATACAGAAAAAAAAGAACTTTGAAGTGTCTATCAGTGGATGAAAGAGGGCAAGATCACAGCATAGCTACATGATATCAGTCACATTTGAAAGTAATCAAGTGTAGTATGTATTCACATTATATACATTGAGAAATTGCGGCTCAATAATCAGTCAGTGTTTTAGTTAACAGTCCAATGTTACCTTCAAGATATTCCTAACAGAAAAAAAGGAACGTGCATTAACAAAAAAATGTAAAAATGTCCATTGTCAAACATGTCATTCATTATACACAATGTGTAGGATGGGGATGCTTGCTGTGTTAGTGTTTGTGTGTCTTCCATGTCATATAGCTTACCATCACGGACAAATGCATCACATGCATCCTTTATATCCAATGCAGTCTGGAGTTCTTTCACAAGCTTGGTTTTGAAGTCTATCTGTTTTTCAAGTGCTCGATTGACTCGAGTCACATGGACTAGTTGGTTCATTTGGGAATGAAGATCAAGGCTGCGCTGGTATAAGTCGTTGCGACTGAAAGCATGATCAATGCATGCATACTGTAATGACAAAGCATTCAATGAAAATCAGTCATGTTAGATTCCATGATTCTAAATAGCAGAGGTAACGTGTTGGTGCAAAACGTTGTGGTCGTGTTGCATGTTACTCAATGGCTGTGTGTGTCAAAACGAGTTTATTTGAAAGAATATACAAATATATACACACGGACATATATATTTATACAGTATAACAGTGCCGCATGTATTGGTTTTAAGGAAAGAGTTGAAAAGCAGTGTTCAGAAAAAAGCATAAGACGCACAAAGTACCATTTCACTACATGTAATAAGTTGTCAAGTAGACATGTGAATTAAGTGGTTAAGATAGTGGCTACTGTGCAAGTAAGCTTCAATTGTCTCTAAAAGGTTAGCATATGTGTTCTACATGATATCAATGGCTAGACGTGCTCGTGGAGAAACATTACAAACAGAAAAACACACTAAAGGTGCCTTTAACAAACCTGTTAATAAATGAGAACTTAATACATATATGTATGGCATACTGTATATGATTGAGAAAGTTGTCCTGTTTAGTTTATGTATTGTATACTTACGGAAAAAAGTTGGCAATCTTTGCGTATGGAGATGATTAGAGGGTCTTTATCAAAAGAGAATTTGCTTGTTGATTTGTTCATGTTCTGTAGAAAAGCAAAGGAGTAGAAATAAATACAGTATCATACTTCATAAACATACAAGAAATTTGTAGCTGTATTAACCATTGTTGGTATTTGAAGTGATAATTTAGGAATAGAAGTGTAGTGATTGCAGAATTTATAGAGTGCTTACCTTGTATGACTTTGTAGATGGAAATGTCTTTTGTTGAAAGAGCTCTTTGTTGTCTACTATATATGCAAGGACAAGCATAAGTAGGTGTGGTTATGAAGTACTTGACCATTGAAATAAAGCAGTGGTATCAAATGTATGGACCGTGGTTTGGCTCAGGCCTGCAAAGGGGTTTAATGTGGCACAAGAGATAATCTTGTAAGGTACAAAAAATAATAATAATATAATAGGTATGCCTCTGAGTTTTCACAAATCTAGGTCAAGTCAAGTCATCTTTAGTTATTTTGCGCTTGAATCATCCAATCGGAAATGCTCCATAACAAATGTATAGAGGGTGCGATTTATTGCAAATTGCACAAGAAATCTCTAAAAATTCATGTTAATGACAAGTCTGATGTGTGTGCAAAGTTTCACGAGTTTTCACACATGTATAGATCAAAAAAAACAAAGCAGCACTTTACTTGGCAACCAATGCATCGCTATAGCAGCAGCGTGCGACAAAATAAAAAACTTTCGATAAATTTGCATCTTAAACATCTTAAGATGAAACACACCAAGTTTGAACACGGTCGGATGAATTTTGTAGGAGGAGTTAAAATATGACCCCTAAAAAAGGCCACAAAAAAAGGCTACAAATCCCATCATAAATCAAAATGGCGGACTTCCTGTTTGGTTTAGCACATGGTTCCAAGAGACTTTTTTGTACATCGTGGGCTCTTATGTATGCCTCTAAATTATCATAGCGCTAGGTGAAACGTACAACCGGGAATGCTTCGTTAAAGAGGAGTTTTTTAGCTCAAAATGTGATGCCCGGCCCCTACGGGACTTCCTGTTGGGTTTAGCACATGGCACCAAGAGACTTTTTTGTACATCGTGGGCTGTTACATTTGTCTCCAAATTTTCGTAGCTCTAGCTGCTTCGTACAACTGGGAATGCTTCATTAAGAAGGAATTTTTTCCTTTGCAAACTGTGCATGCCACGGCAACAGCGTGCGACAAAATAAATAGCTTTCAATAACTTTTCATCTTCAACATCTTAAGATGAATCACACCAAGTTTGGAGATGATCGGATAAACTCTGTAGGAGGAGTTCGTTAAAATAAGACCCCTATGAAATGGCCCAAAAAATGGCAACACGTTCCAAAGTAAATCAAAATGGCGGACTTCCTGTTCGGTTTAGCATATGGTTCAAAAAGAGTTTTTTGTACCTTGAGGGCTGTTACATATGTCTTCAAATATTGGTAACTCTAGGTGAAATGTACAGCCGGGAATGCTTCATTAAGTTATAATTTTGAAACACAAAATTTGATGCCTCGCCTCTGGCGGACTTCCTGTTAGGTTTAGCATATGGCACCAACAGGCTTTTTTGTAGATCATAGTCTGTTACATATGTGTACCAATTTTCGTAGCTCTAGATTAAACGTATAACCGGCAATACTTCAGATGAAACATGCCAAAGAATGAAGACAATCTGATAAGTTTTGTAGAAAATATGAGGCCTATAAAAGTACCACCGGCAATGCTTCGTTAAGTAAGAATTTTGAAACTGTAAATTTGATGCCCCCGCCACCGTCATATAGTATGTCAAAAACTTTAGATTTTTTACCATGATGTTGTCCCAGGTGTTGAGATGGTACAGCCCAAGTTTGAAGTCAATCGGGTTAACCGTGTAGGAGAAGCGGGCAAAAGTATGACCCCTGTAAATGTGCAAAAATTGGCCAAAATTGGACATTTAAATACTCATATCTCACTTCCTGTCTATTTTAGGGTACACACATCAAAGAGGTTTTTGTTCATCTGGATGTGCTACAGGTGCCACACAATTTTCGTAGCCATAGGACAATCGTAGCGGGACAGGGATCCGTTAAACCTATGTAGGTGGCGCTATGGAGCCATTTTTCTGTTATCATGTATGGCGACTTTAAAATATCACATTTTTCGCCAGACCCGATCTGCGTGTAAAGTTTGGTGAGTTTTCGTTCATGTTTAGTGCCTCAAAAATGTGGTTGTTTGCGGAAAAGAATAATAACAAAGAAAAAGAAGAAGAAGAAGAAGAATAAAGAATAATAATAAGAATCCCTTCAGGAACAATAGGGACCTCGCAGCGGTCGCTGCTCGGGCCCTAATAAGAATTCCTTCAGGAACAATAGGGACCTCGCAGCGGTCGCTGCTCGGGCCCTAACTAGAGCTGCGAGCAGCTATAAAGGGCCCTCGCAACCCGTGCCACGTTGGGGTATTTGCACGTCGGGGTACTGGCACGTTAGGGTACTGTTTCATAAGAAACCGTCTAAATTGTAAATGTTTTGCCATGCTTTTTGTGTTTGTTCACATTGCTATGGAATGCTTTGTCGAGGTATTCGGCTGATAGGTATGCCTCCCAATATTCACACATCTAGCTGAATCATATAAAAAAAAAAAATTCTTTGCAAACAATGCATCGCTACAGCAAAGGCGTGCCACGTTGGGGTACTTGCACGTCGGGGTACTGGCACGTTGGGGTACTGTCAAATAGGACAAGGACCATCTAAAATGTTTTTGACAAGCCTTGTGTGTGCAAAGTTTAATCAAAACGCAAAATATGGTGCGCAATTCCCAAAATAAATTAAAAATGGCGGACTTCCTTTTAGGTTTAGCATACGGCTACAGAATACTTTTTGTAGGTCTTAAGCTAATAGGTATGCCTCCCAGTTTTCACAAATCTAGGTCAAGTCATCTTTAGTTGTGTATCGCTTGAATCATACAATTGGAAATGCTCCATAAAAATGCATAGAGGGCGCTATTGAGCACAACGTTGGGTTACTTGCACGTCAGGGTACTGGCACGTTGGGGTACTGTTACATGGAACAAGGACCATTTAAAATGTTAGTTTTTTCCATGCCTTGTCTGTGCAAAGTTTAATGAAGAAGGCCAAAAATTATGTATAATTCCCAAAATAAAATCAAAATAGCGGACTTCCTCTTTGGTTTGGCAAATGGCTACATAATACTTTTTTGTAGGTCTAGCATAATCATATAATCGGAAATGCTTCATAAAAATGTCTAGAGGGCGCTATTTATTGCAAATTGCACAATAAATCTCTGAAAATTCATGTTCATGACAAGTCTGATGTGTTTGCAAAGTTTCATGAGTTTTCATGTGTATAAAAAAAAAAAAAAAGCAGCACTTGACAACTGTTACATGGAACAAGGACCATTTAAAATGTTAGTTTTTTCCATGCCTTGTCTGTGCAAAGTTAAATGAAAAAGGCCAAAAATGATGTATAATTCCCAAAATAAAATCAAAATAGCGGACTTCCTCTTTGGTTTGGCAAATGGCTACATAATACTTTTTTGTATGTCTAGCATAATCATACAATCGGAAATGCTTCATAAAAAGGTCTAGAGGGCGCTATTTATTGCAAATTGCACAATAAATCTCTGAAAATTCATGTTCATGACAAGTCTGATGTGTTTGCAAAGTTCCATGAGTTTTCATGTGTATAAAAAAAAAAAAAGCAGCACTTGACAAACAATGCATTGCTATGGCAACAGCGTGTTACAAAATAAAAAACTTTCGATTACTTTGCATCTTAAACATCTTAAGATGAAACACACCAAGTTTGAAGACAGTCGGATAAATTTTGTAGGAGGGGTTCGTTAAAATATGACCCCTGAAAGTTTTTCCTTGCCCGGTTGGAGGGTTAGATCAGGGGATGTCGCAACTTGTTTGTGGTTAAGTGCTACAGAAGTAAATGTGTCTTAACAACCTCATGATTGAATGTGTTTTCAATTCTCTAGGATGTGATTGGATTGTATCAATTAAATGTTCTTATAACTGATTCAGTGAGTAGTAAAAATAGTGTGTCAAGTATAATGACATGAAATATAAGGAATACAAAAAACAAAACAAGAACCCTCTAAATTACACATTTTGTTCCAGGCTTTATGTGCGTGCATAGTTTGAGTATACACCTAGGTTTAGGCCAGGAGTGTTCAAACCTTTTGCAAAGAGGGCCGGGTATGGTAAGGTGAAAATGTGTGGGGCCTAATCAACCATTTAGTTTAGCCTGACATAATTTTTTTACATGCATATGTAAATATATATATGTGGACAAATGTGTACATATGTCTACAAATTTTTGTAGCTCGAGCTGCTTCGTCCAACTGGGAACGCTGCATTAAGAAGGATTTTTTTTTCCTTTGCCAACAGTGCATGCCACGACAACAGCGTGCGACGAAATAAAAAGCTTTCAATAACTTTTCATCGTCAACATCTTAAGATGAATCACACCAAGTTTGAAGATGATCGGATAAACTCTGTAGGAGGAGTTCGTTAAAATAAGACCCCTATGAAATGGCCAAAAAAATGGCAACATGTTCCAAAGTAAATCAAAATGGCAGACTTCCTGTTAGGTTTAGCATATGGTTCAAAAAGAGTTTTTTGTACCTTGAGGGCTGTTACATATGTCTTCAAATTTTGGTCACTCTAGGTGAAACGTACAGCCGGAAATGCTTCATTAAGTAAAAATTTTGAAATGCAAAATTTGATGCCCTGCCTCTGGCGGACTTCCTGTTAGGTTTAGCATATGGCACCAACAGGCTTTTTTGTAGATCATAGTCTGTTACATATGTGTACCAATTTTCGTAGCTCTAGATTAAACGTATAACCGGCAATACTTCAGATGAAACATGCCAAAGAATGAAGACAATCTGATAAGTTTTGTAGAAAATATGAGGCCTATAAAAGGCCCCCAAAAAATGGCTACAAATAGCAAAGTAAATCAAAATGCCGGACTTCCTGTTTGGCTTAGCATATGGTTCTAAAAGACTTTTTTGTACATCGTGGGCTCTTATGTATGCCTCCAAATTATCATAGCGCTAGGTGAAAGGTACAACCGGGAATGCTTCGTTAAAGAGGAGTTTTTTAGCTCAAAAAGTGATGCCCGGCCCTTGCGGGACTTCCTGTTGGGTTTAGCACAAAGCAGCAAGAGACCTTTTTGTACATCGTGGGCTGTTACATATGTCTACAAATTTTCGTAGCTCTAGCTGCTTCGTACAACTGAGAATTCTTCATTAAGAAGAATTTTTTTCCTTTGCAAACAAGTGCATGCCACGACAACAGCGTGCAGCGAAATAAAAAGCTTTCAATAACTTTTCATCTTCAACATCTTAAGATGAATCACACCAAGTTTGAAGATGATCGGATAAACTCTGTAAGAGGAGTTCGTTAAAATAGGACCCCTATGAAATGGCCAAAAAAATGGGAACACGTTCCAAAGTAAATCAAAATGGTGGACTTTCTGTTAGGTTTAGCATATGGTTCAAAAAGAGTTTTTTGTACCTTGAGGGCTGTTACATATGTCTTTAAATTTTGGTAACTCTAGGTGAAACGTACAGCCGGGAATGCTTCATTAAGTAAGAATTTTGAAACTCAAAATTTGATGCCCCGCCTCTGGCGGACTTCCTGTTGGGTTTAGCATATGGCACCAACAGACTTTTTTGTAGGTCATAGTCTGTTACATATGTGTACCAATTTTCGTAGCTCTAGGTTAAACATACAACCGGCAATACTACGTTTAGTAAGAGTTTTGAAACTCTAAATTTGATGCCCCACCACCGTCATATAGTATGTCGAAAACTTTAGATTTTTTACCATGGTGTTGTCCCAGGTCTTGAGATGGTACATCCCAAGTTTGAAGTCAATTGGATTAACCGTGTAGGAGAAGCAGGCAAAAGTATGACCCCTGTAAATGTGCAAAAATTGGCCAAAATTGGACATTTAAATACTCATATCTCACTTCCTGTCTATTTTAGGGTACACACATCAAAGAGGTTTTTGTTCATCTGGATGTGCTACAGGTGCCACACAATTTTCATAGCCGTCGGACAATCGTAGCGGGCCAGGGATCTGTTTAACCTATGTAGGTGGCGCTATGGAGCCATTTTTCTGTTATCACCTATGGCGACTTTAAAATATCAAATTTTTCGCCAGGCCTGACGTGTGTGTAAAGTTTGGTGAGTTTTCGTTCACGTTTAGTGTCTCAAAAATGTGATTGTTTGCGGAAAAGAATAATAACAAATAAAAAGAAGAATAATAAGAATTCCTTGAAAAACAATAGGGACCTCGCAGCGGTCGCTGCTCGGGCCCTAATAAAAAGAAGAATAATAAGAATTCCTTGAAAAACAATAGGGACCTCGCAGCGGTCGCTGCTCGGGCCCTAACTAGAGCTGCGAGCAGCTATAAAGGGCCCTCGCAACCTGGGCCACGTTGGGGTACTTGCACGTCGGGGTACTGGCATGTTGGGGTACTGTTTGATAGGAAACCGTCTAAATTGTAAATGTTTTTGCCATGCTTTGTGCTTGCAAAGTTTCATGGAAAGGCCAAAAATGATGCACAATTAACAAAATAAAATCAAAATGGTTTGGCACATGGCTATAGAATAATTTTTGTAGGTATTAGGCTGATAGGTGTGCCTCCAAATATTCACACATCTAGCTGAATCATATAATCGGAAATACTTCATAAAAATGTCAAGAGGGCGCTATTGAGCCATTTATTGCAAATTGCACAAGAAATCTCTAAAATATTCATGTTTATGACAAGTCTGATGTGTGTGTAAAGTTTCATGAGTTTTTGCTCGTTTAGACAAAAAAAAAAAAAAAAAAAAAAGCAGCATTTTACTTGGCAAATAATGCATCGCTATGGCGGCTTGCGACAAAATAAAAAAAAACTTTCGATAACTTTGCATCTTAAACATCTTAAGATGAAACACACCAAGTTGGAAGACAGTCGGATAAATTCCGTTGGAGTTCGTTAAAATGTGACCCCTAAAAAAGGCCACAAAAAATGGCTACAAATCCTGACGTAAATCAAAATGCCGGACTTCCTGTTTGGTTTAGCATATGGTTCTAAGAGACTTTTTTGTACATCGTGGGCTCTTATGTATGCCTCCAAATTATCATAGCGCTAGGTGAAACGTACAACCGGGAATGCTTCGTTAAAGAGGAGTTTTTTAGCTCAAAATGTGATGCCCGGCCCCTGTGGGACTTCCTGTTGGGTTTAGCACAAAGCAGCAAGAGACTTTTTTGTACATCGTGGGCTGTTACATATGTCTACAAATTTTCGTAGCTCTAGCTGCTTCGTACAACTGAGAATTCTTCATTAAGAATAATTTTTTTCCTTTGCAAACAAGTGCATGCCACGACAACAGCGTGCGGCTAAATAAAAAGCTTTCAATAACTTTTTATCTTCAACATCTTAAGATGAATCACACCAAGTTTGAAGATGATCGGATAAACTCTGTAGGAGGAGTTCGTTAAAATAGGACCCCTATGAAATGGCCAAAAAAATGGCAACACGTTCCAAAATAAATCAAAATGGCGGACTTCCTGTTAGGTTTAGCATATGGTTCAAAAAGAGTTTTTTGTACCTTGAGGGCTGTTACATATGTCTTCAAATTTTGGTAACTCTAGGTGAAACGTACAGCCGGGAATGCTTCATTAAGTAAGAATTTTGAAACTCAAAATTTGATGCCCCGCCTCTGGCGGACTTCCTGTTGGGTTTAGCATATGGCACCAACAGACTTTTTTGTAGATCATAGTCTGTTACATATATGTACCAATTTTCGTAGCTCAAGGTTAAACGTACAACCGACAATGCTTCGTTAAGTAAGAATTTTGAAACTGTAAATTTGATGCCCCGCCAATTTAAGAAGGCAAAATATAGTTCAAGGTTCATGTATACAAGTAAGTGTTAAAAGTGTAAACAACACTGACAATTTGAATCTAACCAGAACACTAAGTATTAAGAAAGAAGTTGTGAATATTGAGGATGATGGTATAGCGCAAATAAAATATTCAAAGTGTAATAGTTTTATTTCAAAGTATTTGATACAGAAATATAGATATAAAAAAAAAAACTAATTATCAAGACAACGTATCGCATAGAAATAAACTAAAGGAAATGCGTGTTGCGAAATATCACCTAAATGCATTGCATCGGGACAAACTTAGGGACAAAAGTAGAAAAAAATATTGGGAAAATCCTTTTCGAAGGGAAAAAGTGAAAGAATTGAGTGTAAAGAAATATTGTGAAAACACAGTGCATAGAGAAAAAGTCAAAGACATGAGTATAAAAAAATATTGGCAAAACGAACCGCATAGAAAAAAAAAGAAAGAAATGAGTGCAAATAAATATCGGCAAGATGAAACACATAGGGAAAAAGTGAAAGAAATGAGTATAAAGAAATATCGGCAAAATGAATTGCATAAGGAAAAAGTGAAAGAAATGAGTATAAAGAAATATCGGCAAAATGAATTGCATGAGGAAAAAGTGAAAGAAATGAGTATAAAGAAATATTGGGTAAATGAATTGCATAAGGAAAAAGTGAAAGAAATGAGTATAAAGAAATATGGGGTAAATGAATTGCATAAGGAAAAAGTGAAAGAAATGAGCACAATAAATTATTGGCATAACGTGTTGCACAGGAAAAGCGTTAAACTTCGAAGTAAAAGTAAGTATGATAGTAATCCCGATCATAAGAAAAAAGTTAAGGCAGCCACCAGATGTAGGATGCAAAAAATTAAAGAGAAGTCAACACAGATAGATTTCATTATGAAAATTTTTTGGGATAAAGTGAAAAATGGGCCGGAATTTGTGTGTAGCGTCTGCCATAGATTGTTATTTAGACGCCAGGTTTTATTTTATAAAACCGATAATTACAAGAAAAATAAAGTAGTAGCTGCAATAGCTGAAAAATGTGTAACAGAAAAATATTTGCACAAATGTAGTGTGGACTGTGTAGTACCATGTAGGGCATTACAGTCAGCTAGAGGCCAGCTGTGGATTTGCTTCACCTGCAATGGTAAGATTATTAAAGGCGAAATACCTCCTGAATGCGTAATTAACAATTTGACAGTCCAACCCATTCCACCTGACTTGGCATGTTTGAATAGCTTGGAACAACATTTGATTGCCTTACATATACCATTTATGAAAATGTTAGCTTTACCTAAAGGTGGGCAAAATGGAGTACATGGACCAGTGACGTGTGTTCCAGCAAATATTGTGCAAACAAACAATTTGCTCCCTCGTTCAAATATGGAAGGGTCTTTATTGGCTGTAAAACTGAAGCGAAAATTAACATATATAGGTTATTATGAATACCAATTTGTTGATACGATGCGCATAAGACAAGCATTACAAATTTTAAAACAAACAAATGTGCATTATAAAGATGTTAATTTTAACGAAACCTGGATAAATGAGTTTTGTAGGGAACAAGGTGAAGTTGTAGAAAATATCAATAATGTTGAAAGTGGTGAAAACTCAAATGTTGAAGACGACCTTTTGCATGATAGACAACAACATTGTATGTTTCAAGACACCTGTTAATGCCTGTTGATATTGGCCAGGAAGCGCTCGATCAGTACTTTGATGATATTTTAAATTTGGCACCAGCAGAAGGCAATAATCCTGTGAAAATGCTTTCTGATCATACAAATGAAGCCAAATGCTTCCCAGTCTTATTTCCACAGGGACGAAATACATACCACGATAGTAGGCAATATCGACTGACTTTGGCACGTTATTTCAACAACAGAATTTTACATGCTGATGGAAGGTTTGCACAAAATGTTGAATATATATTTTTTGCTCAGTACATGTCTGAGATAGAGCAGGTTATCTCAAATGTATCCATTGCATTACGCAAAGGAAACAAAGGTCAAACATTTAAAAAGCTGAGCAAAGATATGTTAAAAAATGAAGAATCATTGAGGGATTTATTAAAGTTTGATGAAGGTTATCGTTTCCTTAAACCTATAAGAGGTACCCCAGCTTTTTGGCAGGGAGTACAACGAGACCTGATTGCCTGTGTTCGTCAGCTTGGTGTTCCTACCTGGTTTTGTTCATTTTCTTCGGCTGACATTCGGTGGAAAACGCTTCTGAACAGTATATTAAAAAATAACGGTAGAACACAGACAGCAGAAGAGTTAGAATGGGCAGACAAATGTGAACTGCTTTGTCACAATCCCGTAGCTGCTGCAAGATATTTTGATTTTCGCTGGCATATCTTTTTGCGCGAGGTGCTTATGTCTGATTTACATCCAATTGGTAAAATCCTGGATTACTTTCACAGGGTGGAATTTCAGCAGCGTGGTTCACCTCATACTCACTGCTTTTTTTGGATTTTCAATGCTCCACTGATTGACAAAAACACAGATGATGAAGTATGTGAATTTATCGATAAATATGTAACATGTGAATTACCTTCAGAAGATGAGGCATTATTAGACATAGTCACGTCTGTACAGGAGCATTCAGAGCAACATACCAAATCATGTAAAAAGAAAAACACAGTTTGTCGTTTCAATTATCCCAGGCCAGCATCCAGTAGGACATTTATTAGTCGTAAGAAAACGGATGAAAATGACAAAAAACAATGCAAATGTAAGGTAGATAAAGATGCTTTAGCAAAATGTGCATGTAAAAATGAGGAACAGCAAGAATCTATCAGAGCAGCAGAAATTATGACAGCAGTAAAGACTGCTCTTTCAGATAAAAACGCTAGCTTCGACTCTGTGGAACATTTGTTTGAAAGCCTCGGCATAAATCAAGAAACGTTTGAGGATGCATATCAACGCTTTAGTCGAAATACACATGTTGTTTTGAAAAGGGACGTTAAAGCGGTTTGGGTAAATCCGTACAATAAGTCACTGCTAAATAGCTGCGAGCAGCTATAAAGGTCCCTCGCAACCCGGGCCACGTTGGGGTATTTGCACGTCGGGGTCCTGGCATGTTGGGGTACTGTCAAATAGGAAACCATCTAAATTGTAAACGTTTTTGCCATGCTTTGTGTTTGTAAAGTTTCATGGAAAGGCCAAAAATGATGCACAATTAACAAAATAAAATCAAAATGCATTGTCACATGGCTATATAGAATACTTTTTGAATATATTAGGCATGCCTGCCAATATTGACACATCTAGCTGAATCATATAATCAGAAAGACTTCACAAAAATGTCTAGAGGGCGCTATTGAGCAATTTATTACAAATTGCACAACAAATCTCTAAATAAAATATTCATGTTCCAGACAGGTCTGGTGTGTGTGCAAAGTTTTGTGAGTTTTCGCCCATATTTAGACTCTCAAAAAAGCATTTTTCTTCACAAACAATGCATGGCTACAGCAAAGGCGTGTGACAAAATAAAAAAATTCAATAACTTTTCATCTTAAATATCTTAAGATGAAACACGCCAAAGAATGAAGACGATCTGATAAGTTCTGTTGAAAATATGACCCCTATAAAAGGCCCCAAAAAATGGCAGACTTCCCGTTTGATTCAGCATATGGCTTTAGAAACCTTTTTGTAAGTCTTAGGCTGATAGGTATCCCAATTTCTACAAATCTAGCTGAATCATAAAATACAAAACATTTGCAAAAGCTTCATAAAAATGTCTAGAGGGTGCTATTGAACCATTTATTGCAAATTGAATAAGAAATCTCTAAAATATTCATGCTTATGACAAGTCTGATGTGTGTGTAAAGTTTCATGAGTTTTTGCACGTTTAGACCAAAAAAAAGCAGCATTTTACTTGGCAAACAATGCATCGCCATGACAACGGCGTGCGACAAAATAAATAACTTTCGATAACTTTGCATCTTAAACATCTTAAGATGAAGCACACCAAGTTTGAAGACAGTCGGATAAATTTTGTAGGAGGAGTTCGTTAAAATATGACCCCTAAAAAAGGCCACAAAAAATGGCTACAATTCCCAACGTAAATCAAAATGGCGGACTTCCTGTTTGGTTTAGCAGATGGCTCCAAGAGACTTTTTTGTACATCGTGGGCTCTTATGTATGCCTCTAAATTATCATAGCGCTAGGTGAGACGTACAACCGGGAATGCTTCGTTAAAGAGGAGTTTTTTTTAGCTCAAAATGTGATGCCCGGCCCCTACGGGACTTCCTGTTGGGTTTAGCACATGGCACCAAGAGACTTTTTTGTACATCGTGGGCTGTTACATTTGTCTCCAAATTTTCGTAGCTCTAGCTGCTTCGTACAACTGGGAATGCTTCATTAAGAAGGAATTTTTTCCTTTGCAAACTGTGCATGCCACGGCAACAGCGTGCGATGAAATAAAAAGCTTTCAATAACTTTTCATCTTCAACATCTTAAGATGAATCACACCAAGTTTGGAGATGATCGGATAAACTCTGTAGGAGGAGTTCGTTAAAATAAGACCCCTATGAAATGGCCAAAAAAAATGGCAACACATTCCAAAGTAAATCAAAATGGCGGACGTCCTGTTAGGTTTAGCATATGGTTCAAAAAGAGTTTTTTGTACCTCGAGGGCTGTTATATACCTCTACAAATTTTGGTAACTCTAGGTGAAATGTACAGCCGGGTATGCTTTGTTAAAGAGGAGTTTTTTTTTAGCTCAAAATGTGATGCCCGGCCCCTGGGGGACTTCCTGTTGGGTTTAGCACAGAGCACCAAGAGACTTTTTTGTACATCTTGGGCTGTTACATATGTCTACAAATTTTCGTAGCTCTTGCTGCTTCGTACAAATGGGAATGCTTCTTTAAGTATATTTTTTTTCCTTTGCAAACAGTGCATGCCATGACAACAGTGTGCGACGAAATACAAAGCTTTCAATAACTTTTCATCTTCACCATCTTAAGATGAATCACACCAAGTTTGAAGATGATCGGATAAACACTGTAGGAGGAGTTCGTTAAAATAAGACCCCAATGAAATGGCCAAAAAAATGGCAACACGTTCCAAAATAAATCAAAATGGTGGACTTCCTGTGAGGTTTAGCATATGGTTCAAAAAGAGTTTTTTGTAGGTCATAGCCTGTTACATATCCATCCATCCATCCATCTTCTACCGCTTATCCGGGGTCGGGTCACGGGGGCAGCAGCTTCAGGAGGGAAACCCAGACTTCCCTCTCCCCAGCCACTTCAACCAGCTCCTCCGGTGGGATCCCGAGGCGTTCCCAGGCCAACCGAGAGACATAGTCTCTCCAGCGTGTCCTGGGTCGTCCCCGCGGCCTCCCGCCAGTGGGACATGCCCGGAACACCTCCCCAGGGAGGCGTCCAGGAGGCATCCGAACCAGATGCCCGAGCCACCTCAGCTGGCTCCTCTCAACGCGGAGGAGCAGCGGCTCGACTCCGAGTCCCTCCCGGATGACCGAGCTTCTCACCCTATCTCTAAGGGAGAGCCCGGACACCCTGCGGAGGAAACTCATTTCGGCCGCTTGTATCCGGGATCTCGTTCTTTCGATCACGACCCACAGCTCGTGACCATAGGTGAGGGTTGGAACGTAGATCGACCGGTAAATCGAGAGCTTTGCCTTTTGGCTCAGCTCTTTCTTTACCACGACGGACCGATACAGAGTCTGCATCACTGCAGACGCTGCACCGATCCGCCTGTCGATGTCCCGCTCCATCCTACCCTCACTCGTGAACAAGACCCCAAGATACTTGAACTCCTCCACTTGGGGCAGGATCTCATCCCCGACCTGAAGACGACACTCCACCCTTTTCCGACTGAGGACCATGGTCTCGGATTTGGAGGTGCTGATCCTCATCCCAGCCGCTTCACACTCGGCTGCGAACCGCTCCAGTGAGAGCTGAAGGCCCCGGCCTGATGAAGCCAACAGCACCACATCATCTGCAAAGAGCAGCGATGCAATGCTGAGGCCACCAAACCGGAACCCCTCCACGCCTCGGCTGCGCCTAGAAATTGTGTCCATAAAAGTTATGAACAGAATTGGTGACAAAGGGCAACCTTGGCGGAGTCCAACCCTCACCGGAAACGAATCCGACTTACTGCCGGCAATGCGGACCAAACTCTGGCAACGGTCGTACAGGGACTGAACAGCCCGTATCAAGGGGCCCGGCACCCCGTACTCCCGAAGCACCCCCCACAGAACTCCCCGAGGGACACGGTCGAACGCCTTCTCCAAATCCACAAAACACATGTGGACTGGTTGAGCGAACTCCCACGCACCCTCGAGGATCCTGTGGAGGGTGTAGAGCTGGTCCACTGTTCCACGGCCAGTACGAAAACCACACTGCTACTCCTGAATCCGAGATTCGACTACCCGACGGACCCTCCTCTCCAGCACCCCTGAATAGACCTTACCAGGGAGGCTGAGGAGTGTGATCCCTCTGTAGTTGGAACACACCCTCCGGTCCCCCTTCTTAAAAAGGGGGACCACCACCCCGGTCTGCCAATCCAGAGGCACTGTCCCCGATGTCCACGCGATGTTGTAGAGACGTGTCAACCACGACAGCCCCACAACATCCAGAGTCTTTAGGAACTCCGGGCGGATCTCATCCACCCCCGGGGCCCTGCCACCGAGGAGCTTTCCAACCACCTCAGTGACTTCGACCCCAGAGATAGGAGAGCCCACCCCAGAGTCCCCAGACTCTGCTTCCTCAAAAGGAGACGTGTTGGTGGAATTGAGGAGGTCTTCGAAGTATTCCCCCCACCGCTTCACGACGTCCCGAGTCGAGGTCAGCAGCACCCCATCGCCACTATACACAGTGTTAATGGTGCACTGCTTTCCTCTCCTGAGACGCCGGATGGTGGACCAGAATTTCCTCGAAGCCGTCCGGAAGTCGTTTTCCATGGCCTCACCGAACTCCTCCCATGTCCGAGTTTTTGCCTCAGCAACCGCCGAAGCCGCGTTCCGCTTGGCCATCCGGTACCTGTCAGCTGCCTCCGGAGTCCGACAGGCCAAAAAGGCCCGATAGGACTCCTTCTTCAGCTTGACGGCATCCCTTACCGCTGGTGTCCACCAGCGGGTTCGAAGATTGCCGCCGCGACAGGCACCGACCACCTTACGGCCACAGCTCCGATCGGCCGCCTCAACAATGGAGGCGCGGAACATGGCCCATTCGGACTCAATGTCCCCCGCCTCCCCCGAGACAAGGGAGAAGCTCTGCCGGAGGTGGGCATTGAAACTCTTTCTGACAGGGGATTCCGCCAGACGTTCCCAGCAAACCCTCACAATACGTTTGGGTCTGCCAGGTCGGACTGGCATCTTCCCCCACCATCGGAGCCAACACACCACCAGGTGGTGATCAGTTGACAGCTCCGCCCCTCTCTTCACCCGAGTGTCCAGAACATGCGGCCGCAAATCCGATGACACGACTACAAAGTCGATCATCGAACTGCGGCCTAGGGTGTCCTGGTGCCAAGTGATAATATGGACACCCTTATGCTTGAACATGGTGTTCGTTATGGACAAACCGTGACGAGCACAGAAGTCCAATAACAGAACACCGCTCAGGTTCCGATCAGGGGGGCCGTTCCTCCCAATCACGCCCCTCCAGGTCTCACTGTCATTCCCCACGTGAGCGTTGAAGTCCCCCAGTAGGATGAGGGAGTCCCCAGAGGGAGCGCTCTCCAGCACACCCTCCAAGGACTCCAAAAAGGGTGGGTACTCTGAGCTGCTGTTTGGTGCATATGCACAAACAACAGTCAACCCGTCCCCCCAACCGAAGGCGGAGGGAGGCTACCCTCTCGTCCACCGGGGTAAACCCCAACGTACAGGCGCCAAGCCGGGGGGCAATAAGTATGCCCACACCTGCTCTGCGCCTCACACCGTGGGCAACTCCAGAGTGGAAGAGAGTCCAACCCCTCTCAAGAGGACTGGTACCAGAGCCCAAGCTGTGTGTGGAGGCGAGTCCGACTATGTCTAGTCGGTACTTCTCGGCCTCGCACACCAGCTCGGGCTCCTTCCCTGCCAGAGAGGTGACGTTCCATGTCCCAAGAGCCAGCTTCTGTAGCCGGGGGTCGGTCCGCCAAGGTCTCCTCCCTTGGCTGCCACCCAGCCTACACTGCACCCGACCCCTTTGGCCCCTCCCACCGGTGGTGAGCCCGTGGGAAGGGGGACCCACGTTGCCTCTTCGGGCTGTGCCCGGCCGGGCCCCATGGGTGCAGGCCCGGCCACCAGGCGCTCGCCAGCGAGCCCCGCCTCCAGCCCTGGCTCCAGAGGGGGGCCCCGGTGACCCGCGTCCGGGCAAGGGAAACGCGTCTCCAAAGTTATTTTCCATCATAAGGGTCTTCTGAGCCGTTCTTAGTCTGGCCCCTCACCTAGGACCTGTTTGCCATGGGTGACCCTACCAGGGGCATAAAGCCCCAGACAACATAGCTCCTAGGTTCATTGGGACACGCAAACCCCTCCACCACGTTAAGGTGCCGGCTCACGGAGGGGCCTGTTACATATGTGTACCAATTTTCGTAGCTCTAGATTAAACGTACAACCGGCAATGCTTCGTGAAGTAAGAATTTTTAAACTCTAAATTTGATGCGTCGCCGCCGTCATATAGTATATCAAAAACTTTAGATTTTTTACAATGATGTTGTCCCAGGTGTTGAGATGGTCCATCCCAAGTTTGAAGTCAATCGGGTTAACCGTGTAGGAGAAGCGGGCAAAAGTATGACCCCTGTAAATGTGCAAAACTGGGCCAAAATTGGACATTCAGATGATCATACCTCACTTTCTGTCTATTTTAGGGTACACACATCAAAGAGGTTTTTGTTCATCCAATCGGAAATGCTCCATAAAAATGTATAGAGGGCGCGATTTATTGCAAATTGCACGAGAAATCTCTAAAGATTCATGTTCATGACAAGTCTGATGTGTGTGCAAAGTTTCATGAGTTTTCACACATGTATAGACCAAAAAAATAAGCAGCACTTTACTTGGCAAACAATGCATCGCTATGGCAACAGCATGTGACAAAATAAAAAACTTTCGATAACTTTGCATCTTAAACATCTTAAGATGAAACACACCAAGTTTGAAGACGGTCGGATGAATTTTGTACGAGGAGTTCGTGAAAATATGACCCCTAAGAAAGGCCACAAAAAATGGCTACAAATGCCGACGTAAATCAAAATGGCGGACTTCCTGTTTAGTTTAGCAGATGGTTCCATGAGACTTTTTTGTACACCGTGGGCTCTTATGTATGCCTCCAAATTATCATTGCGCTAGGTGAAACGTACAACCGGGAATGCTTCGTTAAAGAGGAGTTTTTTTTAGCTCAAAATGTGATGCCCGGCCCCTGCGGGACTTCCTGTTGGGTTTAGCACATGGCACCAAGTGACTTTTTTGTACATCCTGGGCTGTTACATATGTCTACAATTTTTCGTCGCTCTTGCTGCTTCGTACAACTGGGAATGCTTCATTAAGAAGGATTTTTTTCCTTTGCAAAAAGTGCATGCCACGACAACAGCGTGTGACGAAATAAAAAACTTTCAATAACTTTTCATTTTCAACATCTTAAGATGAATCACACCAAGTTTGAAGATGATCGGATAAACTCTGTAGGAGGAGTTTGTTAAAATATGACCCCTATGAAATGGCCAAAAAAAAATGGCAACACATTCCAAAGTAAATCAAAATGGCGGACGTCCTGTTAAGTTTAGCATATGGTTCAAAAATAGTTTTTTGTACCTCGAGGGCTGTTATATACCTCTACAAATTTTGGTAACTCTAGGTGAAACGTACAGCCGGGTATGCTTTGCTAAAGAGGAGTTTTTTGTTTTTTTTTAGCTCAAAATGTGATGCCCGGCCCCTGGGGGACTTCCTGTTGGGTTTAGCACAGGGCACCAAGAGACTTTTTTGTACATCTTGGGCTGTTACATATGTCTACAAATTTTCGTAGCTCTTGCTGCTTCGTACAAATGGGAATGCTTCTTTAAGTATATTTTTTTTCCTTTAAAAACAGTGCATGCCATGACAACAGTGTGCGACGAAATACAAAGCTTTCAATAACTTTTCATCTTCAACATCTTAAGATGAATCACACCAAGTTTGAATATGATCGGATAAACACTGTAGGAGGAGTTCGTTAAAATAAGACACCAATGAAATGGCCAAAAAAATGGCAACACGTTCCAAAATAAATCAAAATGGTGGACTTCCTGTTAGGTTTAGCATATGGTTCAAAAAGAGTTTTTTGTAGGTCATAGCCTGTTACATATGTGTACCAATTTTCGTAGCTCTAGATTAAACGTACAACCGGCAATGCTTCGTGAAGTAAGAATTTTTAAACTCTAAATTTGATGCGCCGCCGCCGTCATATAGTATATCAAAAACTTTTAGTTTTTCACAATGATGTTGTCCCGGGTGTTGAGATGGTACATCCCAAGTTTGAAGTCAATCGGGTTAACCGTGTAAGAGAAGCGGGCAAAAGTATGACCCCTGTAAATGTGCAAAAATTGGCAAAAATTGTACATTTAAATACTCATACCTCACTTTCTGTCTATTTTAGGGTACACACTTCAAAGAGGTTTTTGTTCATTGGGATGTGCTACAGGTGCCACACAATTTTCATAGCCGTCGGACAATCGTAGCGGGACAGGGATCCGTTTAACCTATGTAGGGGGCGCTAAGGAGCCATTTTTCTGTTATCATGTATGGCGACTTTAAAATATCAAATTTTTCGCCAGGCCTGATGTGCGTGTAAAGTTTGGTGAGTTTTCGGTCACGTTTAGTGTCTCAAAAATGTGATCGTTTGCGGAGAATAATAATAATAATAATAACTAGAGCTGCGAGCAGCTATAAAGGGCCCTCGCAACCCGGGCCACGTTGGGGTATTTGCACGTCGGGGTACTGGCATGCTGCATCTAAATTTTAAACGTTTTTGCCATGCTTTGTGTTTGTAAAGTTTCATGGAAAGGCCAAAAATGATGCACAATTAACAAAATAAAATCAAAATGGATTGGCACATGGCTATATAGAATACTTTTTGAATATATTAGGCATGCCTGCCAATATTCACACATCTAGCTGAATCATATAATCGGAAAGACTTCATAAAAATGTCTAGAGGGCGCTATTGAAGCATTTATTGCAAATTTAATAAGAAATCTCTAAAATATTCATGCTTATGACAAGCCTGATGTGTGTGTAAAGTTTCATGAGTTTTTGCACATGTTTAGACCAAAAAAAAAAGCAGCATTTTACTTGGCAAACAATGCATCGCCATGAAACGGTGTGGGACAAAATAAATAACTTTCGATAACTTTGTATCTTAAACATCTTAAGATGAAGCACACCAAGTTTGAAGACAGTCGGATAAATTTTGTAGGAGGAATTCGTTAAAATATGACCCCTAAAAAAGGCCACAAAAAATGGCTACAAATCCCAACGTAAATCAAAATGGCGGACTTCCTGTTTGTTTTGGAAGATGGTTCCAAGAGACTATTTTGTACATCGTGGGCTCTTATGTATGCCTCTAAATTATCATAGCGCTAGGTGAAACGTACAACCGGGAATGCTTCGTTAAAGAGGAGTTTTTTTACCTCAAAATGTGATGACTTACGGGACTTCCTGTTGGGTTTAGCACATGGCACCAAGAGACTTTTTTGTACATTGTGGGCTGTTAAATTTGTCTCCAAATTTTCGTAGCTCGAGCTGCTTCGTACAACTGTGAATGCTTCATTAAGAGGGAATTTTTTCCTTTGCAAACTGTGCATGCCACGGCAACAGCGTGCGACGAAATAAAAAGCTTTCAATAACTTTTCATCTTCAACATTTTAAGATGAATCACACCAAGTTTGGAGATGATCGGATAAACTCTGTAGGAGGAGTTCGTTAAAATAAGACCCCTATGAAATGGCCCAAAAAATGTCAACACGTTCCAAAGTAAATCAAAATGGCGGACTTCCTGTTCGGTTTAGCATATGGTTCAAAAAGAGTTTTTTGTACCTTGAGGGCTGTTACATATGTCTTCAAATGTTGGTAACTCTAGGTGAAATGTACAGCCGGGAATGCTTCATTAAATAAGAATTTTGAAACACAAAATTTGATGCCTCGCCTCTGGCGGACTTCCTGTTAGGTTTAGCATATGGTTCAAAAAGAGTTTTTTGTAGATCATAGTCTGTTACATATGTGTACCAATTTTCGTGGCTCTCAGTTAAACGTACCACGGCAATGCTTTGTTAAGTAAGAATTTTGAAACTGTAAATTTGATGCCCCGCCACCGTCATATAGTATGTCAAAAACTTTAGATTTTTTACCATGATGTTGTCCCAGGTGTTGAGATGGTACAGCCCAAGTTTGAAGTCAATCGGGTTAACCGTGTAGGAGAAGCGGGCAAAAGTATGACCCCTGTAAATGTGCAAAAATGGGCCAAAATTGGACATTCAAATACTCATACCTCACTTCCTGTCTATTTTAGGGTACACATATCAAAGAGGTTTTTGTTCATCTGGATGTGCTACAGGTGCCACACAATTTTCGTAGCCATAGGACAATCGTAGCGGGACAGGGATCCGTTAAACCTATGTAGGTGGCGCTACAGAGCCATTTTTCTGTTATCATGTATGGCGACTTTAAAATATCAAATTTTTCGCCAGGCCCGATCTCCGTGTAAAGTTTGGTGAGTTTTCGTTCATGTTTAGTGCCTCAAAAATGTGGTTGTTTGCGGAAAAGACTAATAACAAAGAAAAAGAAGAAGAAGAATAATAACTAGAGCTGCGAGCAGCTATAAAGGGCCCTCGCAACCTGGGCCACGTTGGGGTACTTGCACGTCGGGGTACTGGCACGTTGGGGTACTGTCAAATCGGACAAGGACCATCTAAAATGTTTTTGACAAGCTTTGTGAGTGCAAAAGGCCAAAGATGGTGTGCAATTCCCAAAATAAATTCAAAATGGCGGACTTCCTTTTAGGTTTAGCATACGGCTACAGAATACTTTTTGTAGGTCTTAAGCTAATAGGTATGCCTCCCAGTTTTCACAAATCTAGGTCAAGTCATCTTTAGTTGTGTATCGCTTGAATCATACAATTGGAAATGCTCCATAAAAATGCATAGAGGGCGCTATTGAGCACAACGTTGGGTTACTCGCACGTCAGGGTACTGGCACGTTGGGGTACTGTTACATGGAAGAAGGACCATTTAAAATGTTAGTTTTTTCCATGCCTTGTCTGTGCAAAGTTTAATGAAAGAGGCCAAAAATGATGTATAATTCCCAAAATAAAATCAAAATAGCGGACTTCCTCTTTGGTTTGGCAAATGGCTACATAATACTTTTTTGTAGGTTTTAGGCTGATAGGGGTCTGTCCTAATTTTCACAAATCTAGCAGAATCATACAATCGGAAATACTTCATAAAAATGTCTAGAGGGCGCTATTTATTGCAAATTGCACAATAAATTTCTAAAAACTCATGTTCATGACAAGTCTGATGTGTTTGCAAAGTTTCATGAGTTTTCACACATGTATAGATAAAAAAACAAAGCAGCACTTTACTTGGCAAACAATGCATCGCTATAGCAGCAGCGTGCGACAAAATAAAAAACTTTCGATAACTTTGCATCTTAAACATCTTAAGATGAAACACACCAAGTTTGAAGACGGTCGGATGAACTTTGTACGAGGAGTTCGTTAAAATATGACCCCTGAAAAAGGCCACAAAAAATGGCAACAAATCCCATCGTAAATCAAAATGGCGGACTTCCTGTTTGGTTTAGCACATGGTTCCAAGAGACTTTTTTGTACATCGTGGGCTCTTATGTATGCCTGCAAATTATCATAGCGCTAGGTGAAACGTACAACCGGGAATGCTTCGTTAAAGAGGAGTTTTCTAGCTCAAAATGTGATGCCGGCCCCTGGGGGACTTCCTGTTGGGTTTAGCACATGGCACCAAGAGACTTTTTTGTACATTGTGGGCTGTTACATATGTCTACAAATTTTTGTAGCTCTAGCTGCTTCGTACAACTGGGAATGCTTCATTAAGAAGGATTTTTTTCCTTTGCAAAAAGTGCATGCCACGACAACAGCGTGCGACGAACGCAACCCGGACCACGTTGGGGTACTTGCACGTCGGGGTACTGGCACGTTGGGGTACTGTCAAATAGGACAAGGACCATCTAAAATGTTTTTGACAAGCCTTGTATGTGCAAAGTTTAATCAAAACGCAAAATATGGTGTGCAATTCCCAAAATAAATTCAAAATGGCGGACTTCCTTTTAGGTTTAGCATACGGCTACAGAATACTTTTTGTAGGTCTTAAGCTAATAGGTATGCCTCCCAGTTTTCACAAATCTAGGTCAAGTCATCTTTAGTTGTGTATCGCTTGAATCATACAATTGGAAATGCTCCATAAAAATGCATAGAGGGCGCTATTGAGCTATTGAGGAGTTCGTTAAAATATGACCCCTATGAAATGGCCCAAAAAATGGCAACACATTCCAAAGTAAATAAAAATGGCGGACATCCTGTTAGGTTTAGCATATGGTTCAAAAAGAGTTTTTTGTACCTCAAGGGCTGTTATATACCTCTACAAATTTTGGTAACTCTAGGTGAAACATACAGCCGGGTATGCTTTGTTAAAGAGGAGTTTTTTAGCTTAAAATGTGATGCCCGGCCCCTGGGGGACTTCCTGTTGGGTTTAGCACAGGGCACCAAGAGACTTTTTTGTACATCTTGGGCTGTTACATATGTCTACAAATTTTCGTAGCTCTAGCTGCTTCGTACAACTGGCAATGCTTCTTTAAGGATATTTTTTTTCCTTTGCAAACAGTGCATGCCATGACAACAGCGTGCGACGAAATACAAAGCTTTCAATAACTTTTCATCTTCAACATCTTAAGATGAATCACACCAAGTTTGAAGATGATCGGATAAACACTGTAGGAGGAGTTCGTTAAAATAAGACCCCAATGAAATGGCCAAAAAAATGGCAACACGTTCCAAAATAAATCAAAATGGCGGACTTCCTGTGAGGTTTAGCATATGGTTCAAAAAGAGTTTTTTGTAGGTCATAGCCTGTTACATATGTGTACAAATTTTCGTAGCTCTAGATTAAACGTACAACCGGCAATGCTTCATGAAGTAAGAATTTTTAAACTCTAAATTTGATGCGTCGCCGACGTCATATAGTATATCAAAAACTTTAGATTTTTTACAATGATGTTGTCCCAGGTGTTGAGATGGTCCATCCCAAGTTTGAAGTTAATCGGGTTAACCGTGTAGGAGAAGCGGGCAAAAGTATGACCCCTGTAAATGTGCAAAACTGGGCCAAAATTGGACAGTCAGATGATCATACCTCACTTTCTGTCTATTTTAGGGTACACACATCAAAGAGGTTTTTGTTCATCTGGATGTGCTACGGGTGCCACACAATTTTCGTCGCCATAGGACAATCGTAGCGGGACAGGGATCCGTTTAACCTATGTAGGTGGCGCTATGGAGCCATTTTTCTGTTATCATGTATGGCGACTTTAAAATATCAAATTTTTCGCCAGGCCTGATGTGCGTGTAAAGTTTGGTGAGTTTTCGTTCACGTTTAGCGTCTCAAAAATGCGATTGTTTGTGGAGAAGAAGAATAATAAGAATAACTAGAGCTGCGAGCAGCTATAAAGGGCCCTCGCAACCCGGGCCACGTTGGGGTATTTGCACGTCGGGGTACTGGCATGTTGGGGTACTGTCAAATAGGAAACCATCTAAATTGTAAACGTTTTTGCCATGCTTTGTGTTTTAAAGTTTCATGGAAAGGCCAAAAACGATGCACAATTAACAAAATAAAATCAAAATGGATTGGCACATGGCTATATAGAATACTTTTTGGATATATTCGGCATGCCTGCCAATATTCACACATCTAGCTGAATCATATAATCGGAAAGACTTCATAAAAATGTCTAGAGGGCGCTATTGAGCCATTTATTACAAATTGCACAACAAATCTCTAAATAAAATATTCATGTTCCAGACAGGTCTGGTGTGTGTGCAAAGTTTTGTGAGTTTTCACCCATATTTAGACTCTCAAAAAAGCATTTTTCTTCACAAACAATGCATGGCTACAGCAAAGGAGTGTGACAAAATAAAAAAATTCAATAACTTTTCATCTTAAATATCTTAAGATGAAACACGCCAATGAATGAAGACGATCTGATAAGTTCTGTTGAAAATATGACCCCTATAAAAGGCCCCAAAAAATGGCTACAAATACCAAAGTAAATCAAAATGGCAGACTTCCTTTTTGATTCAGCATATGGCTTTAGAAACCTTTTTGTAAGTCTTAGGCTGATAGGTATCCCAATTTTTACAAATCTAGCTGAATCATAAAACACAAAACATTTTGAAGTACCTGGTTAAGGCGAAGGGTAATGGGATATTTATAAGGTTTTAGGTGAATGAATGAGTATAAATTTATACGTATTTGCACGCACGCAAACGCACGCACACGCACGCACGCAAACGCACGCAAACGCACGCAAACGCACACACGCAAACGCACGCACGCACGCAAACGCACGCACGCACGCAAACGCACGCAAACGCACGCACACAAAAAAAAAAAAAAAAAAAAAAAAAAAAAAAAAAAAAAACACAAAACATTTGCAAAAGCTTCATAAAAATGTCTAGAGGGCGCTATTGAACCATTTATTGCAAATTGAATAATAAATCTCTAAAATATTCATGCTGATGACAAGCCTGATGTGTGTGTAAAGTTTCATGAGTTTTTGCACATGTTTAGACCAAAACAAAAAAGCAGCATTTTACTTGGCAAACAATGCATCGCCATGACAACGGCGTGCGACAAAATAAATAACTTTCGATAACTTTGCATCTTAAACATCTTAAGATGAAGCACACCAAGTTTAAAGACAGTCGGATAAATTGCTTCTTTAAGGATATTTTTTTTCCTTTGCAAACAGTGCATGCCATGACAACAGCGTGCGACGAAATACAAAGCTTTCAATAACTTTTCATCTTCAACATCTTAAGATGAATCACACCAAGTTTGAAGATGATCGGATAAACACTGTAGGAGGAGTTCGTTAAAATAAGACCCCAATGAAATGGCCAAAAAAATGGCAACACGTTCCAAAATAAATCAAAATGGTGGACTTCCTGTTAGGTTTAGCATATGGTTCAAAAAGAGTTTTTTGTAGGTCATAGCCTGTTACATATGTGTACAAATTTTCGTAGCTCTAGATTAAACGTACAACCGGCAATGCCTCGTGAAGTAAGAATTTTTAAACTCTAAATTTGATGCGCCGCCGACGTCATATAGTATATCAAAAACTTTAGATTTTTTACAATGATGTTGTCCCAGGTGTTGAGATGGTCCATCCCAAGTTTGAAGTTAATCGGGTTAACCGTGTAGGAGAAGCGGGCAAAAGTATGACCCCTGTAAATGTGCAAAAATTGGCAAAAATTGGACATTTAAATACTCATACCTCACTTTCTGTCTATTTTAGGGTACACACTTCAAAGAGGTTTTTGTTCATTGGGATGTGCTACAGGTGCCACACAATTTTCATAGCCGTCGGACAATCGTAGCGGGACAGGGATCCGTTTAACCTATGTAGGGGGCGCTAAGGAGCCATTTTTCTGTTATCATGTATGGCGACTTTAAAATATCAAATTTTTCGCCAGGCCTGATGTGCGTGTAAAGTTTGGTGAGTTTTCGGTCACGTTTAGTGTCTCAAAAATGTGATCGTTTGCGGAGAATAATAATAATAAGAACTAGAGCTGCGAGCAGCTATAAAGGGCCCTCGCAACCTGGGTCACGTTGGGGTACTTGCACGTCGGGGTACTGGCACGTTGGGGTACTGTCAAATCGGACAAGGACCATCTAAAATGTTTTTGACAAGCTTTGTGAGCAGTGTTGCCGGTAACGCGTTACTTAACGCGTTACTCAAAAAAGTTGCTTTCTAAAGTAACTAATAGTCTAACGCGTTACTTTATTCTACAAAGTAGTCTGATTAAAGTTAGTGTCCAGAGAATCAATGCGTTACTCCACATTTTCATGAAGAAGGCAAACTAATCTCACTGTTGTAACAGTCACAAACAACTACTGCTAACTACGAAGATGAGGCAGAAGTCATTGATCACCACACTGAATTCAGCCATGGTCTGGTCATGAATGGTTTGCACATTCAAAACAAAAGTGATGATACTTTTACTACTAGTTTTATTAACCAACAGGCACACAACACAACAAAAAAAGTGTGCATTATGGACCATAAAAGTGGTAAAAAAAATAATTTATTTCCATCCTCAACTGGTCCGTGAAGCATTATGGGATGAGGTCGTCTCCGCCCTCTCGCCAGGGGGAGTGACGTCAGACAAGTTACGTTTTCAGTAGGGGTGGAACAAAAAAACGATTCGACCGAACCATCGTTCGTCAAGGGGAGCTAAACGACCGTATCGGTTGCGAGTGAGGCTTTATGGTTTTCATAACAATAGCAAGAGTTCTGCGCCGTGCTCTACTTGTTTTGTTTACATTTCAGTAGCATCACCATTCAAGCTACTTCCGTGTTTCCGTGCTCGCGACACGGCGCGCGCGCGCGCAACGAGTGACAACATACAAATGGAGACAGTTAGCAGAAGCCGGTGCCGTACATCTCGGTATTTCCCATGGCTATCGAGTCCTCTCGGTGCACTTGTATGTCCCGGGCCGGCGTTGGTACTGCGCGCGAGCCAAAAAGAATAACTCCCGTGACGATCCAATGCATGGATTCAAACGACACAGGTATGTCCCACAGCCAACACACCAGCTAAGCTAAAAGCACACTGCAAGTATCTCATTTCTCAGTTTGTGGCTCCCTGTCAATGTCTACAACTAGCATGAGCAGCAGATAGGAGAACTGAGACGTGCCCGCGATTACGACAGCCCAAAAAACAAAATATAAACAGTAGTGATTCTGTGGTCATCATCGTGTCACAGATTAAAAAAACAAAAAAAGATGTCATACATTAACCAAAAATGAAAGTGATGACAAAAGAAAAAACAATTGTTAAATACAAAAATTGTTGATTAAAAAGGGAAATGAACTTTTGGAAATATTTTTGCATATATTAAGTGGTTAAAATGTGTTTGATAGATTTATTGTTCCATAAGGTGGCTTCATATTTCTTTTGGCTGGACGGTAGGTTTATTTCATGTCTTAAATTGATGTTTCTGAAATACTTCACAATGTGCAAATATTCTGTTTAATTGTGTTGGTGTCTGTCTAAAGGTTAAATATTTATATTTAACATTAAATTATCAACCTTTTGTTTTCCTGATCCTTATTTTGAAGAGAAAAAACAAACAAACCAAAAAACAATTATAACTGTCAATAACTACTAATAAATATTTAAACTGATACATGTGTACACACTGGAATAGCGGAACAAACAAACAATAGAGGAATTTAGGGGATTTTCATTTTCAACCTGGATAGATTTTTATTTTTTGTTTTATAAAAAGTATTTACGTTACAAGAAGTCAAGAGAGACTGCCTATTTTGTTTTTCATAAAAAAAAAACTTTATTTTCATGTTAAAAATACACTTTCAATAAAGTATTTGGAACTCCGTTTCTACTGCATTATTTTTATGTTGAGATGGTGTTATCGGCAGCTGCTGAAAGTAACTAAAAAAGTAACTTTTAATCTAACTTAGTTACTTTTAAAATCAAGTAATCAGTAAAGTAACTAAGTTACTTTTTCAAGGTAACTGTGGCAACACTGTTTGTGAGTGCAAAAGGCCAAAGATGGTGTGCAATTCCCAAAATAAATTCAAAATGGCGGACTTCCTTTTAGGTTTAGCATACGGCTACAGAATACTTTTTGTAGGTCTTAAGCTAATAGGTATGCCTCCCAGTTTTCACAAATCTAGGTCAAGTCATCTTTAGTTGTGTATCGCTTGAATTATACAATTGGAAATGCTCCATAAAAATGCATAGAGGGCGCTATTGAGCACAACGTTGGGTTACTTGCACGTCAGGGTACTGGCACGTTGGGGTACTGTTACATGGAACAAGGACCATTTAAAATGTTAGTTTTTTCCATGCCTTGTTTGTGCAAAGTTTAATGAAAGAGGCCAAAAATGATGTATAATTCCCAAAATAAAATCAAAATAGCGGACTTCCTCTTTGGTTTGGCAAATGGCTACATAATACTTTTTTGTAGGTATTAGGCTGATAGGGGTCTGTCCTAATTTTCACAAATCTAGCAGAATCATACAATCGGAAATACTTCATAAAAATGTCTAGAGGGCGCTATTTATTGCAAATTGCACAATAAATCTCTAAAAATTCATGTTCATGACAAGTCTGATGTGTTTGCAAAGTTTCATGAGTTTTCACACATGTATAGATAAAAAAACAAAGCAGCACTTTACTTGGCAAACAATGCATCGCTATAGCAGCAGCGTGCGACAAAATAAAAAACTTTCGATAACTTTGCATCTTAAACATCTTAAGATGAAACACACCAAGTTTGAAGACGGTCGGATGAACTTTGTACGAGGAGTTCGTTAAAATATGACCCCTGAAAAAGGCCACAAAAAATGGCAACAAATCCCATCGTAAATCAAAATGGCGGACTTCCTGTTTGGTTTAGCACATGGTTCCAAGAGACTTTTTTGTACATCGTGGGCTCTTATGTATGCCTGGAAATTATCATCGCGCTAGGTGAAACGTACAACCGGGAATGCTTCGTTAAAGAGGAGTTTTCTAGCTCAAAATGTGATGCCCGGCCCCTGGGGGACTTCCTGTTGGGTTTAGCACATGGCACCAAGAGACTTTTTTGTACATTGTGGGTTGTTACATATGTCTACAAATTTTTGTAGCTCTAGCTACTTCGTACAACTGGGAATGCTTCATTAAGAAGGATTTTTTTCCTTTGCAAAAAGTGCATGCCACGACAACAGCGTGCGACGAAATAAAGAGCTTTCAATAACTTTTCATCCTCAACATCTTAAGATGAGTCACACCAAGTTTGAAGATGATCGGATAAACTCTGTAGGAGGAGTTCGTTAAAATAAGACCCCTACGAAATGGCCCAAAAAATGGCAACACATTCCAAAGTAAATCAAAATGGCGGACGTCCTGTTCGGTTTAGCATATGGTTCAAAAAGAGTTTTTTGTACCTCGAGGGCTGTTATATACCTCTACAAATTTTGGTAACTCTTGGTGAAACGTACAGCCGGGTATGCTTTGATAAAGAGGAGTTTTTTAGCTCAAAATGTGATGCCCGGCCCCTGGGGGACTTCCTGTTGGGTTTAGCACAGGGCACCAAGAGACTTTTTTGTACATCTTGGGCTGTTACATGTCTACAAATTTTCGTAGCTCTCGCTGCTTCGTACAAATGGGAATGCTTCTTTAAGGATATTTTTTTTCCTTTGCAAACAGTGCATGCCATGACAACAGCGTGCGACGAAATACAAAGCTTTCAATAACTTTTCATCTTCAACATCTTAAGATGAATCACACCAAGTTTGAAGATGATCGGATAAACACTGTAGGAGGAGTTCGTTAAAATAAGACCCCAATGAAATGGCCAAAAAAATGGCAACACGTTCCAAAATAAATCAAAATGGCGGACTTCCTGTGAGGTTTAGCATATGGTTCAAAAAGAGTTTTTTGTAGGTCATAGCCTGTTACATATGTGTACCAATTTTCGTAGCTCTAGATTAAACGTACAACCGGCAATGCTTCGTGAAGTAAGAATTTTTAAACTCTAAATTTGATGCGTCGCCGCCGTCATATAGTATATCAAAAACTTTAGATTTTTTACAATGATGTTGTCCCAGGTGTTGAGATGGTCCATCCCAAGTTTGAAGTCAATCGGGTTAACCGTGTAGGAGAAGCGGGCAAAAGTATGACCCCTGTAAATGTGCAAAACTGGGCCAAAATTGGACATTCAGATGATCATACCTCACTTTCTGTCTATTTTAGGGTACACACATCAAAGAGGTTTTTGTTCATCTGGATGTGCTACGGGTGCCACACAATTTTCGTCGCCATAGGACAATCGTAGCGGGACAGGGATCCGTTTAACCTATGTAGGTGGCGCTATGGAGCCATTTTTCTGTTATCATGTATGGCGACTTTAAAATATCAAATTTTTCGCCAGGCCTGATGTGCGTGTAAAGTTTGGTGAGTTTTCGTTCACGTTTAGCGTCTCAAAAATGCGATTGTTTGCGGAGAAGAATAATAATAAGAACTAGAGCTGCGAGCAGCTATAAAGGGCCCTCGCAACCCGGGCCACGTTGGGGTACTTGCACGTCGGGGTACTGGCACGTTGGGGTACTGTCAAATAGGACAAGGACCATCTAAAATGTTTTTGACAAGCCTTGTGTGTGCAAAGTTTAATCAAAACGCAAAATATGGTGTGCAATTCCCAAAATAAATTCAAAATGGTGGACTTCCTTTTAGGTTTAGCATACGGCTACAGAATACCTTTTGTAGGTCTTAAGCTAATAGGTATGCCTCCCAGTTTTCATAAATCTTGGTCAAGTCATCTTTAGTTGTGTATCGCTTGAATCATACAATTGGAAATGCTCCATAAAAATGCATAGAGGGCGCTATTGAGCACAACGTTGGGTTACTTGCACGTCAGGGTACTGGCACGTTGGGGTACTGTTACATGGAACAAGGACCATTTAAAATGTTAGTTTTTTCCATGCCTTGTCTGTGCAAAGTTTAATGAAAAAGGCCAAAAATGATGTATAATTCCCAAAATAAAATCAAAATAGCGGACTTCCTCTTTGGTTTGGCAAATGGCTACATAATACTTTTTTGTAGGTCTAGCATAATCATACAATCGGAAATGCTTCATAAAAATGTCTAGAGGGCTCTATTTATTGCAAATTGCACAATAAATCTCTAAAAATTCATGTTCATGACAAGTCTGATGTGTTTGCAAAGTTTCATGAGTTTTCATGTGTATAAAAAAAAAAAAAAGCAGCACTTGACAACTGTTACATGGAACAAGGACCATTTAAAATGTTAGTTTTTTCCATGCCTTGTCTGTGCAAAGTTTAATGAAAAAGGCCAAAAATGATGTATAATTCCCAAAATAAAATCAAAATAGCGGACTTCCTCTTTGGTTTGGCAAATGGCTACATAATACTTTTTTGTAGGTCTAGCATAATCATACAATCGGAAATGCTTCACGTCGGGGTACTGGCACGTTGGGGTACTGTCAAATAGGACAAGACCATCTAAAATGTTTTTGACAAGCCTTGTGTGTGCAAAGTTTAATCAAAACGCAAAATATGGTGTGCAATTCCCAAAATAAATTCAAAATGGTGGACTTCCTTTTAGGTTTAGCATACGGCTACAGAATACCTTTTGTAGGTCTTAAGCTAATAGGTATGCCTCCCAGTTTTCATAAATCTTGGTCAAGTCATCTTTAGTTGTGTATCGCTTGAATCATACAATTGGAAATGCTCCATAAAAATGCATAGAGGCCGCTATTGAGCACAACGTTGGGTTACTTGCACGTCAGGGTACTGGCACGTTGGGGTACTGTTACATGGAACAAGGACCATTTAAAATGTTAGTTTTTTCCATGGCTTGTCTGTGCAAAGTTTAATGAGAAAGGCCAAAAATGATGTATAATTCCCAAAATAAAATCAAAATAGCGGACTTCCTCTTTGGTTTGGCAAATGGCTACATAATACTTTTTTGTAGGTCTAGCATAATCATACAATCGGAAATGCTTCATAAAAATGTCTAGAGGGCGCTATTTATTGCAAATTGCACAATAAATCTCTAAAAATTCATGTTCATGACAAGTCTGATGTGTTTGCAAAGTTTCATGAGTTTTCATGTGTATAAAAAAAAAAAAAAAAGCAGCACTTGACAACTGTTACATGGAACAAGGACCATTTAAAATGTTAGTTTTTTCCATGCCTTGTCTGTGCAAAGTTTAATGAAAAAGGCCAAAAATGATGTATAATTCCCAAAATAAAATCAAAATAGCGGACTTCCTCTTTGGTTTGGCAAGTGGCTACATAATACTTTTTTGTAGGTCTAGCATAATCATACAATCGGAAAGGCTTCATAAAAATGTCTAGAGGGCGCTATTTATTGCAAATTGCACAATAAATCTCTGAAAATTCATGTTCATGACGAGTCTGATGTGTTTGCAAAGTTTCATGAGTTTTCATGTGTATAAAAAAAAAAAAGCAGCACTTGACAAACAATGCATTGCTATGGCAACAGCGTGTTACAAAATAAAAAACTTTCGATTACTTTGCATCTTAAACATCTTAAGATGAAACACACCAAGTTTGAAGACAGTCGGATAAATTTTGTAGGAGGGGTTCGTTAAAATATGACCCCTGAAAAAGGCCACAAAAAATGGCAACAAATCCCATCATAAATCAAAATGGCAGACTTCCTGTTTGGTTTAGCACATGGTTCCAAGAGACTTTTTTTGTACATCGTGGGCTCTTATGTATGCCTGCAAATTATCATAGCGCTAGGTGAAACGTACAACCGGGAATGCTTCGTTAAAGAGGAGTTTTTTAGCTCAAAATGTGATGCCCGGCCCCTGGGGGACTTCCTGTTGGGTTTAGCACATGGCACCAAGAGACTTTTTTGTACATCCTGGGCTGTTACATATGTCTACAATTTTTCGTCGCTCTAGCTGCTTCGTACAACTGGGAATGCTTCATTAAGAAGGATTTTTTTTTCCTTTGCAAAAAGTGCATGCCACGACAACAGCGTGTGACGAAATAAAAAACTTTCAATAACTTTTCATTTTCAACATCTTAAGATGAATCACACCAAGTTTGAAGATGATCGGATAAACTCTGTAGGAGGAGTTTGTTAAAATATGACCCCTATGAAATGGCCAAAAAAAATGGCAACACATTCCAAAGTAAATCAAAATAGCGGACGTCATGTTAGGTTTAGCATATGGTTCAAAAAGAGTTTTTTGTACCTCGAGGGCTGTTATACACCTCTACAAATGTTGGTAACTCTATGTGAAACGTACAGCCGGGTATGCTTTGTTAAAGAGGAGTTTTTTAGCTCAAAATGTGATGCCCGGCCCCTGGGGGACTTCCTGTTGGGTTTAGCACAGGGCACCAAGAGACTTTTTTGTACATCTTGGGCTGTTACATATGTCTACAAATTTTCATAGCTCTAGCTGCTTCGTACAAATGGGAATGCTTCTTGAAGGATATATTTTTTTCCTTTAAAAACAGTGCATGCCATGACAACAGCGTGCGACGAAATACAAAGCTTTCAATAACTTTTCATCTTCAACATCTTAAGATGAATCACACCAAGTTTGAAGATGATCGGATAAACACTGTAGGAGGAGTTCGTTAAAATAAGACCCCAATGAAATGGCCAAAAAAATGGCAACACGTTCCAAAATAAATCAAAATGGTGGACTTCCTGTTAGGTTTAGCATATGGTTCAAAAAGAGTTTTTTGTAGGTCATAGCCTGTTACATATGTGTACCAATTTTTGTAGCTCTAGATTAAACGTACAACCGGCAATGCTTCGTGAAGTAAGAATTTTTAAACTCTAAATTTGATGCGCCGCCGCCGTCATATAGTATATCAAAAACTTTTCATTTTTCACAATGATGTTGTCCCAGGTGTTGAGATGGTACATCCCAAGTTTGAAGTCAATCGGGTTAACCGTGTAGGAGAAGCGGGCAAAAGTATGACCCCTGTAAATGTGCAAAAATTGGCAAAAATTGGACATTTAAATACTCATACCTCACTTTCTGTCTATTTTAGGGTACACACTTCAAAGAGGTTTTTGTTCATTGGGATGTGCTACAGGTGCCACACAATTTTCATAGCCGTCGGACAATCGTAGCGGGACAGGGATCCGTTTAACCTATGTAGGGGGCGCTAAGGAACCATTTTTCTGTTATCATGTATGGCGACTTTAAAATATCAAATTTTTCGCCAGGCCTGATGTGCGTGTAAAGTTTGGTGAGTTTTTGGTCACGTTTAGTGTCTCAAAAATGCGATTGTTTGCGGAGAAGAATAATAATAAGAATAATAACTAGAGCTGCGAGCAGCTATAAAGGGCCCTCGCAACCCGGGCCACGTTGGGGTACTTGCACGTCGGGGTACTGGCACGTTGGGGTACTGTCAAATAGGACAAGGACCATCTAAAATGTTTTTGACAAGCCTTGTGTGTGCAAAGTTTAATCAAAACGCAAAATATGGTGTGCAATTCCCAAAATAAATTCAAAATGGTGGACTTCCTTTTAGGTTTAGCATACGGCTACAGAATACCTTTTGTAGGTCTTAAGCTAATAGGTATGCCTCCCAGTTTTCATAAATCTTGGTCAAGTCATCTTTAGTTGTGTATCGCTTGAATCATACAATTGGAAATACTCCATAAAAATGCATAGAGGGCGCTATTGAGCACAACGTTGGGTTACTTGCACGTCAGGGAACTGGCACGTTGGGGTACTGTTACATGGAACAAGGACCATTTAAAATGTTATTTTTTTCCATGCCTTGTCTGTGCAAAGTTTAATGAAAAAGGCCAAAAATGATGTATAATTCCCAAAATAAAATCAAAATAGCGGACTTCCTCTTTGGTTTGGCAAATGGCTACATAATACTTTTTTGTAGGTCTAGCATAATCATACAATCGGAAATGCTTCATAAAAATGTCTAGAGGGCGCTATATATTGCAAATTGCACAATAAATCTCTAAAAATACATGTTCATGACAAGTCTGATGTGTTTGCAAAGTTTCATGAGTTTTCACACATGTATAGATAAACAAAAAAAAAGCAGCACTTGGCAAACAATGCATTGCTATGGCAACAGCGTGTTACAAAATAAAAAACTTTCGATTCCTTTGCATCTTAAACATCTTAAAATGAAACACACTAAGTTTGAAGACAGTCGGATAAATTTTGTAGGAGGGGTTCGTTAAAATATGACCCCTGAAAAAGGCCACAAAAAATGGCAACAAATCCCATCATAAATCAAAATGGCAGACTTCCTGTTTGGTTTAGCACATGGTTCCAAGAGACTTTTTTGTACATCATGGGCTCTTATGTATGCCTGCAAATTATCATAGCGCTAGGTGAAACGTACAACCGGGAATGCTTCGTTAAAGAGGAGTTTTTTTAGCTCAAAATGTGATGCCCGGGGGGACTTCCTGTTAGGTTAAGCACATGGCACCAAGAGACTTTTTTGTACATCCTGGACTGTTACATATGTCTACAATTTTTCGTCGCTCTCGCTGTTTCGTACAACTGGGAATGCTTCATTAATAAGATTTTTTTTCCTTTGCAAAAAGTGCATGCCACGACAACAGCGTGTGACGAAATATAAAACTTTCAATAACTTTTCATTTTCAACATCTTAAGATGAATCACACCAAGTTTGAAGATGATCGGATAAACTCTGTAGGAGGAGTTTGTTAAAATATGACCCCTATGAAATGGCCAAAAAAAATGGCAACACATTCCAAAGTAAATCAAAATGGCGGACGTCCTGTTAGGTTTAGCATATGGTTCAAAAAGAGTTTTTTGTACCTCGAGGGCTGTTATATACCTCTACAAATTTTGGTAACTCTATGTGAAACGTACAGCCGGGTATGCTTTGTTAAAGAGGAGTTTTTTAGCTCAAAATGTGATGCCCGGCCCCTGGGGGACTTCCTGTTGGGTTTAGCACAGGGCACCAAGAGACTTTTTTGTACATCTTGGGCTGTTACATATGTCTACAAATTTTCGTATCTCTAGCTGCTTCGTACAAATGGGAATGCTTCTTTAAGGATATTTTTTTTCCTTTAAAAACAGTGCATGCCATGACAACAGTGTGCGACGAAATACAAAGCTTTCAATAACTTTTCATCTTCAACATCTTAAGATGAATCACACCAAGTTTGAAGATGATCGGATAAACACTGTAGGAGGAGTTCGTTAAAATAAGACCCCAATGAAATGGCCAAAAAAATGGCAACACGTTCCAAAATAAATCAAAATGGTGGACTTCCTGTTCGGTTTAGCATATGGTTCAAAAAGAGTTTTTTGTAGGTCATAGCCTGTTACATATGTGTACCAATTTTCGTAGCTCTAGATTAAACGTACAACCGGCAATGCTTCGTGAAGTAAGAATTTTTAAACTCTAAATTTGATGCGCTGCCTCCGTCATATAGTATATCAAAAACTTTTCATTTTTCACAATGATGTTGTCCCAGGTGTTGAGATGGTACATCCCAAGTTTGAAGTCAATCGGGTTAACCGTGTAGGAGAAGCGGGCAAAAGTATGACCCCTGTAAATGTGCAAAAATTGGCAAAAATTGGACATTTAAATACTCATACCTCACTTTCTGTCTATTTTAGGGTACACACTTCAAAGAGGTTTTTGTTCATTGGGATGTGCTACAGGTGCCACACAATTTTCATAGCCGTCGGACAATCGTAGCGGGACAGGGATCCGTTTAACCTATGTAGGGGGCGCTAAGGAGCCATTTTTCTGTTATCATGTATGCCGACTTTAAAATATCAAATTTTTCGCCAGGCCTGATGTGCGTGTAAAGTTTGGTGAGTTTTTGTTCACGTTTAGTGTCTCAAAAATGCGATTGTTTGCGGAGAAGAAAAAGAAGAATAATAAGAAGAATTCCTACAAAAACAATAGGGCCTCGCAGCGGCACCGCCGCCGCCGCTGCTCGGGCCCTAATAAGAAGAATTCCTACAAAAACAATAGGGCCTCGCAGCGGCACCGCCGCCGCCGCTGCTCGGGCCCTAACTAGAGCTGCGAGCAGCTATAAAGGGCCCTCGCAACCCGGGCCACGTTGGGGTACTTGCACGTCGGGGTACTGGCACGTTGGGGTACTGTCAAATAGGACAAGGACCATCTAAAATGTTTTTGACAAGCCTTGTGTGTGCAAAGTTTAATCAAAACGCAAAATATGGTGCGCAATTCCCAAAATAAATTCAAAATGGCGGACTTCCTTTTAGGTTTAGCATACGGCTACAGAATACTTTTTGTAGGTCTTAAGCTAATAGGTATGCCTCCCAGTTTTCACAAATCTAGGTCAAGTCATCTTTAGTTGTGTATCGCTTGAATCATACAATTGGAAATGCTCCATAAAAATGCATAGAGGGCGCTATTGAGCACAACGTTGGGTTACTTGCACATCAGGGTACTGGCACGTTGGGGTACTGTTACATGGAACAAGGACCATTTCAAATGTTAGTTTTTTCCATGCCTTGTCTGTGCAAAGTTTAATGAAAAAGGCCAAAAATGATGTATAATTCCCAAAATAAAATCAAAATAGCGGACTTCCTCTTTGGTTTGGCAAATGGCTACATAATACTTTTTTGTAGGTCTAGCATAATCATACAATCGGAAATGCTTCATAAAAATGTCTAGAGGGCGCTATTTTTTGCAAATTGCACAATAAATCTCTGAAAATTAATGTTCATGACAAGTCTGATGTGTTTGCAAAGTTTCATGAGTTTTCATGTGTATAAAAAAAAAAAAAGCAGCACTTGACAAACAATGCATTGCTATGGCAACAGCGTGTTACAAAATAAAAAACTTTCGATTACTTTGCATCTTAAACATCTTAAGATGAAACACACCAAGTTTGAAGACAGTCGGATAAATTTTGTAGGAGGGGTTCGTTAAAATATGACCCCTGAAAAAGGCCACAAAAAATGGCAACAAATCCCATCATAAATCAAAATGGCAGACTTCCTGTTTGGTTTAGCACATGGTTCCAAGAGACTTTTTTGTACATCATGGGCTCTTATGTATGCCTGCAAATTATCATAGCGCTAGGTGAAACGTACAACCGGGAATGCTTCGTTAAAGAGGAGTTTTTTAGCTCAAAATGTGATGCCCGGCCCCTGGGGGACTTCCTGTTGGGTTTAGCACATGGCACCAAGAGACTTTTTTGTACATCCTGGGCTGTTACATATGTCTACAATTTTTCGTCGCTCTAGCTGCTTCGTACAACTGGGAATGCTTCATTAAGAAGTATTTTTTTCCTTTGCAAAAAGTGCATGCCACGACAACAGCGTGTGACGAAATAAAAAACTTTCAATAACTTTTCATTTTCAACATCTTAAGATGAATCACACCATGTTTGAAGATGATCGGATAAACTCTGTAGGAGGAGTTTGTTAAAATATGACCCCTATGAAATGGCCAAAAAAAATGGCAACACATTCCAAAGTAAATCAAAATGGCGGACGTCCTGTTAGGTTTAGCATATGGTTCAAAAAGAGTTTTTTGTACCTCGAGGGCTGTTATATACCTCTACAAATGTTGGTAACTCTATGTGAAATGTACAGCCGGGTATGCTTTGTTAAAGAGGAGTTTTTTAGCTCAAAATGTGATGCCCGGCCCCTGGGGGACTTCCTGTTGGGTTTAGCACAGGGCACCAAGAGACTTTTTTGTACATCTTGGGCTGTTACATATGTCTACAAATTTTCGTAGCTCTAGCTGCTTCGTACAAATGGGAATGCTTCTTTAAGGATATTTTTTTTCCTTTAAAAACAGTGCATGCCATGACAACAGCGTGCGACGAAATACAAAGCTTTCAATAACTTTTCATCTTCAACATCTTAAGATGAATCACACCAAGTTTGAAGATGATCGGATAAACACTGTAGGAGGAGTTCGTTAAAATAAGACCCCAATGAAATGGCCAAAAAAATGGCAACACGTTCCAAAATAAATCAAAATGGTGGACTTCCTGTTAGGTTTAGCATATGGTTCAAAAAGAGTTTTTTGTACCTCGAGGGCTGTTATATACCTCTACAAATTTTGGTAACTCTATGTGAAACGTACAGCCGGGTATGCTTTGTTAAAGAGGAGTTTTTTAGCTCAAAATGTGATGCCCGGCCCCTGGGGGACTTCCTGTTGGGTTTAGCACAGGGCACCAAGAGACTTTTTTGTACATCTTGGGCTGTTACATATGTCTACAAATTTCCGTAGCTCTAGCTGCTTCGTACAAATGGGAATGCTTCTTTAAGGATATTTTTTTTCCTTTAAAAACAGTGCATGCCATGACAACAGCGTGCGACGAAATACAAAGCTTTCAATAACTTTTCATCTTCAACATCTTAAGATGAATCACACCAAGTTTGAAGATGATCGGATAAACACTGTAGGAGGAGTTCGTTAAAATAAGACCCCAATGAAATGGCCAAAAAAATGGCAACACGTTCCAAAATAAATCAAAATGGTGGACTTCCTGTTAGGTTTAGCATATGGTTCAAAAAGAGTTTTTTGTACCTCGAGGGCTGTTATATACCTCTACAAATTTTGGTAACTCTATGTGAAACGTACAGCCGGGTATGCTTTGTTAAAGAGGAGTTTTTTAGCTCAAAATGTGATGCCCGGCCCCTGGGGGACTTCCTGTTGGGTTTAGCACAGGGCACCAAGAGACTTTTTTGTACATCTTGGGCTGTTACATATGTCTACAAATTTCCGTAGCTCTAGCTGCTTCGTACAAATGGGAATGCTTCTTTAAGGATATTTTTTTTCCTTTAAAAACAGTGCATGCCATGACAACAGCGTGCGACGAAATACAAAGCTTTCAATAACTTTTCATCTTCAACATCTTAAGATGAATCACACCAAGTTTGAAGATGATCGGATAAACACTGTAGGAGGAGTTCGTTAAAATAAGACCCCAATGAAATGGCCAAAAAAATGGCAACACGTTCCAAAATAAATCAAAATGGTGGACTTCCTGTTAGGTTTAGCATATGGTTCAAAAAGAGTTTTTTGTAGGTCATAGCCTGTTACATATGTGTACCAATTTTCGTAGCTCTAGATTAAACGTACAACCGGCAATGCTTTGTGAAGTAAGAATTTTTAAACTCTAAATTTGATGCGCCGCCGCCGTCATATAGTATATCAAAAACCTTTCATTTTTCACAATGATGTTGTCCCAGGTGTTGAGATGGTACATCCCAAGTTTGAAGTCAATTGGGTTAACCGTGTAGGAGAAGCGAGCAAAAGTATGACCCCTGTAAATGTGCAAAAATTGGCAAAAATTGGACATTTAAATACTCATACCTCACTTTCTGTCTATTTTAGGGTACACACTTCAAAGAGGTTTAAGTTCATTGGGATGTGCTACAGGTGCCACACAATTTTCATAGCCGTCGGACAATCGTAGCGGGACAGGGATCCGTTTAACCTATGTAGGGGGCGCTAAGGAGCCATTTTTCTGTTATCATGTATGGCGACTTTAAAATATCAAATTTTTCGCCAGGCCTGATGTGCGTGTAAAGTTTGGTGAGTTTTCGGTCACGTTTAGTGTCTCAAAAATGCGATTGTTTGCGGAGAAGAATAATAAGAAGAACTAGAGCTGCGAGCAGCTATAAAGGGCCCTCGCAACCCGTGCCACGTTGGGGTATTTGCACATCGGGGTACTGGCACGTTAGGGTACTGTTTAGAGGTGGGAATCTTGGGGCACCTCACGATTCGATTGCGATTACGATTCAGAGGCTACGATTCGATTATAAAACGATTATTGATTTCCCCCCAGGCAGCAGAAAAAAAACAATGTATTTTGGTGCTTTTAATGTTTCGTACATTAGTTACAAAAATAGTACAAAAGTCCTCTCAGGCCTAAATAAACTACTATTTCAGTATCAAGTTAACAGTTCAAAACAGTAAATAAAATACTCAAGTCCTCATTCTGTAACAACAGCTTTTAAGTATATTCAGTCTTCAACAGAATAAAACATAGCATTGAGCAAAAATATATTATTTTTATCCACTCAAAAGTGCACTGAGATATAAATGAAAGACAATGTGAACTACTACTTCATATATACAAATGCCTAAAAAAAAAAAAAGTGCTTTCCTGCTTTTTAAGTTGTGTAAAGATGAACATGTAAGCATTAAAGTTTCTCAGAGGTACAAAAAAAAAAACCTCAAGTGCTTTTCTGCTTTTTAACTTGTGTAAACATGAACGTGTAAACATTAAAGGGATCGTTCGGCTTTTTTAACATGAATCTCAATTTGATCCTCACCTCCCGTGTGTGCGATCAGCACTGACTTCTTTCTGACAGCGTTCGGTGACACGCGTTCATGTTCGACGTTGGACGAGAGGAAAATAGTCCAGCAAGCTGGCTGGGGTCTCGGAAATAAAGCCTTTTTCTTCTAAAAACTATTTGTTTTCAAAAGCGTGATACATTTCCACCACAATACTCTTTTCTGAATAAAGTCAGACGCCATTACCGCCAGCCACTACTTTTCTGTTCGTTCGTTCGTATCACTGCGCGGCGCCCTGTAGAACGCTAACCGACGCACTGCAGCCAGCTAGCTGATACTTCCGCCTGAAGTTGTTTGCCTTTTCGGAGCAGGTCTGATCTGACGAAGAGGTGGGTTGGTCAGCTCAGTCATGCTTGTTGTTGTTTTGAATGTCGAGGCGTGAGTTGTGGATGTGTACTCTCGGTCCGTCCCATTAAGCGTCCCGAAGACCGCGCGCGCTACTGCGTTTCAGTTCCGCGTACTTTCCGCTCCGGTCCACTTTTAGTTTCGGTTCCCTTGGCATATTTATATAATCGGAATTTGGACTTTTGTGAATCGTTCTCGATTGTTCCACGGCCGAATCGTGAATAATCTAAGAATCGGAAATTTTGCACACCTCTAGTACTGTTTCATAAGAAACCGTCTAAATTGTAAATGTTTTGCCATGCTTTTTGTGTTTGTTCACATTGCTATGGAATGCTTTGTCGAGGTATTCGGCTGATAGGTATGCCTCCCAATATTCACACATCTAGCTGAATCATATTAAAAAAAAAAAATCTTTGCAAACAATGCATCGCTACAGCAAAGGCGTGCCACGTTGGGGTACTTGCACGTCGGGGTACTGGCACGTTGGGGTACTGTCAAATAGGACAAGGACCATCTAAAATGTTTTTGACAAGCTTTGTGAGTGCAAAAGGCCAAAGATGGTGTGCAATTCCCAAAATAAATTCAAAATGGCGGACTTCCTTTTAGGTTTAGCATACGGCTACAGAATACTTTTTGTAGGTCTTAAGCTAATAGGTATGCCTCCCAGTTTTCACAAATCTAGGTCAAGTCATCTTTAGTTGTGTATCGCTTGAATCATACAATTGGAAATGCTCCATAAAAATGCATAGAGGGCGCTATTGAGCACAACGTTGGGTTACTTGCACGTCAGGGTACTGGCACGTTGGGGTACTGTTACATGGAACAAGGACCATTTAAAATGTTAGTTTTTTCCATGCCTTGTCTGTGCAAAGTTTAATGAAGAAGGCCAAAAATTATGTATAATTCCCAAAATAAAATCAAAATAGCGGACTTCCTCTTTGGTTTGGCAAATGGCTACATAATACTTTTTTGTAGGTCTAGCATAATCATACAATCGGAAATGCTTCATAAAAATGTCTAGAGGGCGCTATTTATTGCAAATTGCACAATAAATCTCTGAAAATTCATGTTCATGACAAGTCTGATGTGTTTGCAAAGTTTCATGAGTTTTCATGTGTATAAAAAAAAAAAAAAGCAGCACTTGACAACTGTTACATGGAACAAGGACCATTTAAAATGTTAGTTTTTTCCATGCCTTGTCTGTGCAAAGTTGAATGAAAAAGGCCAAAAATGATGTATAATTCCCAAAATAAAATCAAAATAGCGGACTTCCTCTTTGGTTTGGCAAATGGCTACATAATACTTTTTTGTAGGTCTAGCATAATCATACAATCGGAAATGCTTCATAAAAAGGTCTAGAGGGCGCTATTTATTGCAAATTGCACAATAAATCTCTGAAAATTCATGTTCATGACAAGTCTGATGTGTTTGCAAAGTTCCATGAGTTTTCATGTGTATAAAAAAAAAAAAGCAGCACTTGACAAACAATGTATTGCTATGGCAACAGCGTGTTACAAAATAAAAAACTTTCGATTACTTTGCATCTTAAACATCTTAAGATGAAACACACCAAGTTTGAAGACAGTCGGATAAATTTTGTAGGAGGGGTTCGTTAAAATATGACCCCTGAAAGTTTTTCCTTGTTCGGTTGGAGGGTTAGATCAGGGGATGTCGCAACTTGTTTGTGGTTAAGTGCTACAGAAGTAAATGTGTCTTAACAACCTCATGATTGAATGTGTTTTCAATTCTCTAGGATGTGATTGGATTGTATCAATTAAATGTTCTTATAACTGATTCAGTGAGTAGTAAAAATAGTGTGTCAAGTATAATGACATGAAATATAAGGAATACAAAAAACAAAACAAGAACCCTCTAAATTACACATTTTGTTCCAGGCTTTATGTGCGTGCATAGTTTGAGTATACACCTAGGTTTAGGCCAGGAGTGTTCAAACCTTTTGCAAAGAGGGCCGGGTATGGTAAGGTGAAAATGTGTGGGGCCTAATCAACCATTTAGTTTAGCCTGACATATTTTTTTTACATGCATATGTAAATATATATATGTGGACAAATGTGTACATATGTCTACAAATTTTTGTAGCTCGAGCTGCTTCGTCCAACTGGGAACGCTGCATTAAGAAGGATTTTTTTTTCCTTTGCCAACAGTGCATGCCACGACAACAGCGTGCGACGAAATAAAAAGCTTTCAATAACTTTTCATCGTCAACATCTTAAGATGAATCACACCAAGTTTGAAGATGATCGGATAAACTCTGTAGGAGGAGTTCGTTAAAATAAGACCCCTATGAAATGGCCAAAAAAATGGCAACATGTTCCAAAGTAAATCAAAATGGCAGACTTCCTGTTAGGTTTAGCATATGGTTCAAAAAGAGTTTTTTGTACCTCGAGGGCTGTTACATATGTCTTCAAATTTTGGTCACTCTAGGTGAAACGTACAGCCGGAAATGCTTCATTAAGTAAAAATTTTGAAATGCAAAATTTGATGCCCTGCCTCTGGCGGACTTCCTGTTAGGTTTAGCATATGGCACCAACAGGCTTTTTTGTAGATCATAGTCTGTTACATATGTGTACCAATTTTCGTAGCTCTAGATTAAACGTATAACCGGCAATACTTCAGATGAAACATGCCAAAGAATGAAGACAATCTGATAAGTTTTGTAGAAAATATGAGGCCTATAAAAGGCCCCCAAAAAATGGCTACAAATAGCAAAGTAAATCAAAATGCCGGACTTCCTGTTTGGCTTAGCATATGGTTCTAAAAGACTTTTTTGTACATCGTGGGCTCTTATGTATGCCTCCAAATTATCATTGCGCTAGGTGAAAGGTACAACCGGGAATGCTTCGTTAAAGAGGAGTTTTTTAGCTCAAAAAGTGATGCCCGGCCCTTGCGGGACTTCCTGTTGGGTTTAGCACAAAGCAGCAAGAGACTTTTTTGTACATCGTGGGCTGTTACATATGTCTCCAAATTTTCGTAGCTCTAGCTGCTTCGTACAACTGAGAATTCTTCATTAAGAAGAATTTTTTTCCTTTGCAAACAAGTGCATGCCACGACAACAGCGTGCAGCGAAATAAAAAGCTTTCAATAACTTTTCATCTTCAACATCTTAAGATGAATCACACCAAGTTTGAAGATGATCGGATAAACTCTGTAAGAGGAGTTCGTTAAAATAGGACCCCTATGAAATGGCCAAAAAAATGGGAACACGTTCCAAAGTAAATCAAAATGGTGGACTTTCTGTTAGGTTTAGCATATGGTTCAAAAAGAGTTTTTTGTACCTTGAGGGCTGTTACATATGTCTTTAAATTTTGGTAACTCTAGGTGAAACGTACAGCCGGGAATGCTTCATTAAGTAAGAATTTTGAAACTCAAAATTTGATGCCCCGCCTCTGGCGGACTTCCTGTTGGGTTTAGCATATGGCACCAACAGACTTTTTTGTAGGTCATAGTCTGTTACATATGTGTACCAATTTTCGTAGCTCTAGGTTAAACATACAACCGGCAATACTACGTTTAGTAAGAGTTTTGAAACTCTAAATTTGATGCCTCACCGCCGTCATATAGTATGTCGAAAACTTTAGATTTTTTACCATGGTGTTGTCCCAGGTCTTGAGATGGTACATCCCAAGTTTGAAGTCAATTGGATTACCCGTGTAGGAGAAGCAGGCAAAAGTATGACCCCTGTAAATGTGCAAAAATTGGCCAAAATTGGACATTTAAATACTCATATCTCACTTCCTGTCTATTTTAGGGTACACACATCAAAGAGGTTTTTGTTCATCTGGATGTGCTACAGGTGCCACACAATTTTCATAGCCGTCGGACAATCGTAGCGGGCCAGGGATCTGTTTAACCTATGTAGGTGGCGCTATGGAGCCATTTTTCTGTTATCACCTATGGCGACTTTAAAATATCAAATTTTTCGCCAGGCCTGACGTGTGTGTAAAGTTTGGTGAGTTTTCGTTCACGTTTAGTGTCTCAAAAATGTGATTGTTTGCGGAAAAGAATAATAACAAATAAAAAGAAGAAGAATAATAAGAATTCCTTGAAAAACAATAGGGACCTCGCAGCGGTCGCTGCTCGGGCCCTAATAACTAGAGCTGCGAGCAGCTATAAAGGGCCCTCGCAACCCGGGCCACGTTGGGGTACTTGCACGTCGGGGTACTGGCACGTTGGGGTACTGTCAAATAGGACAAGGACCATCTAAAATGTTTTTGACAAGCCTTGTGTGTGCAAAGTTTAATCAAAACGCAAAATATGGTGCGCAATTCCCAAAATAAATTCAAAATGGCGGACTTCCTTTTAGGTTTAGCATACGGCTACAGAATACTTTTTGTAGGTCTTAAGCTAATAGGTATGCCTCCCAGTTTTCACAAATCTAGGTCAAGTCATCTTTAGTTGTGTATCGCTTGAATCATACAATTGGAAATGCTCCATAAAAATGCATAGAGGGCGCTATTGAGCACAACGTTGGGTTACTTGCACGTCAGGGTACTGGCACGTTGGGGTACTGTTACATGGAACAAGGACCATTTAAAATGTTAGTTTTTTCCATGCCTTGTCTGTGCAAAGTTTAATGAAAAAGGCCAAAAATGATGTATAATTCCCAAAATAAAATCAAAATAGCGGACTTCCTCTTTGGTTTGGCAAATGGCTACATAATACTTTTTTGTAGGTCTAGCATAATCATACAATCGGAAATGCTTCATAAAAATGTCTAGAGGGCGCTATTTATTGCAAATTGCACAATAAATCTCTGAAAATTCATGTTCATGACAAGTCTGATGTGTTTGCAAAGTTTCATGAGTTTTCATGTGTATAAAAAAAAAAAAAAGCAGCACTTGACAAACAATGCATTGCTATGGCAACAGCATGTTACAAAATAAAAAACTTTCAATTACTTTGCATCTTAAACATTTTAAGATGAAACACACCAAGTTTGAAGACAGTCGGATAAATTTTGTAGGAGGGGTTCGTTAAAATATGACCCCTGAAAAAGGCCACAAAAAATGGCAACAAATCCCATCATAAATCAAAATGGCAGACTTCCTGTTTGGTTTAGCACATGGTTCCAAGAGACTTTTTTGTACATCATGGGCTCTTATGTATGCTTGCAAATTATCATAGCGCTAGGTGAAACATACAACCGGGAATGCTTCGTTAAAGAGGAGTTTTTTAGCTCAAAATGTGATGCCCGGCCCCTGGGGGACTTCCTGTTGGGTTTAGCACATGGCACCAAGAGACTTTTTTGTACATCCTGGGCTGTTACATATGTCTACAATTTTTCGTCGCTCTAGCTGCTTCGTACAACTGGGAATGCTTCATTAAGAAGGATTTTTTTCCTTTGCAAAAAGTGCATGCCACGACAACAGCGTGTGACGAAATAAAAAACTTTCAATAACTTTTCATTTTCAACATCTTAAGATGAATCACACCAAGTTTGAAGATGATCGGATAAACTCTGTAGGAGGAGTTTGTTAAAATATGACCCCTATGAAATGGCCAAAAAAAATGGCAACACATTCCAAAGTAAATCAAAATGGCGGACGTCCTGTTAGGTTTAGCATATGGTTCAAAAAGAGTTTTTTGTACATCGAGGGCTGTTATATACCTCTACAAATGTTGGTAACTCTATGTGAAACGTACAGCCGGGTATGCTTTGTAAAAGAGGAGTTTTTTAGCTCAAAATGTGATGCCCGGCCCCTGGGGGACTTCCTGTTGGGTTTAGCACAGGGCACCAAGAGACTTTTTTGTACATCTTGGGCTGTTACATATGTCTACAAATTTTCATAGCTCTAGCTGCTTCGTACAAATGGGAATGCTTCTTTAAGGATATTTTTTTTCCTTTAAAAACAGTGCATTCCATGACAACAGCGTGCGACGAAATACAAAGCTTTCAATAACTTTTCATCTTCAACATCTTAAGATGAATCACACCAAGTTTGAAGATGATCGGATAAACACTGTAGGAGGAGTTCGTTAAAATAAGACCCCAATGAAATGGCCAAAAAAATTGCAACACGTTCCAAAATAAATCAAAATGGTGGACTTCCTGTTAGGTTTAGCATATGGTTCAAAAAGAGTTTTTTGTAGGTCATAGCCTGTTACATATGTGTACCAATTTTCGTAGCTCTAGATTAAACGTACAACCGGCAATGCTTCGTGAAGTAAGAATTTTTAAACTCTAAATTTGATGCGCCGCCGCCGTCATATAGTATATCAAAAACTTTAGATTTTTCACAATGATGTTGTCCCAGGTGTTGAGATGGTACATCCCAAGTTTGAAGTCAATCGGGTTAACCGTGTAGGAGAAGCGGGCAAAAGTATGACCCCTGTAAATGTGCAAAAATTGGCAAAAATTGGACATTTAAATACTCATACCTCACTTTCTGTCTATTTTAGGGTACACACTTCAAAGAGGTTTTTGTTCATTGGGATGTGCTACAGGTGCCACACAATTTTCATAGCCGTCGGACAATCGTAGCGGGACAGGGATCCGTTTAACCTATGTAGGGGGCGCTAAGGAGCCATTTTTCTGTTATCATGTATGGCGACTTTAAAATATCAAATTTTTCGCCAGGCCTGACGTGCGTGTAAAGTTTGGTGAGTTTTCGGTCACGTTTAGTGTCTCAAAAATGCGATTGTTTGCGGAGAAGAATAATAATAAGAACTAGAGCTGCGAGCAGCTATAAAGGGCCCTCGCAACCCGGGCCACGTTGGGGTATTTGCACGTCGGGGTACTGGCATGCTGGGGTACTGTCAAATAGGAAACCATCTAAATTTTAAACGTTTTTGCCATGCTTTGTGTTTGTAAAGTTTCATGGAAAGGCCAAAAATGATGCACAATTAACAAAATAAAATCAAAATGGATTGGCACATGGCTATATAGAATACTTTTTGAATATATTAGGCATGCCTGCCAATATTCACACATCTAGCTGAATCATATAATCGGAAAGACTTCATAAAAATGTCTAGAGGGCGCTATTGAAGCATTTATTGCAAATTTAATAAGAAATCTCTAAAATATTCATGCTTATGACAAGCCTGATGTGTGTGTAAAGTTTCATGAGTTTTTGCACATGTTTAGACCAAAAAAAAAGCAGCATTTTACTTGGCAAACAATGCATCGCCATGAAACGGTGTGGGACAAAATAAATAACTTTCGATAACTTTGTATCTTAAACATCTTAAGATGAAGCACACCAAGTTTGAAGACAGTCGGATAAATTTTGTAGGAGGAATTCGTTAAAATATGACCCCTAAAAAAGGCCACAAAAAATGGCTACAAATCCCAACGTAAATCAAAATGTCGGACTTCCTGTTTGTTTTGGAAGATGGTTCCAAGAGACTATTTTGTACATCGTGGGCTCTTATGTATGCCTCTAAATTATCATAGCGCTAGGTGAAACGTACAACCGGGAATGCTTCGTTAAAGAGGAGTTTTTTACGGGACTTCCTGTTGGGTTTAGCACATGGCACCAAGAGACTTTTTTGTACATTGTGGGCTGTTAAATTTGTCTCCAAATTTTCGTAGCTCGAGCTGCTTCGTACAACTGTGAATGCTTCATTAAGAGGGAATTTTTTCCTTTGCAAACTGTGCATGCCACGGCAATAGCGTGCGACGAAATAAAAAGCTTTCAATAACTTTTCATCTTCAACATTTTAAGATGAATCACACCAAGTTTGGAGATGATCGGATAAACTCTGTAGGAGGAGTTCGTTAAAATAAGACCCCTATGAAATGGCCCAAAAAATGGCAACACGTTCCAAAGTAAATCAAAATGGCGGACTTCCTGTTCGGTTTAGCATATGGTTCAAAAAGAGTTTTTTGTACCTTGAGGGCTGTTACATATGTCTTCAAATGTTGGTAACTCTAGGTGAAATGTACAGCCGGGAATGCTTCATTAAATAAGAATTTTGAAACACAAAATTTGATGCCTCGCCTCTGGCGGACTTCCTGTTAGGTTTAGCATATGGTTCAAAAAGAGTTTTTTGTAGATCATAGTCTGTTACATATGTGTACCAATTTTCGTGGCTCTCAATTAAACGTACCACGGCAATGCTTTGTTAAGTAAGAATTTTGAAACTGTAAATTTGATGCCCCGCCACCGTCATATAGTATGTCAAAAACTTTAGATTTTTTACCATGATGTTGTCCCAGGTGTTGAGATGGTACAGCCCAAGTTTGAAGTCAATCGGGTTAACCGTGTAGGAGAAGCGGGCAAAAGTATGACCCCTGTAAATGTGCAAAAATGGGCCAAAATTGGACATTCAAATACTCATACCTCACTTCCTGTCTATTTTAGGGTACACATATCAAAGAGGTTTTTGTTCATCTGGATGTGCTACAGGTGCCACACAATTTTCGTAGCCATAGGACAATCGTAGCGGGACAGGGATCCGTTAAACCTATGTAGGTGGCGCTACAGAGCCATTTTTCATGTATCATGTATGGCGACTTTAAAATATCAAATTTTTCGCCAGGCCCGATCTCCGTGTAAAGTTTGGTGAGTTTTCGTTCATGTTTAGTGCCTCAAAAATGTGGTTGTTTGCGGAAAAGAATAATAACAAAGAAAAAGAAGAAGAAGAATAATAACTAGAGCTGCGAGCAGCTATAAAGGGCCCTCGCAACCCGGGCCACGTTGGGGTACTTGCACGTCGGGGTACTGGCACGTTGGGGTACTGTCAAATAGGACAAGGACCATCTAAAATGTTTTTGACAAGCCTTGTGTGTGCAAAGTTGAATCAAAACGCAAAATATGGTGCGCAATTCCCAAAATAAATTCAAAATGGCGGACTTCCTTTTAGGTTTAGCATACGGCTACAGAATACTTTTTGTAGGTCTTAAGCTAATAGGTATGCCTCCCAGTTTTCACAAATCTAGGTCAAGTCATCTTTAGTTGTGTATCGCTTGAATCATACAATTGGAAATGCTCCATAAAAATGCATAGAGGGCGCTATTGAGCACAACGTTGGGTTACTTGCACGTCAGGGTACTGGCACGTTGGGGTACTGTTACATGGAACAAGGACCATTTAAAATGTTAGTTTTTTCCATGCCTTGTCTGTGCAAAGTTTAATGAAAAAGGCCAAAAATGATGTATAATTCCCCAAAAAAATAAAAATAGCGGACTTCCTCTTTGGTTTGACAAATGGCTACATAATACTTTTTTGTAGGTCTAGCATAATCATACAATCGGAAATGCTTCATAAAAATGTCTAGAGGGCGCTATTTATTGCAAATTGCACAATAAATCTCTGAAAATTCATGTTCATGACAAGTCTGATGTGTTTGCAAAGTTTCATGAGTTTTCATGTGTATAAAAAAAAAAAAAAAACAGCACTTGACAAACAATGCATTGCTATGGCAACAGCGTGTTACAAAATAAAAAACTTTCTATTACTTTGCATCTTAAACATCTTAAGATGAAACACACCAAGTTTGAAGACAGTCGGATAAATTTTGTAGGAGGGGTTCGTTAAAATATGACCCCTGAAAAAGGCCACAAAAAATGGCAACAAATCCCATCATAAATCAAAATGGCAGACTTCCTGTTTGGTTTAGCACATGGTTCCAAGAGACTTTTTTGTACATCATGGGCTCTTATGTATGCCTGCAAATTATCATAGCGCTAGGTGAAACGTACAACCGGGAATGCTTCGTTAAAGAGGAGTTTTTTTAGCTCAAAATGTGATGCCCGGCCCCTGGGGGACTTCCTGTTGGGTTTAGCACATGGCACCAAGAGACTTTTTTGTACATCCTGGGCTGTTACATATGTCTACAATTTTTCGTCGCTCTAGCTGCTTCGTACAACTGGGAATGCTTCATTAAGAAGGATTTTTTTTCCTTTGCAAAAAGTGCATGCCACGACAACAGCGTGCGACGAAATAAAAAGCTTTCAATAACTTTTCATCGTCAACATCTTAAGATGAATCACACCAAGTTTGAAGATGATCGGATAAACTCTGTGGAAGGAGTTCGTTAAAATAAGACCCCTATGAAATGGCCAAAAAAATGGCAACATGTTCCAAAGTAAATCAAAATGGCAGACTTCCTGTTAGGTTTAGCATATGGTTCAAAAAGAGTTTTTTGTACCTCGAGGGCTGTTACATATGTCTTCAAATTTTGGTCACTCTAGGTGAAACGTACAGCCGGAAATGCTTCATTAAGTAAAAATTTTGAAATGCAATATTTGATGCCCTGCCTCTGGCGGACTTCCTGTTAGGTTTAGCATATGGCACCAACAGGCTTTTTTGTAGATCATAGTCTGTTACATATGTGTACCAATTTTCGTAGCTCTAGATTAAACGTATAACCGGCAATACTTCAGATGAAACATGCCAAAGAATGAAGACAATCTGATAAGTTTTGTAGAAAATATGAGGCCTATAAAAGGCCCCCAAAAAATGGCTACAAATAGCAAAGTAAATCAAAATGCCGGACTTCCTGTTTGGCTTAGCATATGGTTCTAAAAGACTTTTTTGTACATCGTGGGCTCTTATGTATGCCTCCAAATTATCATAGCGCTAGGTGAAAGGTACAACCGGGAATGCTTCGTTAAAGAGGAGTTTTTTAGCTCAAAAAGTGATGCCCGGCCCTTGCGGGACTTCCTGTTGGGTTTAGCACAAAGCAGCAAGAGACTTTTTTGTACATCGTGGGCTGTTACATATGTCTACAAATTTTCGTAGCTCTAGCTGCTTCGTACAACTGAGAATTCTTCATTAAGAAGAATTTTTTTCCTTTGCAAACAAGTGCATGCCACGACAACAGCGTGCAGCGAAATAAAAAGCTTTCAATAACTTTTCATCTTCAACATCTTAAGATGAATCACACCAAGTTTGAAGATGATCGGATAAACTCTGTAAGAGGAGTTCGTTAAAATAGGACCCCTATGAAATGGCCAAAAAAATGGGAACACGTTCCAAAGTAAATCAAAATGGTGGACTTTCTGTTAGGTTTAGCATATGGTTCAAAAAGAGTTTTTTGTACCTTGAGGGCTGTTACATATGTCTTTAAATTTTGGTAACTCTAGGTGAAACGTACAGCCGGGAATGCTTCATTAAGTAAGAATTTTGAAACTCAAAATTTGATGCCCCGCCTCTGGCGGACTTCCTGTTGGGTTTAGCATATGGCACCAACAGACTTTTTTGTAGGTCATAGTCTGTTACATATGTGTACCAATTTTCGTAGCTCTAGGTTAAACATACAACCGGCAATACTACGTTTAGTAAGAGTTTTGAAACTCTAAATTTGATGCCCCACCGCCGTCATATAGTATGTCGAAAACTTTAGATTTTTTACCATGGTGTTGTCCCAGGTCTTGAGATGGTACATCCCAAGTTTGAAGTCAATTGGATTAACCGTGTAGGAGAAGCAGGCAAAAGTATGACCCCTGTAAATGTGCAAAAATTGGCCAAAATTGGACATTTAAATACTCATATCTCACTTCCTGTCTATTTTAGGGTACACACATCAAAGAGGTTTTTGTTCATCTGGATGTGCTACAGGTGCCACACAATTTTCATAGCCGTCGGACAATCGTAGCGGGCCAGGGATCTGTTTAACCTATGTAGGTGGCGCTATGGAGCCATTTTTCTGTTATCACCTATGGCGACTTTAAAATATCAAATTTTTCGCCAGGCCTGACGTGTGTGTAAAGTTTGGTGAGTTTTCGTTCACGTTTAGTGTCTCAAAAATGTGATTGTTTGCGGAAAAGAATAATAACAAATAAAAAGAAGAAGAATAATAAGAATTCCTTGAAAAACAATAGGGACCTCGCAGCGGTCGCTGCTCGGGCCCTAATAAGAATTCCTTCAGGAACAATAGGGACCTCGCAGCGGTCGCTGCTCGGGCCCTAATAATAATAAGAAGAATTCCTACAAAAACAATAGGGCCTCGCAGCGGCACCGCCGCCGCCGCTGCTCGGGCCCTAATAATAATAAGAATTCCTACAAAAACAATAGGGCCTCGCAGTGGCACCGCCGCCGCCGCTGCTCGGGCCCTAATAATAATAAGAATAATAAGAAGAAGAATTCCTACAAAAACAATAGGGCCTCGCAGCGGCACCGCCGCCGCCGCTGCTCGGGCCCTAATAAGAATTCCTTCAGGAACAATAGGGACCTCGCAGCGGTCGCTGCTCGGGCCCTAATAATAATAATAATAAGAATTCCTACAAAAACAATAGGGCCTCGCAGCGGCACCGCCGTCGCCGCTGCTCGGGCCCTAATAAGAAGAATTCCTACAAAAACAATAGGGCCTCACAGCGGCACCGCCGCCGCCGCTGCTCGGGCCCTAATAATAAGAAGAATTCCTACAAAAACAATAGGGCCTCGCAGCGGCACCGCCGCCGCCGCTGCTCGGGCCCTAATAAGAAGAATTCCTACAAAAACAATAGGGCCTCGCAGCGGCACCGCCGCCGGTGACGCCGCTGCTCGGGCCCTAATAATAAGAATTCCTACAAAAACAATAGGGCCTCGCAGCGGCACCGCCGCCGGTGCCGCCGCTGCTCGGGCCCTAATAAGAAGAATTCCTACAAAAACAATAGGGCCTCGCAGCGGCACCGCCGCCGCCGCTGCTCGGGCCCTAATAATAATAAGAATTCCTACAAAAACAATAGGGCCTCGCAGCGGCACCGCCGCCGGTGCCGCCGCTGCTCGGGCCCTAATAAGAAGAATTCCTACAAAAACAATAGGGCCTCGCAGCGGCACCGCCGTCGCCGCTGCTCGGGCCCTAATAAGAAGAATTCCTACAAAAACAATAGGGCCTCGCAGCGGCACCGCCGCCGCCGCTGCTCGGGCCCTAATAATAAGAAGAATTCCTACAAAAACAATAGGGCCTCGCAGCGGCACCGCCGCCGCCGCTGCTCGGGCCCTAATAAGAAGAATTCCTACAAAAACAATAGGGCCTCGCAGCGGCACCGCCGCCGGTGACGCCGCTGCTCGGGCCCTAATAATAAGAATTCCTACAAAAACAATAGGGCCTCGCAGCGGCACCGCCGCCGGTGCCGCCGCTGCTCGGGCCCTAATAAGAAGAATTCCTACAAAAACAATAGGGCCTCGCAGCGGCACCGCCGCCGCCGCTGCTCGGGCCCTAATAATAATAAGAATTCCTACAAAAACAATAGGGCCTCGCAGCGGCACCGCCGCCGGTGCCGCCGCTGCTCGGGCCCTAATAAGAAGAATTCCTACAAAAACAATAGGGCCTCGCAGCGGCACCGCCGCCGGTGCCGCCGCTGCTCGGGCCCTAATAATAAGAATTCCTACAAAAACAATAGGGCCTCGCAGCGGCACCGCCGCCGCCGCTGCTCGGGCCCTAATAATAATAAGAATTCCTACAAAAACAATAGGGCCTCGCAGCGGCACCGCCGCCGCCGCTGCTTGGGCCCTAATAATAATAATAAGAATTCCTACAAAAACAATAGGGCCTCGCAGCGGCACCGCCGCCGCCGCTGCTCGGGCCCTAATAATAAGAATTCCTACAAAAACAATAGGGCCTCGCAGCGGCACCGCCGCCGGTGCCGCCGCTGCTCGGGCCCTAATAAGAAGAATTCGTACAAAAACAATAGGGCCTCGCAGCGGCACCGCCGCCGCCGCTGCTCGGGCCCTAATAATAATAAGAATTCCTACAAAAACAATAGGGCCTCGCAGCGGCACCGCCGCCGTCGCTGCTCGGGCCCTAATAATAATAAGAAGAATTCCTACAAAAACAATAGGGCCTCGCAGCGGCACCGCCGCCGCCGCTGCTCGGGCCCTAATAATAAGAATTCCTTCAGGAACAATAGGGACCTTGCAGCGGTCGCTGCCCGGGCCCTAATAATAGTCAAAATTCTAACTCACCGGCAGTCTCAAAGATGAAGCTGCAGATCGTGAGGTCGTTCCTCAACCCATGAGAGATTTTATCATTTCTTTGTTTTTTTTCCAATTCTTTATTTTATTCTCTTCCAAGATGAAGCTGCAGATCGTGAGGTCGTTCCTCAACCCATGAGAGATTTTATCATTTCTTTGTTTTTTTTCCAATTCTTTATTTTATTCTCTTCCAAGTGTAAATAAATAATAGCCTACTCTAAAAATACTGTTGTGAAAACCAAAGACAAAAACAATAACACAGACTTGAAAGTTCAACTTTACTTGTGTAAATAACACTTTAAAAGGATGACACAATCCCACAGTTGAAAAAGATAGACATCTACTTCTACATCGACTTAATTCAACTTATGAAATGCCGAGGCTCCTACATGATCGCAAGTAATGAAGCTTTGTAAACAGTGATTCTAAAAATTCCATGTGCGCAGGTTTGACCGGCAGATGGAGCTCTTGCAGTGTGTCAAATGCCTCAAAGCAGTGCTTCGTTTTAGCGCGGCATCCGCCATCTTCGTCCTTTGACGCATGTGCGGGTGGAGGAATCGGTGCCCGACTAGTTTACCCTGTGATCCAGGCGTGACGTCATCCAAATTTGCATATTGAAATACGTACTCATAAAATGCAATCCACAGAAGAGATTCGTGCACAGCCGTGAACTTGTGTGGAGTCAAGCTTCGTAGTCGTAGAAGTGAGAGTTGTGTTGAAAAGGCATTACACTCACAGGTTTTAGATTCGTTGTCACAAGAAAAAAAATTCAAACCCAAATTATTTGGATTTGTAGTCATAAGAAAAAAATTGAAACCCACATTATATAGATTCGTAGTCACAATAAATTAATTCACACCCATGCAATTTTGATTTGTATTCACATGAAAACATTGAAAACACACGGTTTGTTACTATTATGGATACAAATCGTTTATCACGCATACATCTTTTTGACAGTGATCTTACTCCATATTCGAGGAGGGTCATAACCACTAGTAATAACCTCCATAGTCACATGAGGACAGTTCATCCTTCTGTCCAGCTCGAAGAAATTACTGAATGCCAATTTGAAATAAAACAAAGTCTTTTATCCTGGACCTGGTGCGTAGCTTATAATGTTTGTTTTGTTTGCTGCTACTGTTGCACTTAAATTACTACCCAATGTTATTGTTATTTGTTTGTTACAGTGGTACCTCTACTTATGAACGTCCCTTCATACGAAATTTTGAAGTTATGAAACTCCAACAGGAAAATATTGCCTCTTGTTACAAACAAGTTTCAGGATACGAAAGGCAAAACTACAGTATGGACCGCTACTCGCAGCTCCCAGAGTTTCCTGAACGCAACATACTTACAGCTGCTCTGCCATTGGCTATTACTGGCATCTTCCTGGCATCCCATTGGCTAAGAGGGACCTGTACCGTATGTGACCATAGATACAGAATAGAATTTGTCTATGTCACGTCCTTGTCATTCGCCCCTCCAGCCATGAGGAGTTTAGATAGTTTTACGTAAATGTATTAACTAACGGCGGACGAATTTGTGCAAAAATTCAAACAATTGGTGATTGATGAGGCTACAGGGATTTTTTGGAAAAAGATGCCTCACCGTACCTGAAGTTTCCATCAAGTTACAGAATTTATTGAAAAGAATCACCCAGAAAATGTGTTCACGATTCAGGCGATCGCTCAGTATGATTAGGTTTGCCTTGGACATTTTCGAAGGATTGTTAAAAAAAAAAACACAAAAAAAAACAAGGGCTCCAGGTTTAGGAGTGGAACCGTCACATGCCTTTGGTGCCGGATGGCGTAGGTTCACTTATCCACCTGGGAGATCATGTGCGGCTTTCATGATGTAAGCGTGAGTGAGTGAGTGAGTGATTAAAAAAATAAATAAATAAATAAGATTGTTAAAAAAAAAAAAAAACATCCTTGGATCAGTGCTTTACAAAACACCAGGTAAAAACACTTCTGACAGAGAACATGATCCAAAAAGAGGGCAAAAAACGAAGAGGACAGCAGTTAAAAAAGTATTTTTTTATTATTTACTCTATTGTTTGTTTTTACATTATGCACAACTCTCATTTATTGTGCAATAATCTAAATGTAACATGTATTTGTTACATGTTTTGATGCATTTTTATACTTTATAAAACATTTATGTCTGAATTTTGGAGGCTTGGAACGGATTAGGACATTTACATGGGAAATGCGTCTCTACTTACAAAATGTTCTAATTAAGAACTTTCTTCCAGAACCAATTAATTTGTAAGTAGAGGTACCACTGTATTTTGATTGTTGTTGGTAGAAGTTTTAAGTTTGTTGCTTATATATTGTTTGTAACCTTTTTAACTTTCAATAAAATAAACAAAAATCCCTTTCTTTGCTTGATAATTGTTGCTATTTGCAATAGTAGAGTGCAATACTTAGTTCACCAAGTCATTTATTAAAATGTATGCTAAATTTGTCATAAATATCCATCCATCCATTTTCTTGTCCGCTTACTCCTTACGAGGGTCACGGGGGTGCTGGAGCCAATCCCAGCCAGAGATAAACAACCATCCACACACACTAAGTTTGAAGTTTGAAGTTTATTGAACATATGCATATATACATATATAATTATATAAACACATAAACAAATAAAGAAAGTTAAAAGTAAAAAATAAAAGAAACATCCAATAAATATCGATGTATATGTTCAAGGGAGTAGGAAGAAGTTGAAAACTTATCCAGTCCTACCCCTTATTCTTCATATCCTATCACTTATTTATAATAAATTACATTTTAATAAAAGAAAATATAATCCTACTCGTATAAAAAAAATAAAATAAAGAGAAAAATAAAAAATACACAATAGTAACACACATATATACAAATTTCATTACACTCATATCAATACATCAAAGAAAAATAAGTAAATGAATGAATCATTTCTACAATCTTCTTAACTCATATCTGATTTAAATAATAATATTGAACTTTACTTTTAAACATTTTTTTAAATTCAACAAGTGAATTACATCTTTTCAGGTCAGTTCCCAAGTTATTCCACAAATTAACTCCTTTAACGGAGACACACCTTTGCTTAATATTTGTTCTTGTTTTGGGTTTTTTGTATACACTTGTACCCCTTATCTCATAAGGACAGTTTCTAATTTCAAACAACTTTTGAGTACTGTGGCAGAGTAGATTATTGTATACTTTATACATTATTTGTGCTATTTTAAACTCAACCAAGTCATAAAATTTCATTGTATTTAATTTAATAAATAGTGGATGTGTTGATTCTGTATATTTTGATCTATTAATAATCCTTATGGCTCTTTTTTGCAATTTAAAAACAGTGTCGGTATTTGTTTTATATGTATTTCCCCAAATTTCCACACAATAGGTCAAATATGGTAATAATAATGTATTATATAATGTATATAGTGAATTCATATTCAGGGCCTCCTTGGTTTTATAGAGTATCCCTATGATTTTTGACATTTTCCTTTTAACATTTTCTATGTGTGGTTTCCAACATAATTTATCATCAATAACTACTCCAAGGAATTTATTTTCATACACCCTTTCTATTTCAATTAAATTCACCATAATTTTAACTTGATGAGTGATTGGTCTAGTACCGAAAACTATTAACTTGGTTTTATTTAAATTTAATGATAATTTATTCATATCAAACCAATTTTTTATTGTACTTAATTCATACTCCACAGTAGTCAGAAGCTGCTTCAAGTTGTCTCCAGAACAGTAGAAAGTTGTATCATCCGCAAACAAGACACTCTTGAGTATTGTCGAGACACAACAGATATCATTCATATACAATATAAATAATTTTGGGCCCAGCACAGACCCCTGAGGAACTCCATGTGTAATCTTCAATTGTTTTGAATTTGTATTATTAAGCTGCACATACTGATATCTATCATCCAAATAACTTTTTATCCATTTATATGCTAAGCCTCTTATACCATATTTCACTAATTTATTCATTAATATAGAATGGTCTATGGTGTCAAATGCTTTCTTTAGATCCATAAATATCCCAACAGTAAATTTTTTATTGTCTATGTTGGTAGCTATTTCCTCTACAAGTTCCATGACTGCCATTGAGGTGGTCCGTTTTTCTCTAAAACCGTACTGATATTCACTCAAAATCTTATGTTTCTCAATAAAATTATCCAGTCTATATAAAAATAATTTTTCTAGAATTTTTGAGAACTGTGGCAACAATGATATTGGTCTATAGTTACTAAATATATGTCTATCACCACTTTTGTAAATAGGAATTACTTTTGCTATTTTCATTTTTGATGGAAATATACCAGTTTGGAAAGACAAATTACAAATATATGTAAAAGGTTTTACAACATATTCTATAATACTTTTTACCAGTGTCATATCAATATTAAAATAGTCGGTAGACTTTTTATTTTTTAATGTTTTTACAACATTTAATACTTCAATATCATTAACACCATTTAAGAACATAGTGGATGAATTATTTACAACGTACTTATCTATTTCATGTTTATTTCTTGTCTCTGGAATTTCATTTGCCAAATTACTACCCACATCAACTAAATATTCATTGAAGTTATTGACTATGTCTGAAATTTTATCGATTACACTGTCTTTATCTTTTATAAAATATTCTGGATAATTTATTTTTTTAGATCTATTTTTAATTACATCATTTAATATTTTCCATATTTCTTGCATATTGTTTTTATTCTGCTCTAGTAATGCATGGTAATGATCTTTCTTCCTTATACGTATAATATTTAATAATTTATTTTTATAGGTCTTATACTTTGTTTCAGATTCCATAGTTCTTGTTTTAAGAAATCTTTTATATAAAATATTTTTCTTTTTACATGCATTTTCTATCCCCTTTGTCATCCATACCTTATTCGAACCTTTATACTTCCTTTTAATTTGAACTATTGGACAGTGTTTATTGTATAAAAAGTTAATTGTTGACTGGAATTCACTATATGCAGTGTTAGGATCGTTTTTTGAATAGACCTCAGACCAGTTATGCTTTTCTAGGTCCAGCTTAAAGGCAGCCATGGACCTAGGTGTTGTTAATCTTTTTTCAATTGTGTAAGTTGACGGCTTCATAATTTTTTTTATCAAAATAATCATGGAGAACTGCAAAGACCGGAAGATGATCACTTATATCATTAATAAGGAGTCCACTTTCTATTTTAAAATCTATTTTATTTATAAATATATTATCTATTAGTGTAGCTGTATCAATTGTTATTCTACTTGGTTTCGTAATGACAGGGAATAAACTGTTACTATACATCATATTTATAAAGTCGGTTGTTTTCTGGTGTCCATTAGGATTTAACAGGTCAATGTTAAAATCACCACACATTATTCGCGTTTTTTTATCATTTGTATAACTAAGAATTTCTACTAGTTTATCGTTAAATGTGTCAAGACATGACCCAGGTGTCCTATATATACAACTTATAATTACATTTGGTACATTTTTTATATGTACTTCAATTGTCACACATTCCATTACGTTATCCATGGCAGTTGTCAGATGTTCAACTTTACTACATTTAAAAACCTTATCGACATAAATTGCAACCCCTCCTCCTCTTCTGTTTTCCCTATTCATTGTAAACAGTTCATATCCTTCCATCTCAATATCATTTGTTATCTCATTTTCAAGCCATGTCTCTGATATGGCTATTACATGGAATTTGTTAATTTTACGCAAGCATTCTTTAATTTCTGCAACATTTTTATGTAGACTTCTACTATTAAAATGTATAATTGAGAGTGCATAACAATCATTATTTATATTTACATTTAATTGTTCATTTGTATAATACTCACAAACGATATCAGAATTGTCGCTACCAAAAAATTTATCTGGGTCAAGGGTATTTTCTAGATCAGATATCTTATGTTCCGTATAATCAAATATTTTAAGGTTATTTCCCTTTGTGTACAAATTTGCCATTTTGGCATTTTGTAGATCTTAGTCAAGTATACTATACCCAGCATACTATATATTCTTTCAGTTTATTAGTGAGTTGCGTTGGTCATGATGTCTTGATGTGCTTGTTCGAGGGTGAATTATCAGTTTGTCATATCTTATGTAGGCAATCTCTCCTCTCTCTCGTGCTTCTTTCATTTTTGGTATGAGTTCTTTCCGTTTTTTCCTAACAGTGTCAGTAAAGTCCTCGTTAATGTATATTTTTGTACCCTTGAGATTTTTTGCTTTTTGTAGGATTTTTGTTTTGTCTTTCTGTTTTTCAACTGTAACAGCTATTGACCTTGGTCTGTTCCTCCCAATTTCAGGTTTGCCTTTGCACACCTAGGGACAATTCGAAGTAGGGATGTAACGATATCCAAACATCACGATACGATATCACGATATAAAGGTCACGATATGATAATTCTCACGATATTTATTTATTTTATTTTTTTGGGGGGGGGCATTTAAATCATATCACAATATTGTAAAAAAAAAAATAAAATAAAAAAAAAGAAGAAGAGCTCATACTAAAAAAAAAAAAGCACAATATAGTGCTTTTGTACGTAACATTTTGTACATAATCTCTAATAACAATATTGAGGCACTTGGTAATGCAAGCACACATTGATCGCTTCACAAGCAGATTCGGTTCCCTGTCATCTGGCGATTCGCATAGATTTTAAACATAGAAGGCCAGAACATCCTGAATGAAACTTAAATTGCACTAATAAACTAGCCATTAGAGGGTGCCAGAACTACACAAATGGAAATCAACCTGACTTTTTTTAACAGATGTGTTTCTTTTAAATATTGTGAACATGATGACGACGATATTGTGGAAGTTTTAATATCACGATATCATGATATTGCCCTTATTGTTACATCCCTAATTTAGCGCGCCCAATTAACCTGCCACGCATGTTTTTGGAACTTTAAAACAGGCATTGCTGTATACAGTACAAAGTGCTGTACATGAAACAGAAATCGGTCATGCAGTTAAGAGTAAGATAAGTAAAATAAGAACAAAACAGTTATAATTATACAAGTGAATAAAATTTACATGAATTAATAATTAATTAATTAATTAATTAATTAATTGAATAAATAAATAAATAAATAATTCTTAGATTATCCTCATTTAATACAAAAAAGAACACAACATTACTGTCTGTTTGCAAAGCATACATGTTTATAAAAATCCTAAAATTTGGTGACATTTTTCACGTAAATTCCTGCAGCTGAACTCTTTGACCAGCAAAAACATTTAATAACGTTTAGTAAAATCACGATGTATGCCGCCATAAACGTTAAGTGACGTCAACTACTTTTTTCTTTTTTTTTTTTTTATATATCAGTGGTTAGTGCAACGTCCAAGTGCAGCGCAGCCGGGTCAATGAGTTGTGAAATAAAAAACACCGACTAACTATGGCCAACAGATGGCAGCATTGTATCTCTTGTCAATGGCCTGCCGGTGTATGGTATTACTCAACTCAAGTTTATTAAACCTCGCAGCGGTAGCTGCTCTGGCCATAACTAGAGCTGCGAATTACAAAGAAACATGACGCATTATGATGAAATAGAACGTTTTCAAGGCTGACGTGAATAATCAAAGCCTTTGTAACATTAAATTAATTAGACAGAATTTTCACTAGACAAAAAAATATTAGTATCAAAGTCACTGTTGTGGAGAAAATGTATCTTTTCTTTTCAATTTTGGCTCAATGTCACTCAAATGACCTATTTTCAAATGGTGATTACTAAAGAACAGAATAAGGAAACACACTTTTTTTTTTTTTAATTAAAGAATGGAATGCGATCTTTCATGTGGTACCCATGTTATATATGTGGCAAAAAAAACACAATATTCTGTTTGCTTCGAAAAAGGCGTTAGAATGCTCGAAATCCGTTGGCATTGGGGATTGTTTTTTGATGAGGTGTGGCAATAAAAGAGTTAACATGCTTGAACCCAGTGTAGACATTCTTCTGGATTCCTCCTCTGGGCAATAGCAAAGGTATGAACAAAACTATCACAACATCTCCAGTCACATAGCGCCAGACACCAAAGCAGCAGATGTTTGTTGTAACCACAATGCACCTTTTCAGGATATTTATGTAGAAATAACGAGTCAGTTCACAAGTTTTGGGCTGAGTCTAAAACATTGATATATCGATATGGAATCGATATTTCTTCTCATCGCCCAATATCGATTCACAAAACCTTGAATTGATACTTTTAATACAGTCCCCCCCCCCCCCCCCCCCCCCCAATAATTAATGTGCCAAATAGACCGATTAATCGTCCGGCGATTATAATCAGACAATTATTGGCCTTCAAACATAAGCCAAAACAATCGGCCAATTGAGCTAAATGGCCAATTGTTTTCCCCTTGAAACGTCAATGAAGAAAGCTGAAGTTCCCGACGTTGTAAAAGTACCCTGATTGCACCATTTTGCTTGCCATTTTGCTTGCGTAGCATTAGCAGCTAGTGTGTAGCGTATGTTATTCTGCTGTCTCGAAGCGTCCTTTAAGCTGTTTAATGACACCGCAGTTGGAGTTAACTGTAAAATTAAATACACGTTAAGAATTACATCCACTGGACATTTAAAAACAATACACGCTTCATTTTTTAAACACAGCTAGCCTAGCGCGAACAGTAAGTTGGCAAATGCTAACAGAACGTTAGCATCGACTTCGGGAGTGTTTTTCATACAGATAATGAATCGAATCGGGCACTTCTGAATCGAATTGAACCGATTTTGGAAATCTGAATCGATACCCAGCCCTATCACACATATACACACTGTACTGCTCCGTTGCTTGTCCGAAACTAAAATAGCAGCCGCACATGCGCAACGCGCTGTTCTAAAAATAGTAGTTTGGGCATTATTGTGACAAGCCCTAATTAAGCACATCAATTTGACTTTTGAAGAGTTAGATCAGTGGTGTCCAAACTACGGCCGGGGGGACATTTGCAGCCCACCGTCCATTTTTCAGTGGCCCACAACATATACTAAAATTGGAATTTGACTCAGTTCAAATAAAATAAAACAAAAATGTTTGGAGATGGTCAAAGTAAGATGGGAGGGTATCGAAAAGCAGGTGCCATTAAAGGTTATTTTAGTTAACTAAAACTAATGAAAAAACTAAAACTAAAATTCAAAAAACAATATTGTTACCGAAATAAAATAAAAATGAAAATGCTTTTTTTTTTTAAACAAAAAACAAAAAACTAACAAACTACATTTTATGTTCACAAAACTAACTAAAACTATGATTATAGCAATCATGTCCTTCGTTTTAGTCTTTGGTAATTAATTGAATGCGTGAGCCTTTGGGGATGATTTTAAATGTGATTTTTAGTAGATTTATTTAAATATCAACCGGAATAATGACGTTTGAAAGTATATCACACAGAAGTGATCTAGTCATCTAGCAGCAGCCAATAGAAAAGCACCAAAAGATGACCTCGCTCCCATGGTGGTGTTTTTTAAATATTGCACACAAGTCATACACATTAAAAAAATAAAACTAATACGAATACTTAAACTAACAAACTAAACTAAAACTAATCATTTAAAAAAAAAACTAAACTAATAATAAAAAAACACCCTAAAAACTAATAAAAACTAACTAAAATGAAAATTTCCAAAACTATAATAACCCTATTGCCATATTACAAATAAATTGGTTTATATACTGTAGCATCGTTCTAAATAGGCAAAAGAATAAATAAATTATTTGTACAATTTTTAGGAGTAAACACAATTTCTCTTCATAACATTGGCCCTTGTGTCCTTCTGATTTTCTGTATGTGGCCCTCAAAAGTTTGGACACCCCTGAGTTAGATTGACACACCCACATTATTCAGGTGAAAAACAAATTCCTCTTGCATGCCTATACTTCAATGACTGTTGAAACTAAATCAAATCTGACTCACGCACACACGCAAACACACACAGAACCAGCCACCAGCTTTGAGCTGGTGTCGCGCAAACCGAGGTAGTTATGTCACTGGCCCTTTAAGTGTTCTGATTGTCACTGATTGGCCTGATGTTGAAGTGCATTTCTGTTTTTCTGCTGGGGCGCGGATGCTTTGGTGTTGGTCCAGATTAGTCTAGTCGCCATAGCTGCAGGGATGTGCTCGCTCTGATAAGAGACAACATGAGCACAGCTTCGGAATCTTTGGTTGGAAGTAGCAGGTCCCTGTCTGCGGCAAAGAGACACAAGAGTGTCAGGATGAATTCCAGGAGGATTTATTCAGCCTACCAGAATCACAACCAGAGGTGAGCAAACACCGATGACTCTTCCCACAATTCGACCATATCTAGCTACTGAGAACTACTGTAAGCCATTCTGGAATTATGTGTTTTCTATGTATCTGAGATCCAATTTGTCACCATTTTAATAGCCCGCTCTATCATTCCAAATAACAAGCAATAACTAAAAATAGAGTGATCACATTTACATTTACATTTACTGACCACTTCTTATGAAATGCTTGCAAAGTCAAAATATTAATCTATGGAACAATGATGACAGGAAAAAAGTGCCATTCACCTTAATATATGAAGAGCTGTTTTCATATTTGAAATAAGTGGAGAAAAAAATGTGTATTATTATTGTCTTTTAGTATTTGCCGAATACTGCTAACTAATGAACCATCCAAACAACAATCAAACACCATTCGCCAACAAGAAAACAAGAAAATAGGTGTTTGCAACAGCAAAAAAATTTTGTGTAATTACCAAATGTTAAGTAATATAATAAATTACTGACATTATAAAAAATATGTATATACACACATACACAAATACACATTTCTCTCTCTCTCTCACTATATATATATATATATATATATATGGGCGGCACGGTAGTCGAGTGGTTAGCACGTCCGCTTCCCAGTTCTGAGGTCTCCGGTTCGAGTCCAGGCTCGGACCTTCCTGGGTGGAGTTTGCATGTTCTCCCCGTGCCCGCGTGGGTCTTCTCCGGGTACTCTGGTCTCCTCCCACATTCCAAAGACATGCATGGCAGGTTAATTGGGCGCTCTGAATTGTCCCTAGGTGTGCGTGTGAGTGTGGATGGTTGTTCGTCTCTGTGTGCCCTGCGATTGGTTGGCAACCAGTCCAGGGTGTCCCCCGCCTACTACCCAGAGCCAGCTGAGATAGGCGCCAGCAGCCCCCGCGACCCGTGTGAGGAATAAGCGGTCAAGAAAATGGATGGATATATATATATATATATATATATATATATATATATATATATATATATATATATATATATATATATATATATATATATATATATATATGTATGTATTAGTGTTGTCAAAGTTAAAGCGTTAACTAATTAATTAATCACAAAAAATTATCGCATTAATCATTGTATTACCACAGATTAATCACACTATGACTTTTGACCTCAGATGATCCTTTTTAGCCGACACCGGATGGTTACGTTAAAGGTAGCTGTTCGAGTTTGAGCAATAAACATAACTAACTACATGAATTAAAGTAAAGCATTTAATAAATGTTTACATATGCCGTAGGTCATATTTTCTCCCATTTTAAATTATGTAAGTAATTAATTGATTAGAAAAAGCAGGACGAGCGTGTGCAGTGGATATAAATTTTTGAAGATGTCCTCATGACATTAAATGTAAAAAAATTAACACATAACAGGTGCGCTTCAAATTTAGCGGGCAAAATATGTTGGGGAAAAATCCTTTAAGTCAGTAATTAAAGCAGCTCGATGTAAGATTTTAAATTTCAAATCTCTACTGCCACCTGTGGCCGAAAACAAACTGCACGCTCGTACACGCTGCGCGCACTCGTACGTGCACGACCTCAATACTGAAGACTGGGCTCTTCATATCCAATTAAACTATGTTTTCAGAGGTAAGAAGTTTTATAATGTTATACAAAGCTGGCCACTTCACGGAATGAGACTCTCGATCCCCACTAAACAATTGATGTCCACGGGACGTGCAGATCATATTGCTTTAGTCGGTCGAAGTCCAGTGCTGTGCTGTACTCCAAAACGATGTGCAAATTACGTCAATTAATTGGACCTCATTCCGATGTTAATATGCAGTTACATATTGTAGTCACCCCGCTCGACGGACGTCAACCTGATTCTAGTCATTATTAGTGTATGTCGCCCCCAGGCTAGCGTCATTGTGCATGAGCCGAAAGGTGGGCTGTCATTTATGGAAATTGACGATTGTGGAAAAACATATAGACCCATTCACTACTTAGTGTGATATGGCCCTGAATGTTATCGCCATTCAGTAGTCCCGTTCACATTCCGTTAGCATAATGTAGCTACAATAGGCTGTTTTCACGGAGGAAAATAAGGCGACATTTAGCCTGATTGAAACGCCGCGGAATGGAAAGTCTGTTCTTCATAAAGTCATTCTCTTCTATTACATTCAACTTTGCCGCCCCTTTCACGCTAAATGTTGCCGTCCACCTCACTTTCACCCCAATAGTTACAACCGAGAAGTGATCGATCTTGAGGTTACTGCTATTTGAAAACAACCAATTTTTTCTAAATGTCAAGATACTCGCTTCTTACCGTTTGGAGGAGAAAGCCAGCTGTGAATCACTTTTCTAATCCAAGTCCGATCTCAACTCTCTCCACCGCTGAAATGTCAAACCAATGTTCACTCTCGGTCTTGCCCGACGTCAGTCACTATCAAGTTTAGATTTTTTTTTTTTTTTTCATGGCACTTGACATTGTTTTTATTTTTTATTTTTTGAGCAGCCTTCCGCGGAGTAACAGCGGGTGTCTGGGGCAGCGAAAATCTGTACTAGTTCCGTCTTCGCGCGACAGGAAACAACTGACGATGACGCGAATAACGTCACATCCCGCAGACAGAGGGCGGGAAATTCGAAGGATTCGGACCGGACGCTTCCTAAATAATATTGGCCAGAGGCTTGTAGGAGTACCCATTGTGAACAGCGAAGATGTTGATCTACTAATTATATTATAATTCTACTAAGAATATGTTTCAGTCATAAATGGTCAAATAAAAAGGCTATTGTTAAGATATTTTTTTGGGAAATCCTACATAGAGTAGCTTTAATCATGATTAATCAAAATTCTAAGATGTGATTAATCTGATTAAAAAATTTTATCGTTTGACAGCTCTAAAATATATATATATATATATATATATATATATATATCCATCCATCCATCCATCCATTGTCTTGACCGCTTATTCCTCACAAGGGTCACGGGGGCTGCTGGCGCCTATCTCAGCTGGCTCTGGGCAGTAGGCAGGGGACACCCTGGACTGGTTGCCAACCAATCGCAGGGCACACAGAGACGAACAACCATCCACACTCACACGCACACCTAGGGACAATTCGGAGCGCCCAATTAACCTGCCATGCATGTCTTTGGAATGTGGGAGGAGACCGGAGTACCCGGAGAAGACCCACGCGGACACGGGGAGAACATGCAAACTCCACCCAGGAAGGTCCGAGCCTGGACTCGAACCGGAGACCTCAGAACTGGGAAGCCGACGTGCTAACCACTCGACTACCGTGCCGCCCCATATATATATATATATATATATATATATATATATATATATATATATATATATATATATATATATATATATATATATATATATATATATATATATATATATGTGCCAGTCGATTAAAATTTTTAATCGTAATTAATCGCATGACTTCAATAGTTAGCTGACGATTAATCACACATTAATCACGTTTTGTACTTCAATTTATATCTACATTTTCAATAAAATGTACATTTATTTTCCAAATTTAAAAATGGTTTATTTTGTAGTCATTGATACAGTAATTTCATAACAATTGAATAAAAAAAAAAATACAATTTAAAATATGTATTGTACGTTAAAAAACAAAACAAGTGTTACTGATTTGTGGTGATCATTTTTCTTTCACTACAACATGGCATAATTGCATTTGTAAGACATACAACACAGCATAGTTGCATTTGTAAGACAATTTTGACAGCTCAGTGCATTTTTCTTTTCATATTAAGAGCTGACTAATTTTTAAAATGAAGTAACTTGTGAAATTATGCACATTTTTAAAACTGCAAAATACAACCGAGTCCCCAGAAATATATGCATTGTTATTGAATTTATTACTGCAAAATTATGTTAGTGTATTCCTTTGCGGAACACTGAATGCTTTTATTTTGTTAAGCTTAATAGGATGTGCATTGTAAAATAACGTTTATTTAATGCATACGAACCAGAAACGATCGATGTGTACTTTTCATATTAAGAGCTACCTAATTTAAAACAAGAAGTAACTTGCAATCTTCTGCACATTTTGAAATTGTAAAATACAATTTGACGCCAGTCCACACAAATATATGCAGCATAATTTAAATTATTACTGCTAAATTGTGTTATAGTGACTCCTAGGGGTGTAACAAAAAACGATTCAAACCGGAAATCCGATTTTGAGTTTAACGATGCGAGTGCGCTTGCACACGGACTACTGTATCGGTCTAAAAACAGCTTGTGCCGGTCGATGGCCCGATCAAGACATCCTAAATCGTTTTTATGTTGCTGATATATGAAATCAGGCTGTCTTATAAAACCACCAAAACAGTCCAGTTGCTCTCGATTCAGTGCCTTAAGAATTAAATGTCCTCCTGGATGAATGAGAATATTATTCACAAGCGAGCTGTTTAAACTGCATTTCCTCGACTCTAAGTCACGCGAGACCTCGCCCGGGAAACATGTTTGTGTGTGGGTGGAAAAAAAAAAAGTCACGCGAGACTTGACGCAGTTATGTGAGGAAGGTAGTACTTTTGCTTTCGGGTTGGGAGGAAAGTGTTGAAGACGCGGTTAAGAGTCACAAAGTGCTCCGGCAAGTTTAATGTCCAAAGTATGGAAGCAATGTTAATTTTATGTGAACAAGGTCATGTACAGAGACTGTCAACTGCGAGTACAGCAGATGTATAAACAAGCTGGTATGGAACAGTCGTGCTCAAACCAACAGATAGACAAACAGGACTTCTTCCGATTAACGCCCACAACTCCACCAGATAAAAGGTAATATCGACCTTAATAACTTGATTTATTGTTAAACACTTAAGCCATACTGCGTTGTGGAGAATGAGGGCTTTCAGGAGTTGAGACATGATAAAAACATTGGCGTCCCTAAAAGCTGTTGGCGAGCGTCGCTCATCCGTCGACTTCCATAAAACATGGATGTCCGTGTGCTCATCAAATCAGCAAGCGCACTAATACTCGAGCAATATATTTATCTGTGCTGACGAAGGAAGTGGACTGTGCGTCTTTCAATTCCCTCACTGTAAACATGCTAACCGATGCTAGCGTGTGTACATGACAACAATAATTCTTGAGTTAAGAGGATGAAATGAAATGCTACCATGCTGTTCTGGCTCAAAGCTTAAAAAAGTAGGAGCACGGTCAGAAGTTGATTTGATGCTGATACAGCACGGACGTAAAAAATAACATGGGCTCATGCTGAAGTAAGTAGTATTTTCTTGTTTGTCCTAATAAGTATAAAATACGTGTGGGAGAAGCTTTAAATGCAGATTTGGTGCTTGTGTGGATTAATAATCTATCAATCAATCAATCAATCAATCAATCTATCTATCTATCTATCTATCTATCTATCTATCTATCTATCTATCTATCTATCTATCTATCTATCTATCTATCTATCTATCTATCTATCTATCTATCTATCTATCTATCTATCTATCTATCTATCTAATTTAAATTGTTTTAAGTTAATTAGTTTACATGTAGTAAGGTGGCACTTTGAAAAAGATATGAATTAGTAGTTACAACTTACTTTTATGAGGCATGTGAAATGTGAAAGTTACAAGATTTTGATCATTTTAAATTAAACAAGATATTCAAACCTTTAATGGAGTAATAATAATAATTGTAAATTAATTTGACAATTAACTAATTGTTGTTTTCAAATAATCATTGCACCGCTACACTGAATCGAATAGCAATCCTACTGAATCGAACATCGAATCGTAATCGTTTAATTTTAAAATCGAATCGTCCTTGTATCGGATTGCACCCCATGTATCGAGATGCGTATCAAATCGTCTTGTTTGGAGAGATTTACACCCTTACTCCTTTTCACGACGTTGGACGCTTTTATTTTGTTAAGTTCCTGGATGCGCCGTGATGCCCCTCTGAAGCGAACACGTCGCTGACTCACTAGTGCTTTCACTTTCACAACAGAAGACGATGTTAGACTTTCTGAAGCTGCCGAATAAAATACAGACCACCTCACATGTGGCTTGGAGTCACTCCAAGTGACAAGACGGCATACATTCGGCTCTTGGCTCTCACATGGGGTTCAGAGCGGATACGTCTTTGAGAGCTGTAATAACTATGCTACTGTGCTAATCGCTAACACTGGTGCTACCGAGTGCGTTCTGTCAAAGCAGGGAACTGGTGGAAGTGCTCCACCATCCAAATGGCTCCTCCACTCGAACATTCTGTCCCTTAAACATTGTGTATCGTAGCTCCAGTGCACTACAGTGCATTTCCATTGGGTAATTTTGACGTGGACGTTTGTGCTGCTTCGCGACTGGAATTCTTTTAGAGGCTTTCCAAATAAGGAAGCGGTCGTTAATCGAGCGTTAAAAAAATGAGTGCCGTTAAAGGCACTTTAAGTTAAAGCAAAAAGAAGCTTCATGTCAAGCCTTGCCCTCAACAAGAACCGTAGCAGTCTCAATTTCAGCTAAAGGACATAAAAAGGGTAAGGATAGTTATTGTAATAATTGGTTTTGATCATCTCAAACAACATATTTTGCATGGTACATGTGTTTATGGAATCATATTTTCAGGAGTGCAAACAGTTTGGTCCAAGCAAAATAACTGCTGACTGTTGGACACAGTCACACAATTAAGCGCTACACGAGGGAGCGAACTAAATGACAATATTACAAGTATTTCTGTAACATTATTGTATTTACCTTCGTCTATCCGTGGCGTACTGACTCCAGTGTCCATCACCGTGGTTTCAAATTGGCCGTCCCATAATTTCCCTCGGCAGCCGCTGTACTGATCCATGAGCGTTTTATAGTCTTGCTGTCGCTATCTTTGCAGCTTATACAGACTTTTTGAGGGTCGTGGGAGCATTTTAGTTGTCCATCACCTCACCAAGCTTGGCAGTAATAACGTGCCTGGTGTCTTAGGTGACGCTGATTCAAAGTCGTGCTGATGTCTTCGTCTCCCAAATGTTTAGAAGAGCCTTTACCTCTTTGTCCTATCCATTCCCTTTTCCGCCATTTTGAAATATTGCAACCAATGAGGACATCATCATAACCAAATAAATATTGTAAATACTGTACGAGTGTACGCTTGCAGCAACTGTATGCTCGCAGCTAGGCGAATGGCGGCTGTGCAACACACCTCCAAATTCCAACAACCAATCAGACCAACCAAACAGGAGTAGTTAAAAAAAAAAGAAAAAAAAAGTCGTTTATTAAGTCGTTTATTTTCACTCTGTCCGCCTGGTCAGTGGTCCGCCTCCATCTCACGCAACACACACTGCGTGTTGGCATAAAAAGTCCATGTGAAAAATGCACGGCGACGTCGCAAACATGGTTCAGGGTGGAGCATCGACTTAAATTTTTCCAGTCAAACTATTTTTTAGGTCGACTTGGTCGACATTTTTTCCCAGCACTAATATGTATATATATATATATATATATATATATATATATATATACATATATATATATATATATATATATATATATATATATATATATATATATATATATATATATATATATATATATATATATATATATATATATATATATATATATATATATATATGTGTGTATGTGTGTGTGTATGTGTATGTGTATGTATATGTATATGTATATGTATATGTATATGTGTATGTGTATGTGTATGTATATGTATATGTATATGTGTATGTATATGTATATGTATATGTGTATGTATATGTATATGTATATGTATATGTATATGTATATATGTATATGTATATGTATATGTATATGTATATATATATATATATATGTATATATATATATATATATATATATATATATATATATATATATATATATATTAGGGGTGTGAATTGCCTAGTACCTGACGATTCGATTCGTATCACGATTCACAGGTCACGATTCGATTCGATACCGATTAATCCCGATACGAATGGTCACGCTTCGATACCGATTAATCCCGATACGAATTTATAAGTCGATTGTTGCGATTTTTTTTCATTCATATTTAGAAAATACGAATCAGTAAGCTTGTAGAGTGTAAGATTTATATGAAAATGTATTATTTATTTATCTGAAATTTCAGTCTTATAGAGGTTGTAATCTGTTTCATGTTTGAACAGCATTAAAATAAAAATATTAAGGCTTAATGTGCCGTTCATATAACATTCTTCCATGCTCAAGGTGTGAATCCTAAAAAAAAAAAAAAAAAAAAAAAAAAAAAAAAAAAAAAAAAAAAAAATCGATTCTGCTGATTATTGAATCGATTCGAGAATCGCGCGATGTAGTATCGCGATATATCGCCGAATCGATTTTTTTAACACCCCTAATATATATATATATATATATATATATATATATATATATATATATACCCCTTATGATGAACAAAAACTTTGGAGGCACGTTTCCCTTGCCCGGACGCGGGTCACCGGGACCCCCCTCTGGAGCCAGGCCTGGAGGCGGGGCTCGTTGGCGAGCGCCTGGTGGCCGGGCCTGCGACCATGGGGCCCGGCCGGGCACAGCCCGAAGGGGCAACGTGGGTCCCCCTTCCCACGGGCTCACCACCGGTGGGAGAGGCCAAAGGGGTCGGGTGCAGTGTAGGCTGGGTGGCAGCTAGGGAGGGGACCTTGGTGGACCGACCCCCAGCTACAGAAGCTGGCTTCCGACGAGACATAGTCGGACTCTCCTCCACACACGGCTCGGGCTCTGGTACCAGTCCTCTCGAGAGGGGTTGGACTCTCTTCCACTCTGGAGTTGCCCACGGTGAGAGGCGCAGAGCAGGTGTGGGCATACTTATTGCCCCCCGGCTGTACGTTGGGGTTTACCCCGGTAGACGAGAGGGTAACCTCCCTCCGCTTTCGGGTGGGGGGGACGGGTCCTAACTGTTGTTTGTGCATATGCACCAAACAGCAGTTCAGAGTACCCACCCTTTTTGGAGTCCTGGAGTAGTGCTGGAGAGCGCTCCCCCTGGGGACTCCCTCGTCTTGCTGGGGGACTTCAACGCTCACGTGGGCAATGACAGTGAGACCTGGAGGGGCGTGATTGGGATCGGAACCCGAGCGGTGTTCTGTAATTGGACTTCTGTGCTTGTCACTGATTGTCCATAACGAACACCATGTTCAAACATAAGGGTGTCCATATGTGCACTTGGCACCAGGACACCCTAGGCCGCAGTTCGATGATCGACTTTGTAGTCGTGTCATCGGATTTGCGGCCGCATGTTTTGGACACTCGGGTGAAGAGAGGGGCGGAGCTGTCAACTGATCACCACCTGGTAGTGTGTTGGCTCTGTTGGTGGGGGAAGATGCCGGTCCGACCTGGCAGACCCAAATGTATTGTGAGGGTCTTCTGGGAACGTCTGGCAGAATCCCCTGTCAGAAAGAGTTTCAACACCGACCTCCTGCAGAGCTTCTCCCTTGTCCCGGGGGAGGTGGGGGACATTGAGTCCGAATGGGCCATGTTCCGCTCCTCCATTGTTGAGGCGGCCGATCGGAGCTGTGGCCGTAAGGTGGTCGGTGCCTGTCGCGGCGGCAATCCTCGAACCCGCTGGTGGACACCAGCGGTAAGGGATGCCGTCAAGCTGAAGAAGGAGTCCTATCGGGCCTTTTTGGCCCGTGGGACTCCGGAGGCAGCTGACAGGTACCAGCTGGCAGAGCGGACCCTGAGGTGGGCTCTCCTATCTCTGGGGTCGAAGTCACTGAGGCTGTTGGAAAGCTCCTCGGTGGCAGACCCCGGGGGTGAATGAGATCCGCCCGGAGTCCCTAAAGACTCTGGATGTTGTGGGGCTGTCATGGTTGACACGCCTCTACAACATCGCGTAGACATCGGGGACAATGCCTCTGGATTGGCAGACCGGGGTGGTGGTCCCCCTTTTTAAGAAGGGGGACCGGAGGGTGTGCTCCAACTATAGACAAAACAAGGCGCAAGGCAAGGCAAGGCAAGGCAAGGACTGTGGCTCAATGGCTGTGAGGACGCTTCCATGCACTGGGTGTGACAATTTGGCAATGGCAGGTGGTGGATGGAGTCTATTTATTGGTAGAGTAATTGATGGCAGGGGGAAGCAATCATGGGCTGGGACCGGTAATGAGTTGAGCAGGAGGAAGGGCAAGTGACCTGAGGTGAGACTGTACTTTCAAAATAAACAGGAAATGAGCTGACAAAATAAAGGTTTAGGGTTGGGGGGTTTGAAAAAATAATCAGATTAACAATCAAGAAGGGGACTGGAGTCTTGAACAAGAACCAACAGTACTGCAGTGGTTAACTGGACAACGGCACAAGCCTCTTCTTCCATCAGATCGGGCAACTTTTAAAATACATGTAGCATTTGACCACCGCTGCAACGGAAAAATGCCTCCTCAGCATTTGTTTCCCTCTTGCGAGCGCCTGCACGAACACGGTTACGTTTCCTGTTGAACATATGAAAATATACAGTCAGTTCAGAGATGTACTAACAGTGGCCATCAGAATGGGTAGAGATTTCAGTGGGGTTTAGATGCCGAACACACAATAACTGTTGGTTATCTACCTGGGCCCGGTTGTTCAATTCTCTGTTATTTTAACCACTGTTTAACCCCTAACCACCGGTTAAATTCTTAACCCGCCATTAACTAACCGGCTGTTAAAAATGCGTTGTTCAAAACATGGTTAGTCACGCCATTTGTTAACGGCACCGTCAAAGTTAACCATGCCGCCCACATCACTGGTTAGCGCTGATTTTCCTTTTTGTTTACTTCTGGGTCGGCGAAAAAAAAATGAATACCCAAATTACCCTCGGCACCCGCAGAAAAAAAGAAGCAGAAATTTTTCTGCGGAGGAAGAAAACATTATAGCGGGACGCGGCTTCGGCGGTTGCTGAGGCAAAAACTCGGACATGGGAGGAGTTCGATGAGGCCATGGAAAACGACTTCCGGACGGCTTTGAGGAAATTCTGGTCCACCATCCGGTGTCTCAGGAGAGGAAAGCAGTGCACCATTAACACTGTGTATAGTGGCGATGGCGTGCTGCTGATCTCCAATCGGGACGTCGTGAATCGGTGGGGGGAATACTTCGAAGACCACCTCGATTCCATCGACACGTCTTCCTTTGAGGAAGCAGAGTCTGTTGACCCTGATGTGGACTCTCCTATCTCTGGGGTCGAAGTCACTGAGGTGATTGGAAAGCTCCGGCAGAGCCCCGGGGGTGGATGATATCCGTCCGGAGTTCCTAAAGACTCTGGATGTTGTGGGGCTGTCATGGTTGACACGCCTCTACAACATCGCGTCGACATCGGGGACAATGCCTCTGGATTGGCAGACCGGGGTGGTGGTCCCCCTTTTTAAGAAGGGGGACCGGAGGGTGTGCTCCAACTATAGAGGGATCACACTCCTCAGCCTCCGTGGTAAGGTCTATTCGGGGCTGCTGGAGAGGAGGGTCCGTCGGGAAGTCGAATCTCGGATTCAGGAGTAGCAGTGTGGTTTTCGTCCTGGCCGTGGAACAGTGGACCAGCTCGACACCCTCAGCAGGATCCTCGAGGGTGCGTGGGAGTTCGCTCAACCAGTCCACATGTGTTTTGTGGATTTAGAGAAGGCGTTCGACCGTGTCCCTCCGGGAATCCTGTGGGGGGTGCTTCGGGAGTACGGAGTACTGGGCCCCCTGATACAGGCTGTTCGGTCCCTGTGCGGCCGTTGCCAGAGTCCGGTCCGCATTGCCGGCAGTAAGTCGGATTCGTTTCCAGTGAGGGTTGGACTCCCCGAAGGTTGCCCTTTGTCACCAATTCTGTTCAGAATTTTTATGTACAGAATTTCTAGGCGCAGCCGAGGCGTTGAGGGGTTCCGGTTTGGTGGCCTCAGCATTGCATCTCTGCTTTTTGCAGATGATGTGGTGCTGTTGGCTTCATCAAGCCGGGATCTCCAACTCTCACTGGAGCGGTTCGCAGCCGAGTGTGATGCGGTTGGGATGAAGATCAGCACCTCCAAATCTGAGACCATGGTCCTCAGTCAGAAAAGGGTGGCGTGTCCTCTCCGGGTCGGGGATGAGATCCTGCCGCAAGTGGAGGAGTTCAAATATCTTGGGGTCTTGTTCACGAGTGAGGGTAGGATGGAGCGAGAGATCGACAGGTGGATCGGTGCAGCGTCTGCAGTGATGCGGAATCTGTATCGGTCCGTCGTGGTGAAGAAATAGCTGAGCCAAAAGGCGAAGCTCTCGATTTAACGGTCGATCTACGTTCCAACCCTCACCTATGGTCACAAGCTGTGTGTCGTGACCGAAAGAACTAGATCCCGGGTACAAGCGGTTGAAATGAGTTTCCTCCGCAGGGTGTCCGGGCTCTCCCTTAGATATTGGGTGAGAAGCTCGGTCATCCGGGAGGGACTCAGAGTCGAGTCGCTGCTCCTCCGCGTTGAGAGGAGCCAGCTGAGGTGGCTTGGGCATCTGGTTCGGATGCCTCCTGGACGCCTCCCTGGAGAGGTGTTCCGGGCATGTCCCACCGGTGGGAGGCCCCGGGGACGACCCAGGACACGCTGGAGAGACTATGTCTCTCGGCTGACCTGGAAACGCCAGGACAGCATGGTAGCATTTCATTTCATCCTCTTAACTCAAGAATTATTGTTGTCATGTACACACGCTAGCATCGGTTAGCATGTTTACAGGGAGGGAATTGAAAGCCGCACAGTCCACTTCCTTCGTCAGCACAGATAAATATATTGCTCGAGTATTAGTGCGCTTGCTGATTTGATGAGCACACGGACATCCATGTTTTATGGAAGTCGACGTCTGAGCGACGCTCGCCAACAGCTTTTAGGGACGCCAATGTTTTTATCATGTCTCAACTCCTGAAAGCCCTCATTCTCCACAACGCAGTATGGCTTAAGTGTTTAACAATAAATCAAGTTATTAAGGTTGATATTACCTTTTATCTGGTGGAGTTGTGGGCGTTAATCGGAAGAAGTCCTGTTTGTCTGTTGTTATCTGTTGGTTTGAGCACCACTGTTCCATGCCAGCTTGTCTATACATCTGCTGTACTCGCAGTTGACAGTCTCTGTACATGACCTTGTTCACATAAAATTAACATTGCTTCCATACTTTGGACATTAAACTTGCCGGAGCACTTTGTGACTCTTAACCGCGTCTTCAACACTTTCCTCCCAACCCGAAAGCAAAAGTACTACCTTCCTCACATAACTGCGTCAAGTCTCGCGTGACTTTTTTTTTTTTTCCACCCACACACAAACATGTTTCCCGGGCGAGGTCTCGCGTGACTTAGAGTCGAGGAAATGCAGTTTAAACAGCTCGCTTGTGAATAATATTCTCATTCATCCAGGAGGACATTTAATTCTTAAGGCACTGAATCGAGAGCAACTGGACTGTTTTGGTTGTGTTATAAGACAGCCTGATTTCATATATTAGCAACATAAAACTGATTTCTGACATCTTGATCGGGCCATCGACCGGCACAAGCTATTTTTAGACCGATACAGTAGTCCGCGTGCCGGCGCACTCGCATCGTTAAACTCAAAATCAGATTTCCGGTTCGAAATATGTGTATATTAAAAAAGTTTGCATACTAAAATAATTATCTTAACTCTGTTTAGTCACAGGGCGGCACGGTGGCTGACTGGTTAGCACGTCGCCTCCCAGTTCTGAGGACTCCGGTTCGAGTCCAGGCTTCGGCCATTCATGGGTGGAGTTTGCATGTTCTCCCCGTGCCTGTGTGGGTCTTCTCCGGGTACTCCGGTCTCCTCCCACATTCCAAAGACATGCATGGCAGGTTAATTGGGCGCTCCGAATTGTCCCTAGGTGTGCTTATGAGTGTGGATGGTTGTTTGTCTCTGTGTGCCCTGCGATTGGCTGGCAACCAGTCCAGGGTGTCCCCCGCCTACTGCCCAGAGCCAGTTGAGATAGGCGCCAGCACCCCCCGCGACCCTTGTGAGGAATAAGCGGTCAAGAAAATGAATGAATGAATGAATGTTTAGTCACAAATATACCTAGTGTGAAATCTGGGCTTATATAGTTGAAGCTACATATTTGCAAGTAACCATGACTTTGTCAATTGTATGAATGGCAACCAGGTTGTTTTTACCTTCAGGTATTTGTTATGCCTGCCACTATATGCCACTGGCATAAATTGAATAATAATTTAAATGATAATACAATAATAATAATAATAATGTATATGTATGTATGTATGTATGTATGTATGTATGTATGTATATATATATATATATATATATATATATATATATATATATATATATATATATATATATATATATATATATATATATATATATATATATATCAGGGTGATGTGCTCCAGTCACATTTGTTTCTGCCTGGTCTTACTTAAATATAAATCCACGTTTATTGAAAAACTGGCACCAATAATAATAATAATAATAATAATAATAACAATATGCAAGATGACAATCACATTATCTAAACAAACACAAATATGCGTCCCTAATACCAGTGAAGGTAACAAACAGAATGATCCTCTGGCATGAAGAGCATCTCATCTTTTAAAAAAAGACATCAGGTCTCTCTGCTCTCCGTAAAACAGAAATGCATAAAAGTGCAAAGATGCAAACCGTTAACTTTTGTAAAATGAATAACCTAGAGTTAGTCAAGTCAGTCTGTAACCTGTCCAATCAGTCGCCCGGTCAGCAAGCTAGCATTTAGGCAAATTCAGGTAGGCAGGCTTCAACTTTCCTGAAAGGAACGCAAGTCCGTCTTGTTGAAACCATACCATTTCCATATTACACATCTACTTTTGCCTGATTTATTAAAACCCTTTAGATACTACGATGATAACAGTCTTTCTGTTTTTTTGTTTTGTCGTTTTCTCTCGAAGTAAAGCTCCATTCCTCCGCTGTCAGAATTTGACACGAGGACACGGTTCAGGAGTTTTGAAAAACATACCTGTCTTCTGCTTCACTCTCCTCTGACACACCGATTCCACCTCCTCCATACGATGTTAATCCACCAGCTGCCGTCACGTATTTGGTATCGGCGTAAAGCCCCGCTTCTCTGCTTTCAGAAGCCGTTGGAATTATGTTTATAGTGCAAACGGTTCAGAAGTTACAGTGATTTGAAAAAACAAAAAAACGTTCCAGTTAGGTTGTATGAGGGATAATTATTATGAACAGCCCAAGTCCTAAAGGCCTCAGTATGCTTCTGCGAGAGGCTCGCGTCGAGGCGTCACGTTGGAGCTCCGCTCGTACGTTTGCCTTCCGACTTGTGCGCAATACACATCGGTGTCTGCTGGAGTTTCACACCAAGTCCCGCTGTCGCTATGGCTGGGCCGCCACAGAGTGGCGATTCTTCTGCATTTTATGACGGATTCAGGAAGTTCAATTTAATTCAGAAACACGAAACAAAGCCGGGGGGAGAGTAAGTTCATCACCGTGGCAATTGATTATTGCCAATTTGCACCGGTGTCGGCCGTAAACTCGCCAAAACACAACAGCCGTGCGCTTAGCGAACAGTTTTTATTTTTTTTATTTTTTTTTTTTATTTTTTTTTTTTATTGTTGTTTTCCACCTCTCGTCCCAGGCACATATCCACATGCACAGCCGTGGTCTCCGAGCAGGGAAGTCGATTTGCGCCGCCAGTTGCCTTCACGGAAACTATCTGGGCGGGGGGCGGGGAGAGAGAGAGAGAAAAAAAAGAAAAAACGCCATCGAACGGACCAATCAGAAGCGAGCGACGCCCCGCCATCGACGTGCGTCCAAGGATTGGCGACGTGTGCACGTCGGCCGGCCACGAGCGACGCACCACTTAAAATTCATGGCTCGCGTCGATCATGTGATCGACGGCGCTCATCGACGCGAGAGCAAACGTGGAGGCATAAATTAGGCTTAACACTGCGGCCCTTGAGGACCGGTCTTCCGACAAAACAGCATACCCGTCAAAGTAGCATACCTCACACATCTGCGCACGCGCTACGCATGCGCAGTAGGCAATTACATCATCACGCTGTCGAACTCGTCGGAGCAGCATGCCTCGGCTGACAAGTAAGTAGAAGTAGCAATAACTGATTATTTAGAACTGCATTTTACATCGTTTTGTAATTATTTTATATCGTGAAAGTATTTTATTCAGAGAGTAAGTTTTGTTCTGCAGTTAGTGTCGTGGATCACTGTGCGTTATTATTATGGCACAGTGACAGTTAGATGCTTGCACTACACTTATTCAAAAACAATTTTGGGGCTTCACTAATGTGTGTTTTTTCTTCTTATTTTAAGGTGCAATGTGAATTCTGTCTGCGGTGGACACATGCTGAATGTGCAGAATAACGTTTTTAAGTGTAAAAAAATGAAACAAATTGCTGACTTGCTACAGCCATCGTAGTTTGGAATCTTTTGAGACGTAGGTTGTGTAGTTTTTGTCACTTTATGTTTTTGTACTTTTAGCAAAGTGGCAACGTGTATTGTAGTTTGTACATAAAATATGTTTCATAGTCCTGTATCGGTTTTCATTTTGAATTCAACAATAAAGCTCATTTTTTCGAGTCTTCTCAAATGTTTCTTTCAAAATGAAGCAATGGTGTTCCATTCATCCATCTTATTCTGCTTATCCGAGTCGGGTCGCGGGGGCAGCAGCAGCTTTAGGAGGGAAACCCAGACCTCCCTCTCCCCAGCCACTTCAACCAGCTTCTCTGGCGGGATCCCAAGGCGTTCCCAGGCCAGCCGAGAGACATAGTCTCTCCAGCGTGTCCGGGGCCTTCCGCTGGTGGGACACCTCTCCAGGGAGGCGTCCAGGAGGCATCCGAACCAGATGCCCGAGCCACCTCAGCTGGCTCCTCTCAACGCGGAGGAGCAGCGGCTCGACTCTGAGTCCCTCCCGGATGACCGAGCTTCTCACCCTATCTCTAAGGGAGAACCCGGACTCCCTGCGGAGGAAACTCATTTCGGCCGCTTGTATCCGGGACCTCGTTCTTTCGGTCACGATCCACAGCTTGTGACCTTGTGAGGGTTGGAACATAGATCGACCGGTTAATCGAGAGCTCTGCCTTTTGGCTCAGCTCTTTCTTCACCACAACAGACCGATACAGAGTCCGCAATCACTGCAGACGCTACACGGATCCGCCTGTCGCTCTCCCGCTCCATCCTGCCCTCACTCGTGAACAAGACCCCAAGATACTTAAACTCCTCCACTTGGGGCAGGATCTCATCCTCGACCCAGAGAGGACACGCCACCGTTTTCCGACTGAGGACCATGGTCTCGGATTTGGAGGTGCTGATCCTCATCCCAACCGTTTCACACTCGGCTGCGAACCGCTCCAGCGAGAGTTGGAGATCGAGGCTTGATCAGGCCAACAGCACCACATCATCTGCAAAAAGCAGAGATGCAATGCTGACGCCACCAAACCGGAACCCCTCAACGCCTCGGCTGCGCCTAGAAATTCTGTCCATAAAAATTCTGAACAGAATCGGTGACAAAGGGTAACCTTCGGGGAGTCCAACCCTCACTGGAAACGAATTCGACTTACTGCCGGCAATGCGGCCCAGACTCTGGCAACGGTCGTACAGGGACCGAACAGCCTGTATCAGGAGGCTCGGTACCCCATACTCCTGAAGCACCGCCCACAGGACTCCCCGAGGGACACGGTCGAACGCCTTCTCCAAATCCACAAAACACATGTGGACTGGTTGAGCGAACTCCCATGCACCCTCAAGGATCCTGCTGAGGGTGTAGAGCTAGTCCACTGTTCCACGGCCAGGACGAAAATCACACTGCTTCTCCTGAATCCGAGATTCGACTTCCCGACGGACCCTCCTCTCCAGCACCCCTGAATAGACCTTATCATGGAGGCTGAGGAGTGTGATCCCTCTATAGTTGGAACACATCCTCCTGTCCCCCTTCTTAAAAAGGGGGACCACCACCCCGGTCTGCCAATCCAGAGGCACTGTCCCCGATGTCCACGCGATGTTGTAGAGATGTGTCAACCACGACAGCCCCACAACATCCAGAGTCTTTACGAACTCCGGGCGGATCTCATCCACCCCCGGGGCCCTGCCACTGAGGAGCTTTCCAACCACCTCAGCGACTTCGACCCCAGAGATAGGAGAGCCCACCTCAGAGTCCCCAGACTCTACTTCCTCAAAGGAAGACGTGTCGGTGGAATTGAGGAGGGCTTCGAAGTATTCCCCCCACCGATTCACGACGTCCGAAGTCGAGACCATCAGCAACCCATCGCCACTATACACAGTGTTAATGGTGCACTGCTTTCTTCTCCTGAGACGCCGGATGGTGGACCAGAATTTCCTTGAAGCCGTCAAAGTCGTTTTCCATAGCCTCACCGAACTCCTCCCATGTCCGAGTTTTTGCCTCAGCAACCGCCGAAGCCACGTTCTGCTTGGCCATCCGGTACCCGTCAGCCGCCTCCGGAGTCCCACAGGCCAAAAAGACCCGATAGGACTCCTTCTTCAGCTTGACGGCATCCCTTACCGCTGGTGTCCACCAGCGGGTTCGAGGATTGCCGCCGCGACAGGCACCGACCACCTTACACCCACAGCTCCGATCGGCCGCCTCAACAATGGAGGCGCGGAACATGGCCCATTCGGACTCAATGTCCCCCGCCTCCCCCGGCACAAGGGAGAAGCTCTGCCGGAGGTGGCCATTGAAGCTCTTTCTGACAGGGTATTCCGCCAGACGTTCCCAGCAAACCCTCACAATACGTTTAGGTCTGCCAGGTTGGACCGGCATCTTCCCCCACCATCGGAGCCAACACACCACCAGGTGGTGATCAGTTGACAGCTCCGCCCCTCTCTTCACCCGAGTGTCCAAAACATGCGGCCGCAAATCCGATGACACGACTACAAAGTCGATCATCGAACTGCGGCCTAGGGTGTCCTGGTGCCAAGTGCACATATGGACACCCTTATGTTTGAACATGGTGTTCGTTATGGACAATCCGTGACGAGCAAAGAAGTCCAATAACAGAACACCGCTCGGGTTCCGATCGGGGGGGGGGCATTCCTCCCAATCACGCCCCTCCAGGTCTCACCGTCATTGCCCACGTGAGCGTTGAAGTCCCCCAGCAGGACGAGGGAGTCCCCAGGGGGACCGCTCTCCAGCACACCCTCTAAGGACTCCAAAAAGGGTGGGTACTCTGAACTGCTGTTTGGTGCATATGCACAAACAGTCAGGACCCGTCCCCCCACCTGAAGGCGGAGGGAGGCTACCCTTTCGTCTACCGGGGTGAACCCCAACGTACAGGCACCGAGCCGGGGGGCAATAAGTATGCCCACACCTGCTCTGCGCCTCTCACCATGGTTAACTCCAGAGTGGAAGAGAGTCCAACCCTTCTCGAGAGGACTGGTACCAGAGCCCAAGCTGTGTGTGGAGGCGAGTCCAACTATATCTAGTCGGAACTTCTCCGCTTCACACACCAGCTCGGACTCCTTCCCTGCCAGAGAGGTGACATTCCATGTCCCAAGAGCCAGCTTCTGTTGCCGGGGGTCGTTCCGCCAAGGTCTCCTCCCTTGGCTGCCACCCAGCCTACACTGCACCGGACCCCTTTGGCCCCTCCCACCGGTGGTGAGCCCGTGGGAAGGGGGACCCACGTTGTCTCTTCGGGCTGTGCCCGGCCGGGCCCCATGGGCGCAGGCCCGTCCACCAGGCGCTCCCCAACGAGCCCCGCCTCCAGGCCTGGCTCCAGAGTGGGGCCCCGATGACCCGCGTCCGGGCAAAGAAAACGTGCCCAAATTTAATGCCAAATTATTAATCCCTTTTATAATTTGCCTCTTAAAGTCTGCATGAGCAAACAGAAGGGTTTGCCACCGCCTACCGAAGCTCCGCCCATAGGCTTTAAAACAGCGAGGGGACCCGCTCCTCGCTCTCTCTCTTCCCGATCTTCCACGATTCCCCTTTTCCCACTCTCGCCATCCTCAGGCCTGCTACCTGCAAGTTTCCCAGCCTGCTCCCACTCTTTGTCCCAAGAAACTTGTCAAACATGTGGCCCCCTTTGTTCCTGGCAGCAACGAGTTGCCACGAGAGCAGACACTCGCAGCCCGCAGCGCCAAAGCAGGTGCAACTACGACGCTGACCCCAAAGAGACTCTTTTACTCCCTTTTTCCCCCTTTTTCTTCACCATCGGTGACTGCCCGCCATCAACGAGCTCCGCGGCCCTGGGGTACACTTGCAACGTACCACCGGACTCAAAGGTTGTGCACCCAAGCCGCACCGCATCTCACCTGCTATTCGGTGGCGCCCCGCCGCGGTGCAAGCTCACCTCCAACAGCTGGCCTTCCCCGTACGGGCCACCACGGACAGCTGAGACACCACCGGTACCACGCGGTACAAGCTCACCCCCAACGGCTGGCCCTCCCCAGACGCCGGCACGTAGCGGACCGAGCTCCAACACCTGTCGCCCAAGGCTGTCCGGCGTAACCAATCACGCCGCAGAAACATCTCGCCGACCAATCAAGGGACGAGCCACGCAACTACGTCTCCGGCTCCCTTACTCACCTGTGGAATAGCCCCTTTTTGATTTTCTTGCCTTTATTTGAACGAACATTGACTATTTTTCCCCCTTTTCCAAAGACCTCCCGTTTCTGCTCGTTCGACGCGGCGCCCAACTCGTAAGTGCACGTTTGGTCCCCCAATTCGGCATATCACTGTGTGCAATTTACATTTGAAACATATCACAGATCTGGCAAGTTAAATTTCTCTTTTCCTGCTTCCTTATTCGTTTGCATTGTTTCCCTATTTTCATTAGCTTTATGTTATTTCTTTTCTTCTGACGGTAGAATAGTTAGATAGGCAGTGTTTTGATTCTGTAGTGTAGTAATCGTGAATAAATGCATGTTTTATTAACTCTATTCCGCCTAAGTCATCTGTGTTTCCGAGTGGATTATTATTCTTTTGTTAGTACAACGAACCACTGAATATCGAGTGTAGTGACTTTGGATTATGAATGACTGATAAAGAAAGGATTTTGGTCGTTGGTTGCTCCTGTTAACCCAAAGCAAAGCCAACGTGGTGCCCCTAGAGGTTATCGAGGTAAATACAACTTACCTCTGTACCGTCCAGATTATTAATTCGTCAAAAAGACGACCCAATTATCACTACAATTGACAACAGTTTGTTTTGATATATAAAAATGTTTTCGTATGACGACCCTGTGCACATAAGCCTTCACCTGAACGCAGCAGTCAGCAAAATGGACACAACGGAATGAGACGCGAAGACTTAAGTCATCTAAAAATACAGAAATTCATGCAAATCATTTGTGGGAGCGCGTTGGAATATTGTCCTCTGAAGTAGAGATAGACCGATAATCGGCCGGGCCGATAATCGGGGCCGATATTTGACATATTGGTACATATCGGTATCGGCCTGTTTTATTAATCTGACGGCCGATATGAGCGATCCATTTAAAACTCCGTCTTTTCGCTTCGAATGCAGCCCAGAGCGTCTCTGTCTGTTATGGAGTCCAACTCCAGCAACGTAACGCCCATAGCAGCATTTGATTGGTTAGTCGTGCAAGAGCCAGAACCAATCAGTAGTGTATGCCGTGTATCACAGTAGCCGGTCACACACGCACCCACGGACACAACGCGAGAGACACATGCTTCGAAGGTAAGTTAAAAGAGAAGAGACTCCGCTGAACTTTTCACCATGATAAGCTAAACACATTGAATTATGTTGTGTATTAAATGCACTATATGAATGGAGCTGCATTGTCTTGCATTGAATCCCCGCTAGCTAACAGCGGTGTGTTCAGCTTAGCATGTAGGCTAACACCCAGTAGCTAATTCGCTACTTGAACTACTCGGGGAAGGAATCACACACATTTTCACTTAATCAAGTAAATAATGTTTGTTACAAAGGTTCCAAATATTAACAGTTGTCATTATTATATTGTCTAGTTCCATGTTAAGAGTAGAGTAATGTCATTATATTTACCTCTCGTGACGCACATATTGCATTCTGGGTCACGTCCACTACTTGTTGCATAGCGGTTATTATGCAGTGAGATGCCACAGTGACACTAAATAGCGTTTAGTTACTTTATATTGTGTTTATTTGTCGCACTGGTTTGCCATTGTGTGCCTTAAGCTTCGACGTCGATTTGATTGACAGCTCGTTGTGCACCTCGTTAAAGTCCGCTCCGTAACAAATTAAGTGTCTCAAACACCGTTTAACTACACGAACGTGTTCTCTTCCGTATGTTTGGCATTAGTAGAGAAGTGCACTAAAGTATAGTGTGCTTATTTGCTCGTTTTGTCTCTCTTTTCACGTCATGTCTGCCGTCAGTTGGGACATTATCCTCTCAATGGATGCCACTAATATGTAACATCTACGGCCGTAGTCGGCTGCAATTAATGTTCAGTGATGTAATTTCGTTACGTGGATCATACTTTGAATAATGAGCTCATGTTTGGTGTGTTGTATAACTTTCTCGTGTGTTAGTAACTATTCATGTGGACAGCTAAGATAGTACTTGTTAATGTGAATTAGCAATGTTGCAGCCCAGTTATTATTTAGACAAGTACATCTGTGCCATTAAGTGATACAGTACAGTAGTGAGAGAATAGTGTGCCCATATACACACGTGTCTGTAAGTGTAAAACACATTAAACAGCAGAAACTGGCAGCGTTCCACCGCAACAATGTCTGTTTAACCAAGTTATTCTTACTATTATTATAACCAAGTTATTTTACTCTACCTTTTTCTGCATTGATTGGGGCATCCTAAGTGGCAATAAACTACATGATGAAGTGTCTTTTGACAGTTCTCTTGTAGAGAGGAGTAGCATGATATTGCTGTTCTCGATTTAAGATCCTCAGCTTATCAAAACTGTCTATATGGTAACAATAACAATAATCATAATAAGGTCTACAAGAACTGTATGGTGTTCAGGGATGAATAGTTTTTCTCATGGAATTTTTTTTATTTTTTTTTGCTGTAGTAATAAGTAATGCCACAGCTGATGCACATTTTGAATGACAGGGTTCCTCCTATTACTTCAAAATATAAAAATATAACATTTATAGAATAAAACTACAAGTATCCCAAATGCTATAAAAGGTTTTAGTTTAGTTTAGTTTATTCATTTTTTCCTTTCGGACACATTACAGTTTACATCAATCACATCACATCATTTGCAACATTGACATCCGAAAGAAGGGCTGACGGGTAGAAGCCGAAGCTTATTCGAGACCCGTCCCCATCGACCCATTACTATAACGCATCAATCATATACATTATTTAGAATAGTCATTAATTGTTATCGTTATCCATCCCATACTATCCCAGACACTGCTCGCTCAGTTCATCTTGAATGTCCGTGTGTAGATTGTGGCTAGTCCCAGTCATTTGGCACTGGTGAGTCGGTCCCCAGACGCCACCAGCAAGCCCACCCCGCCAGGCGAGCAGCCAAGGCAAGCGCAATTCTTCTCTTTCACCAGTAGGGTCTTCGCTGACCTCGGATCAGCTTTCACACATGTTGTGCTTTCCAGAAGAGTAGATCGGCTTGCATTCGGCCCATTGCTTTCAAGCAATTTCAGCACTCGATTCTGGTCAGGTAGCACCACTGGTTGCAAGCATGTTGTGGATCTGATGACTCCTGTGCGCTGCCCAGCCTAGCTCACCCAGCAGAGCGGCCCACGCCAGCTGCATTCCAGGAACCAGACCACCAACCCCCATTTTGCGTATTGACAGCAGATTCATTGGAGCCACAATACAGCCTTATCATGTAGCCTTGACTGTTAGAACAAATGTCCAAACGGAACAGCAATACATGTTATCAATGCAGGTGTATAAACAAGAGTTAGCCTTGGCAAAGTCAGCAAATAATCATATACAACTCCAGCTTTGGGTAATTAGTGATGTTGTTGTTGTTGTTGTTGTGATATTGTGAATTACTGTTGTCTCTCAAGCGCTGCCAATTCCTCAGCTCCTTTCACGATTCGTGTTTTTAGTTGACCAGAGTTATCTTTAGTTTGAATAAAAATTCGGCAGTCTTTTGTCCACGTGCTTTCGATAAGTCCATTCTTTCTCATTTGTCGAGCCTTTTTGGCGATGTCAGCATTTCGTTTGGTGAGGTTTTCGTTGATGTAGACATGTTTCCCACGAAGCTTGTGACGGTCTCTCAGAAGAGCAATCTTTTTCTTTCTGTCAACAAACCTGATCAGAACTGCCGGTGGTCGTGTCCCTCCAGTTGGAAGCGAAAAGCACATCTGAATGTGCGCAGGGTCAACAGTTAATCCCAAATCTCTGAGTTGAAGTGTCACTTGCTGTTCCACAGTCTCGTTCCCTGAAGATTGGTCAGAATCTTCCGTGCTCGTGCTAGCCGCAGCTCTCAAAGGGCCACGGCGCGGCTTGATCTTGATACCGGTGACTATCACATCGTTGATACGAAGATTTTGTTCCAAATCATCCACTTTTTGTTCCAAGGCAACAATGCGTCGATCTTTTTCCTGTGTCTCTTTCTTCAATTGCTGTATTTCCTGAAGAAGTGGCTCAATGCTCTTCTTCATTTCAAGTAATTCGGCGACCATTCCACTGAGTTTTTTTAAGAGACGATTTTATCTCCTCAATCTCGTCAGCTCTTTTTCCGCCAGGCATTCTGCAACAATGTAGTTAAAAATCCCAATGCAAAAATCAACAAGTAGTTAGATTCACGAGCGAGTGCAGGAGCAAGTACAGATGCGTCCTTCCTCAACAGATGCGTCCTTGAATGAAAGGTAATGTCACATTGGCCCCCACATTTAACTCCCCCCGCCACCAATGTCTTATTGCAGATAGAAGGATGTAAAATGAAAAGTGCAGTGTGAGAATCCATTGTAAAGAACTGTTAGGGTTTGCATTATTCAAAGATTGGTGCCAACATTTTAACTTTTACTGCAAATGAATATCGGCTTCAAATATCGGTTATCTGCCTCCTTGACTACCGATAATCGGAATCGGTATCGGCCCTGAAAAAAGCATATCGGTCTATCTCTACGAAGTTTTAATGTGGCTCTATAGTTGGCCTTATTAGGGCCCGAGCAGCGACCGCTGCGAGGTCCCTATTGTTTTTGTAAAAATTCTTCTTCTTCTTCTTCTTCTTCTTCTTCTTCTTCTTCTTCTTTATTCTCCGCAAACGATCCCGATTTTGGGTACCTAAATATTCACGAAAACTCACCGAACTTTGCACACTCCTCAGGCCCGGCGAAAAATGTGATATTATGAAGTCGTCATAACAACGCGACTCTATAGCGCCCCCTAGCGTAGAAAAATAAAAACCAAGCCCGGCACGTTTGAGCTAGAGCAACGAAAATTGGCAGGCACGTGTAGCACCCCGAGATGCACAAAAAAGTCTATTGGGACCATGTAGCTAAAATGTACAGGAAATGAGCTATGAATTTTTATTTTTTTTTATTTTTTATTTTTTTTTTTTATTTTTTTTTTTTGCCCTATGTGTATATTTACAAAGTGTATAGTGCAAGCTAGTGAAGTGAGTAAGAGGAGCGACCAGCGGGGCCTCACCCAACCCGGCGGGTGTAGGTGGCACGCCCGCCCCCCAGCACCCCCACCCCCACCCGCCCCCCACCTCATCCACCCGGCACCACAATGGGCGGACAGCCAGCGCAGCAGGGCTACCGGACAGCCCACCGGCCACCGGAGCCCGCCCGGGGCGCCAGGAGTTATACCGGAGTGGGGCAGGCCCCAAACCCTCGCCCGGCCCCCGGAGCCCGACGCCCGGGCCGGGGAGGGAGCCCCAGGCCCAGGGAGAGGGAGGGGGAGGGGCCGCAGGGCAGACAGGGAAGGGGGGGGGGGGGGAGCGGGGAGAAGACGACAAGAAGGCGAAAGGGCGGCTGCAGGGCAGGAGGCGGGGGGGGGGGAGGAGGAGGGAGGGCGACAAGGGAATCGCGATTTTGGGTACCTAAATATTCACGAAAACTCACCGAACTTTGCACACTCCTCAGGTCCGGCGAAAAATTTGATATTATGAAGTCGTTATAACAACGCGACTCTATAGCGCCCCCTAGCATAGAAAAATAAAAACCAAGCCCGGCACGTTTGAGCTAGAGCAACGAAAATTGGCAGGCACGTGTAGCACCCCGAGACGCACAAAAAAGTCTATTGGGACCATGTAGCTAAAATGTACAGGAAGTGAGCTATGAATTTTTTAATGTCCAATTTTGGCCTATTTTGGCACATTCACTGTGGTCATGCTTTTTCCCCCTCTGCAAACATTTTTCATCCAATTAACTTCAAACTTGGCATTTATCATCTCAAGACGTGAGAGAACAACTGGGCAAAAAGTCTTGCCTTTTCGAAATACTATATGATGGGGGCGGGGCATCAAATATTGCCTTTAAAATTTCATTTGTCCAGAAAGAGCAAATGCTTAATAACTCCCATGTTCAAGCTCCAAAAAATCTCAAACTTCTCAGGCAATGTAATAGTCACGGCCTGAAAACATCTATATGATAAAATTCAGTTATACATATAGCGCCACCTAGTGGTAACTAGGGGTGTTTAAAAAAAAATCGATTCGGCGATATATCGCGATACTACATCGCGCGATTCTCGAATCGATTCAAAAAAAAAATCGATTTTTTTTTTTTTTTTTTTTTTTAAAGAGCTCAGAATTGTTCATTCGGTAGTCTTACCGATTCAACGTCTTATCATCATTGCCTTTTGTGTGTGTGTGTGTGTGTGTGTGTGTGAATCAATTTTTAAACTTCCATTTTTAATGGAAAAATATTCAACAAAACGTCTGACTTCGGGTTAGGATTCACACCTTGAGCATGGAAGAATGTTATATGAACGGAACATTAAGCCTTAATATTTTATTTTAATGCCGTTCAAACATGAAACAGATTACAACCTCTATCAGACTGAAATTTCAGATAAATAAATAATACATTTTCATATAAATCTTACACTCTACAAGCTTACTGATTAGTATTTTCTAAATTTGAATGAAAAAAAATCGCAACAATCGACTTATAAATTCGTATCGGGATTAATCGGTATCGAATCGAATCGTGACCTGTGAATCGTGATACGAATCGAATCGTCAGGTACTAGGCAATTCACACCCCTAGTGGTAACAATAAATGTCATACTTTACGTTTTTAGCTACTGCGCTGAGCTCGTTGAAGGGATCCAGTTGAAAATTGGTCAGAAAAGCCTTAAGATGTTGATCATGCCCCACACCGAATATTGTAACTTTTCGCCAAAGGGCGTGGCCGCTACAGTGCCGCAAAGTCTAAAGATTTTTCGTGACAATAAAAGCTGCATTAACTTGACCGAGATGATCCTATCTTCTCAAAAATTTCACACATTTGATGAGAGTCCAGCCCTAAAGACATCTATGAACTTATATTTCATCTTACTGATAGTGCCACCTAGTGGCAATTTTTTTTCTTACGAATTTTCTTCTACGTTTTTCTCCAAACACGTTAACTGGACCTACCTCATATTTGCTCAGATGAGGGATTCGGCCTTCATGATGTCACAACACGAAGTTTGTGAGTTTTCGCGAATCGCTGTGGGCGTGGCTAAGCACTGTTCGCCAAGAAAACAACGCCAGTTTTGAGGGTCTAAACATGCGCAGAAACTCATGAAACTTGGCACACACATCTGGCCTGGTAAAATGAACAATATTTCATTGTTGATTGTGTTATTTTTACAAAAATGACTCAATAGCGCCCCCTAGGAATTTTTAATGAAGCAGCCCCGGTTGTACGTTTAAGCAAGATCTACGAAAATTTTTAGGTGTATGAGGGAGCCCAAGACCTACAAAAAAGTGAACTACGAATTTTTGAATGTCCCATTTTTGACGATTTTTCCACATTCACAGGGGGCAGACTTTTGCCCACTTCTCCTACACGTTTCATCTGACTGAGTTAAGACTTGACCTGGACCATGTCTAGACCTAAGCCAACGACAGGGGGAAAAATCTTGACTTTTCGAAATACTATATGATGAAGGCGGGGCATCAAAATTTGTGTTTCGCACTGAAAAAGGATATGCTTAATAACTCCCCGGTACATGCTCCAAAAAATCCCAAACTTGACATGTATGTTTATCGTCAAGGCCTGAAACTATTTCTACGACAACATTCAGTTATATATGCAGCGTCACCTAGCCCTTGAGGCATAAGAAAAAATACCCCACATACGGTATTTTGTACTAAAAATGTAAACTCATTCTAAGTGTGATAACTAAGTCATTTATGAATATTCTTTTAGTTTCCACCACTCAAAATGTTCACTGGCATCAGACTTATCCAAACATATATATATTTTTATTTATTTTTGATAGCCTCTGTGGACATTAAAAGCAATATCGTGAATGAAGGATATGCATAATAACTCCACGGTACATGCTCCAAAAAAAAATCCCACACTTGACATGTATGCTTATAATCAAGGCCTGAAGGTATCTCTATGACAACATTCAGTTATAAATACAGCGCCACCTAGACCTTGAGGCATAATATATATATAAAAAAAAACCCACATACGGTATTTTGTACAAAAAATGTAAACTCATTCTAAGTGTGATAACTAAGTCATTTATGAATATTCTTTTAGTTTCCACCACTCAAATTGTTCACTGGCTTCACACCGATCCAAACGTATGTACGTTTCCATTTTGTTTTATTCATTATTGATTGCCCCTTTGGACAATAAAAGTAACATTGTGCAATGAGTACAACGAGCGATGATGTATATATACACTTGTACAAAAAATACCAATCAGGGCAACTCATTGCCTAAAAATAAATAAGGACGCTGATTTTTGCAGGTCTTAACAATCACCAAAACCCGTTGAGCTTGACACACACTGGCAAAAAAAAATTCTACCTGTAAACGTTTATTATGCCATTTTCAAAGAAATGTTGCTTCCAATATGCCAGTACCCCAACGTGCCAGTACCCTAACGTGCAAGTACCCCAACCTGAAAGGACCCCAACGTGGCCCGGGCTGCGAGGGCCCTTTATAGCTGCTCGCAGCTCTAGTTTTTTCTTGGCTAGTAAACTAAGGCAACAATGTGCTGTGGGTGCCCATTTCAGCCATCAAAACAGCGTACCGATGTTACAATCAGCCGTCAGAACAGCATGCTTGTGTTAAAACTAACTATACATATGCTTCTTTGGTAGCTCTAGTGTTTTTAATATGCATCGGTGTTTAGCCTAATTGCAGTGTATTATTATCATTTACGGGATCGTCGTAACGTAGGAATGCTATTCTGACTACGTATGCTAGCCCGATAGGGGCAGCTGTCAGATCAGCATACGGGACGGGTTTGCTGATCCGACGAGGTAACACCGACGTTTGAGACCTGTGCCTAAAACCAAACAAAACCTAACCACATGGAACCACAACATTACATGAAAGTAATATTTTTGATGGATTGTTAACAAACTAGAAACAAGGGAACTACTTGGTATAAACTCCATTCCATCCTACTCTGCAGTTCCTCTGATGAAGAAGACAAAGTGGATGAACGGGTGGACAGTGATGATCCAGAGGAGATGTTCCAGAACATTCAGTACCAGAAGGAGATCATCGCCAATATTCGGACAAGACCCTGGCCAATGAGACGCAAGCTCAAAGTCTTAAAGTATAGTCATTTTTAAGTTTATATTACACTTGACAATTAGTATTTTTAAGGATATTTATTTTGTGATGTCAATGGTTTGTTGCTATAGTAGATTATGTACGTAATAATTTAGCTCTATTGGAGAAAAAAAAGGGGGAGAATTACATGTCAACCAGAATGGAATGTAGGTGATTTTGATTTTCAGAATCAAAATCGAATTTGTTGTAATTGCACATGCACAGGTACAGTGCACCAAATTTACACTCAACAGGCTCAAACTGTCCAAGAAACATGAAAAACAATGACCAAACAGGCCTTGTCGGTATTCGCTCAATGAGTGCTCCAAGATCTTGGAATGAAGAAATTACGGCTGGGTTGAAAAATCTAATAATCAATATTGAATCGATTTTCCTTTTCGAGTGTGATATCAATTTATAAAACCATGAATCGATTATATTAATATCTCTTTTTTTTCCTACATAAATTAACAACAAAATAGAATTTTAAAGCCTGATTTTTTTGGTATCTTATTGTTTTCTTGAAATTTACTGTCCACATGAATTTAAAAGTATTTTCTTACATTTATGAAAGACCTGACCTTTTGCACTTTATTACAATTGAAATTCTTTTTAATGTATATTTACAATTAGAATTATGAAAACATTTTCATCTCATACATACTGATGTCAATGTTTTGTAACACTTAAGTGATTATGACATGTTATTTTCATAAAAAAAAAATAAAAATAAAATAACCAGTTGCTGCCTCTGCAAAATTTAATTTGGAATGTAATGTTTGTGGAGATTTTTTTTTTTTTAATCTACCATGTCCTTGATCTTGAAGAAGAATTGATGTTCCATATGCCATCAATATCAGATTGAACTGAGAATCGAGTCAGAACGTTTTTTTAAATGAATGAAGTTTTGTGAATCGAAATCGAATCGATTGAGGAAATTTCAATTGATACCCAGCCCGAGAAGAAATGCACAACGGCGTATTAGGGCCACGTACAAATATATATATATATTTTTTAGAGGACGGGGTCAATATGGTGAGAAAAAAAAGTGGCAAATTTGCCGCTTTTTAATACGACGAGAAAAAAAGTGGCAAATTTGCCAGTTCATAATGTACGACGGCATATTAGGCCCACGTACAAATATATATTTTTTTTAGAGGGCAGGGTCAATTTGATGAAAAAAAAAAGTGGCAAATTTGCCACTTTTTAATATGATGAGATAAAAGTGGCAAATTTACCACTTTTTATATGACGAGAAAAAAAGTGGCAAATTTGTCACTTTTTAATATGACGAGAAAAAAGTGGCAAATTTTCCAGTTTATAATGTACAACGGCGTATTCGGGCCACGTATAAATATATATTTTTTTTTAGAGGGCAGGGTCAATATGATGAGAAAAAAGTGGCAAATTTGCCACTTTTTAATATGATGAGAAAAAAAGTGGCAAATTTACCACTTTTTAATATGACGAGAAAAAAGTGGCAAATTTGCCAGTTTACAATTTACGACTGCGTATTAGGGCCACGTATAAATATATATATTTATTTAGAGGGCGGGGTCAATATGATGAGAAAAAAAAAGTGGCAAATTTGCCACTTTTTAACATGATGAGGAAAAAGTGGTAAATTTGCCACTTTTTAATATGACAAGAAAAAAAGTGGCAAATTTTCCACTTTTTAATATGACGAGAAAAAAAAGCTGGCAAATTTGCCACTTTTTAATATGATGAGAAAAAAAAGTGGCAAATTTGCCAGTTTATAATGTACAACGGCGTATTAGGGCCACGTACAAATATATATATTTTTTAGAGGGCGGGGTCAATATGATGAGAAATAAAAGTGCCAAATTTGCCACTTTTTTCTCGTCATATTGCCCCCGCCCACTAATATATATATATATATATGTATATATATATATATATATATATATATATATATATATATATATATATATATATATATATATATATGTGTGTATATATATATATATATATATGTGTGTATATATATATATATACATATATATATATACATATATATATATATATATATGTATATATATGTATATATATATACATATATATATATATTTGTACGTGGCCCTAATACGCCGTCATAGAAATGAAAGAAGAAGGGAAACGGTTCTCGACATGTTCCATCGGAGAGCATGGTAAGAGCCTGATAAAAAATAAAAAATAAAAAAATAAAAATAAAACACTCGCACATGGAACGTATGGCAGCTCACTAGATATGTATGAGATATGGGGGAGGACAGTCTCAGGCTACGTTCACACTACAGGCAAATGCGACCCAGATTGGATTTTTTTTTTTTTTTTTTTTGCCCAAAATGCGACTTTTTTCAAATACAATACCGTAGTTCTACTGTTTTGGTCTTAAATTCCTGTATATTTTGTCCTGTTTTCCTCGCAGGGAGCGGAGAAGTTTGTTTCATGCATACACAAAGAGAAATCAATTGTGTTAGTTTCGGTACGTGCGGTATTTGAATGGCAAAAAAGCTGTCAGTCATGCAGCCTATCAGACAACGCACATGTGCAAAATTGGCTTACTTTGCTTAGTACTGTGGTCAACAGTCGTTGAGTTCACGTTCATCACCGAATCCCAATGAGTGCCCTTTTCCTGGATAACTTTTGAGGAAAGGAACTAAGTGGGGTTGCCATTTATGTTGAGCACTATTATGGCTGACTGTTAGTGAACGCAACACAGGTCTCGTGGGAGAGAGGGAGGGGAGGAGGTGTGCATTTCAGTTAACGTTGTTTGTTGTATTTTTTTCCTGCTAGCATCGAGATCTGTTGTACTGTGCTGGTTATATTGTAACTAGCACTGGCTAGCTTTGCGTCCCGGAGATAGAGGGCTGGCAAATGGCCATATTTCATATTTCATTTCATTTCATCGAGGAGGCTCCAACATTCTCGGCCGTGCTCCACGGTCCTCCGGCGCACTCCAGGAATGCTCCAGCGAGAAACATCAGTGGCGAGGTGGCTGTCCAAATAGATCTTTATTGTTGGTTGAAACCTCTTCCGGCTTTTCTGCGATGTCTTTTTTTCCCTTTTCCTGGGTTGAGTTCACATCATGGGCACGAGCTAGTTCCGAATACTGTAAATTCCAACGAATTGGCAAATAGTGATTTTTGTCATTTCATACACCACGGAACTGGTTACATTACAGTGTGTGCGTGTCAACCTGTGTCAGTCCTGAATATTTCCGCTTTAATTTTATACCTACACAGCGGTATAAAATAATAATTAATATTGAAATTAATTATAAAAATACCTCAAAAATTTGCATGTCCACTACAAAAAGTCACCGCTCGCCACTGATCTACGTCATCAAAAGTCCAATATGCGCTTCGCACGGGTGGGGGCATTATTGGTCCGTGTACTTTTCGGCCATTCGTTTTTCCTTCTTTTTTTTTCCCTCATTCGTTTTTCCTTCTGGAGCAAGGACACAGAAAATGGGAAACAAACCGATTTCCATTTTTTTGTTTTGATGTATATGAACAAATAACGGGAAACGAGTCGTCTCCCGTTTTTGTTGAAATAAAAATGAAAATGAAAAACGGGGAACGAGCCCTTATCTGATGTTCTATTATGTGTTTATTTAGCACAAATCGGGAAATTAAATGTGGCCGTAAACCATTTTTCGCAAGCTGGTTTCTCCTTGACTCGGAAGCCGTTCATCTTTTGCGGCACGACACTGCTGCTGCTGCAGTGGAAGCTTGCTGCCTAGTGTCTATTTTGAGGCCTCTGACAGACAATGATCTGAGAGTCACCTTCGAATATTTCTCTCCGAAAGTCCTCTTATAGGGCCAAATTGGCTACATAGATGTGCAGCGATTTCACTAGATGTCATGCCGTTATTTTTCATTTGCACTATCAAGTTGTGATAGCCATCTAAAGCCATGTTTGGAAGTCCTGAAAAATAGGCGCCAACAGAGGCCTCGAAATAGACACGAGGGGGCAGCAAGCTACCATTGCAGCAGCAGCAGTGACGCGCCGCAAAAGGCTTGGGCTTATTTATTCATTAATCATAGACAGACAAACGTGTTAAATACTAGTGTTGTTCCGATACCGATACTGGTATCGGCAGAGGTGCCGATGCTGCATTAAAACAGTGGTATCGGTATCGGTGACTACTCACAAGTAACATGCCGATACCATTAATTCCAACACTAATATAGGATTTTGGATGCAGCATCTTGTGTCTTGCTCGTGCACAACATTCACTGATATGTGACATGTTCACTGCATGCCGATCTAAGATATCCTATTGGCAATTCATGCCATGAGCTATTCCCGCTTTTCAGGTTCAAAATTCACACCTTACCCACAATTCCCGATTTCGTACCCGATTATTTCCCACATTCTACATTTTCCATTTACTTCCACATTATTCATCCGATTCACATCATTCCAGCTTCAATATATTCCAGCATTTCACGCCATGAGCTATTCCAGCTTTTCAGGTTCAAAATTCACACCTTACCCACAATTCCCGATTTCGTACCCGATTATTTCCCACATTCTACATTTTCCATTTACTTCCACATCATTCATCCGATTCACATCATTCCAGCTTCAATATATTCCAGCATTTCACGCCATGAGCTATTCCAGCTTTTCAGGTTCAAAATTCACACCATACCCACAATTCCCGATTTCGTACCCGATTATTTCCCACATTCTACATTTTCCATTTACTTCCACATCATTCATCCGATTTACATCATTCCAGCTTCAATATATTCCAGCAATTCATGCCATGAGCTATTCCAGCATTTCAGTTCCAAAATTCACATCTTACCCACAATTCTCGATTTTGCACCCGATTGTTTCCCACATTCTACATTTTCCATTTACTTCCACATTATTCATCTGTTTGACTTTATTCCAATTTCAATATATTCCATTTCACGCCATGAGCTCTTCCAGCTTTTCAGTTCCAAAATTCACGCGTTACCCACAATTCTCGATTTCATATCTGATTATTTCCCACATCCTACATTTTCCATTTACTTCTGCATTATTCAACCGATTCACATCATTCCACATGAGCTCTTCCAGCTTTTCAGTTCCAAAATTCACACCTTACCCACAAGTCCCGATTTTGCACCCGATTATTTCCCACATTCTCACGTTCTACATTTTCTATTTACTTCCACATGATTCATCCGATTGACTTAACGGATTGACGGATGCCCAGGTTTCTCGCCAACCTGGCCCCCCAAGGCGGCGGCCATTGCCTGTGATTCTTGCCAGGATATGCCCCGACCTGAACAGGAAGTTACCTGATTTCAACAGGAAGTGACCTGATTTCAACAGGAAGTGACCCGATTTCAATAGGAAGTGACCAGATTTCAACAGGAAGTGACCTGAAATCAGCAGGAAGTGAGTATGCTAGTGCTAAGTTAGCATGCTAATGCTAGCTTAGCATGCTAATGTTAATGTTAGCTTAGCATGCTAATGCTAAGTTAGCATGCTAATGCTAGCTTAGCATCCTAATGCTAAGCTAGCATGTTAATTCTAATGTTAGCTTAGCATGCTAATGCTAAGTTAGCATACTAATGCTAAGCTAGCATGCTAATTCTAATGTTAGCTTAGCATGCTAATGCTAATGTTAGATTAGCATGCTAGTGCTAATGTTAGCTTAGCATGCTATTGTTAGCTTAGCATGCTACTGCTAATGCTAAGTTAGTATGCTAATGCTAAGTTAGCATGCTAATGATAATGTTAGCTTAGCATGCTAATGTTAATTTAGCATGCTACTGCTAATGCTAAGTTAGCATGCTAATGCTAAGTTAGCATGCTAATGCTAATGTTAGCTTAGCATGCTAATGCTAAGTTAGCATGCTAATGCTAGTTTAGCAAGCCAATGCTAATTCTAGATTAGAACGCTAATGCTAGCTTATTATACTAATGCAAATGTGACCTGAGTGACTATTACTCCATTGCTTAAGTTTGCCACTGCTAACACCATTGCTACTCGATTCTACCCTCCTTACTTCATTGCTTACTTAATTCTTCTCACTTTACTCCATTGCTTACCAGATTACTTGCTACTTCCTCCATTTGTTACTTGATTTCTTCATTGCTTGCTTGTTGCTGATTTATTTTTACCTTTGTGCCTATTTTTCTTCCTTCAACTGCTTCTAGATTTCTGGATGAATTCAAACCATTCCAACTTCAGCATGTAAAGCTCATTCCATGTCATTCAGTAGCATTCAATATCATTCAACATCATTCAACATCATTCAATATCATTCAACACCATTCAATATCATTCAATATCTTTCAATATCATTCATCATTCAACATTATTCCAAATCATTCCACAGGTATTCATTCAGCTCTCCAGCCTTCACACGCTATTTCCCCAGAAATGGCATTTCTAGTTTGGAATAATGTTGAATGATGAATGATATTGAAAGATATTGAATGATATTGAATGGTGTTGAATGATATTGAATGATGTTGAATGATGTTGAGCTTAACATGCTGAAGTTGGAATGGTTTGAATTCATCCAGAAATCTAGAAGCAGTTGAAGGAATAAAAATAGCACAAAGGTAAAAATAAATCAGCAAGAAACAAGAAAACAATGAAGAAATCAAATTAGTAGAAGTAGCAAGTAATCAGGTAAGCAATGGAGTAAAGTGAGAAGAATTAAGTAAGCAATGAAGTAAGGAGGGTAGAATCGAGTAGCAATGGTGTAAGGAGTGGCAAACTTAAGCAATGGAGTAATAGTCACTCTGTTGAAATCAGGTCACATTTGCATTAATATACTAAGCTAGCATTAGCATGCTAAGCTAACATTAGCAATAGCATGCTAATATAGTATTAGCATTCTAATCTTGCATTAGTATTGGCTTGCTAAGCTAGCATTAGCATGCTAACTTAGCATTATCATGCTAAATTAGCATTAGCATGCTAAGCTAACATAAGCATTAGCATGCTAATATAGTATTAGCGTTCTAATCTAGCATTAGCATCGGCTTGCTAAGCTAGCATTAGCATGCTAAGCTAGCCTTAGCATGCTAAGCTAAAATAAGCATTAGCATGCTAACTTAGCACTAGCATGCTCACTTCCTGTTGATTTCAGGTCACTTCCTGTTGAAATCGTGTCACAACCTGTTGATATTAGGTCACTCCCTTTTGAAATCGGGTCACTTCCTGTTGATTTCATGTCACTTCTTGTTGAAATTAGGTCACTTCCTTTTGATATGAGGTCACTCCCTTTTGAAATCAGGTAACTTTCTGTTGAAATCAGGTCACTTCCTGTTGATTTAAGGTCACTTACTGGTCACTTCCTGTTGAAATTCGGTAACATTCCTGTTGAAATGAGGTCACTTCCTGTTGATATAGGTCACTTCCTGTTCAGGTCGGGGAATATCCTGGCAAGAATCACAGGCATACCTAATCAATTGGCCAAAATGGCCGCCGCCTTGGGGGGCCAGATTGGCGAGAAACCTGGGCATATCATTTGTCTAAAATGGCCGCTGTGCATGGTAACTTGGAAAATGGCCGCTGTGCGTGGTAAGTTTGGTGGTAAGATGGAAGAGCTCATGGCATGAATTGGTGGAATATATTGTAGTTGGAATGAAGTGAATTGGATGAATAATGTGGAAGTAAATGTGAAATGTAGAATCGCCCATGTAGAATGTGGGAAATAATCGGGTACGAAATCGGGAATTGTGGGTAAGGTGTGAATTTTGGAACTGAAAAGCTGGAAGACCTCATGGCGTGAAATGGAATATATTGAAATTGGAATGAAGTGAATCGGATGAATAATGTGGAAGTAAATGGAAAATGTAGATGGTGGTAAATAATCGGGTGCGAAATCGAGAATTGTGGGTAACACGTGAATTTTGGCACTGAAAAGCTGAAAGAGGTCATGGCATGAAATGGTGGAATATATTGAAGCTGGAATGAAGTGAATCGGATGAATAATGTGGAATTAAATGGAAAATGTAGAATGTGGGAAATAATCGGGTGCGAAATCGAGAATTGTGGGTAACACGTGAATTTTGGCACTGAAAAGCTGGAATAGCTCATGGCGTGAAATGGTGGAATATATTGAAGTTGGAATGAAGTGAATCAGATGAATAATGTGGAAGTAAATGGAAAATGTAGAATGTGGGAAATAATCGGGTCCGAAATCGGAAATTGTGAATTTTTTAACTGAAAAGCTGAAAGAGCTCATGGCATGAATTGGTGGAATATATTGTAGTTGGAATGAAGTGAATTGGATGAATAATGTGGAAGTAAATGTGAAATGTAGAATCGCCCATGTAGAATGTGGGAAATAATCGGGTACGAAATCGGGAATTGTGGGTAAGGTGTGAATTTTGGCACTGAAAAGCTGGAAGACCTCATGGTGTGAAATGGAATATATTGAAATTGGAATGAAGTGAATCGGATGAATAATGTGGAAGTAAATGGAAAATGTAGAATGTGGTAAATAATCGGGTGCGAAATCGAGAATTGTGGGTAACACGTGAATTTTGGCACTGAAAAGCTGAAAGAGGTCATGACATGAAATGGTGGAATATATTGAAGCTGGAATGAAGTGAATCGGATGAATAATGTGGAAATAAATGGAAAATGTAGAATGTGGGAAATAATCGGGTGCGAAATCGATAATTGTGGGTAAAACGTGAATTTTGGTCCTGAAAAGCTGGAAGAGGTCATGGCGTGAAATGGTGGAATATATTGAAGCTGGAATTAAGTGAATCGGATGAATAATGTGGAATTAAATGGAAAATGTAGAATGTGGGAAATAATCGGGTGCGAAATCGAGAATTGTGGGTAACACGTGAATTTTGGCACCGAAAAGCTGGAATAGCTCATGGCGTGAAATGGTGGAATATATTGAAGTTGGAATGAAGTGAATCAGATGAATAATGTGGAAGTAAATGGAAAATGTAGAATGTGGGAAATAATCGGGTCCGAAATCGGAAATTGTGAATTTTTTAACTGAAAAGCTGAAAGAGCTCATGGCATGAATTGGTGGAATATATTGTAGTTGGAATGAAGTGAATTGGATGAATAATGTGGAAGTAAATGTGAAATGTAGAATCGCCCATGTAGAATGTGGGAAATAATCGGGTACGAAATCGGGAATTGTGGGTAAGGTGTGAATTTTGGCACTGAAAAGCTGGAAGACCTCATGGTGTGAAATGGAATATATTGAAATTGGAATGAAGTGAATCGGATGAATAATGTGGAAGTAAATGGAAAATGTAGAATGTGGTAAATAATCGGGTGCGAAATCGAGAATTGTGGGTAACACGTGAATTTTGGCACTGAAAAGCTGAAAGAGGTCATGGCATGAAATGGTGGAATATATTGAAGCTGGAATGAAGTGAATCGGATGAATAATGTGGAAATAAATGGAAAATGTAGAATGTGGGAAATAATCGGGTGCGAAATCGCTAATTGTGGGTAAAACGGGAATTTTGGTCCTGAAAAGCTGGAAGAGGTCATGGCGTGAAATGGTGGAATATATTGAAGCTGGAATTAAGTGAATCGGATGAATAATGTGGAATTAAATGGAAAATGTAGAATGTGGGAAATAATCGGGTGCGAAATCGAGAATTGTGGGTAACACGTGAATTTTGGCACTGAAAAGCTGGAATAGCTCATGGCGTGAAATGGTGGAATATATTGAAGTTGGAATGAAGTGAATCAGATGAATAATGTGGAAGTAAATGGAAAATGTAGAATGTGGGAAATAATCGGGTCCGAAATCGGAAATTGTGAATTTTTTAACTGAAAAGCTGAAAGAGCTCATGGCGGGAATTACTGGAATATATTGAACTTGGAATGAAGTGAATCGGATGAAAAATTTGGAAGTAAATGTGAAACTTTGAATCTCCCATTAAGAATACATGGGGAAAAATCGGGTACGAAATCGGGAATTGCGGGTAACACGTGAATCGTGGGAATAAGAAAAATGGAAGCGATGTTGGCGCGAATATTTGGAATCGTTTGAAATTGGAAAGGAGTTGTAACAATGTAAAAAAAATATATTCTTAAATATATTCTTAAATATATTCTTAAAAAAATAAAAATAAATAATAATAATAAAAATAATAATCTCGCTTCGGTCACTATTTACTGGTGTATTGTTATGTTGAATCCCCCACAGATTTCCTTCACACTCACTTCCCCCCTCGTTTCTTCACTATTATACTTATCTACTTGTTATCTCTCTCTTTATATAAATTATATAAATTGCCTAATTACTCTTTTGCTATCCTACAATATGTTAATATTAATAAGCAGCTCATATAGATGTATACATAAGACTGAGTCTATATTGCTTGTATGCAGAAATTAGTTCTGGTCTCCTGGAATGTGTGTGGCGCTCGAATAAAAATTTTAGACCATCTCTCAAAATTTAAGGCAGATATTTGTCTCCTATAAGAAACCCACCTACAAAAATCAGAAGAAAAATTATTTATAGATAGAAATTTTAGTTTACTCTGCCTCCTATAATAGTAGACAAAGAGGTGTCTCTATACTTATACATAAGAATTTATTCTTTACTCTAAATAATATAGTAATAGATTTAGAGGGCCGATATATTATTATTCAGGTAACTATATTTAATAAAGTATATACAATTGCTGCGATTGGTTGGCAACCAGTCCAGGGTGTCCCCCGCCTACTGCCCAGAGCTAGCTGAGATAGGCGCCAGCAGCCCCCGCGACCCTTGTGAGGAATAAGCGGTCAAGAAAATGGATGGATGGATGGATATATACAATTGGTAATTTATATGCCCCAAATAATGATGACCCGGATTTTTTCCATGAATTTTTGTCTCGGTTACTCGATTTAGCAACAAATTCTACTATTATTATTGGAGGTGATTTTAACACGGTCTTAAACCCATTAATAGATCGTTCTAATAATACGATATATACAAGGCGATTACGATCCGCTAAAGTAATAGATGAATATATGGAGGATTTTGGCCTCAGCGATGGCTGGAGACTTCAAAACCCAACTAAGAAGGAATTTACTTTCTTTTCTGCGGTGCACCGATCATTCTCAAGAATTGATTTTTTCCTTACAAATAATTCTATTGTTGATAAAACTGCTATAAAAATACATTCTATAATTATAAGTGATCATGCACCAGTCTCCCTCACTCTACAAATTGACTCTACCTTTAAACTACCCCCGATATGGCGTTTTAACATCTCACTACTGAAAGACGTAGAGTTTGATAAAATTATTAGAAGGGAATGTGCAGATTTTTTGGAAATAAATGACTCTCCAAATATATCTCCATCTCTTCCCTGGGAAGCAGGGAAAGCGGTAATTAGAGGGAAAATTATATCATATTCAACTTATAAAAAGAAACAGGATAAAAAATTAGAAAAATACCTGGAAGATAAAATTAAACAACTAACGGATGAATATGCAATAAACCCAAATAATCAAATATGGACGGAACTACAGAATATAAAAATACAGTTAGATAACATGTTATCTAAAAAGACAGAGTTTATAATACAACAGTTGAGATATAATAATTTTGAACATAATAATAAATCAGGTAAATTTCTGGCAAATCAACTTCAACGGAATCGGGAAAAATCTCTTATAACGGCTATCAAAGATATAAATGGTGAATGCACACAATCACCAGAAGAAATTAACCATATTTTTTATAACTATTATCGAAATCTATACTCAGAAATTAATAGACCTAACCCTGAACATATTGAGGTATTCCTAAATAGCTTAAATATACCTCAGTTATCTACTGAACATAAAGATATTCTAGATGCCCCGCTTCCTATAGATGAGTTGTATCATGCTTTAGACAGTATGCCTAATGGCAGAGCACCTGGTCCAGACGGTTATCCGGCTATATTTTTTAAACATTTCTGGTTAATGTTTGCTCCATTATTTCTAAGAGTAGTAACTGAAATTAAAAGTAAGGGTGATATACGTCAAGATATGAATATAGCAGCAATTAAACTTTTATTAAAGCCAGAAAAAGACCCCACCCTCCCGTCAAGTTACCGACCAATATCACTAATGAATACCGATATTAAAATTATCGCTAAGGCTTTGGCATCTAGAGACAGTAATCTCGACAATTATTCATAGCGATCAAACAGGTTTTATTAAAGGTCGTCATTCTACTAATAATATTAGGAGGCTCTTTAACTTGATTAGTATGTCACAGCAGTATGATAAAAACGCAGTTGTTATTTCGCTGGATGCAGAAAAAGCCTTCGATAAAGTTAACTGGTCCTTCCTCTTTGCTGTCTTAAATAAATTCGGCTTCGGGGAGTCATTCATTCAATGGGTCTCAATATTATATGATTCTCCTAAAGCTACAGTTACTACTAATGGGATTACATCACAGAGTTTTACTCTACAAAGGGGTACAAGACAAGGGTGCCCAATGTCTCCTTTATTATTTGCTATATTTATTGAGCCGCTTGCATTAGCTATACGTCAGGATAGACGGATCCAAGGAATCCACTCCGGGACAATAGAACATAAAATTAATCTATATGCCGATGATATATTACTCTATTTAGAAGAACCTGCTATCTCGTTAGGGGAAGCATTTAACTTAATAACTAAATTCTCTCACTTATCAGATTACTCTATTAACTGGACAAAATCAACATTATTACCTATTACAGAAAATTCATGGAACCTTACAAGTCAGGATCCACACTACTCCTTTCCTACAGGTAATTTAAAATACTTAGGTGTTAAAATCTCACCTAAGTTAACTGAATTAACTTCTTTAAATTTTTTACCATTATTGGATAGCATCCGTAGTGACCTGGAGCGCTGGAATAATCTTCCTATCTCTTCAATAGGACGGATAGCTGCTATAAAAATGAAAGTTTTACCAAAGATAAATTATTTATTTTCAATGATTCCATTTAAACCTACGTCTAACTGGTTCCAATCGCTGGACTCTGCTATCATAAAATTCTATTGGAATAAAAAAAAAGCCAAAATTAGTCTATCTACTCTTCAGGAAAGTAAATCTAAAGGAGGTTTAGAGGCACCAAACTTTATGTATTATTATATAGCTAATCAACTACAATATCTTGTGCTATGGACACAACCCAACAGAGATACTAACTGTTGGTTGGAATTGGAGCAGAAGGATTGTAATAATCTTAGACTGTTAGATTTACTCTTTATTACAAAATCAATAAAACGACATAATTGTTTTAAAAACCCAATGATAGCCGCCACCCTGACTGCCTGGTGGAAGGCATTAGAAATTACAAACTCCCAATTGGCGCCCTGTGGGCTCTCTCCCATTTGGCATAACCCCAACTTTCAACTTAATAATCATGTGTTCCATTTAAGCTTATGGGAGCAGAAAGGAATTACACACCTTCATCATCTTTTCTCAGATAATAAGTTTATATCGTATACAAACTTGGTCCAAAAATATGAAATAAAAAACGGAAATTTCTTACATTATCTGCAAGTTAAAAATATGGTTAAGAAACAAATCCCAACACTTCAGGATACGCTCCAACTGCCTGTCTTAGCTAAAGATATTATAAAGCTTTCTCCAACAACAATAAAGAAAATATCAAAAAATATATGTTATTTTTATACACAAATAAAACGTATTTACCGACTTTAAAATGGGAAAAAGACTTGTCTATAGTTCCAGAACCAGACTTTTGGACCCAAATCTGTGAAAATGTATTTAAAATGACCAAACATACAAATTTGCAACTTATCCAATATAAGATACTTTATAGAACATATATTACACAATATATGATGAAAAAAATGGGACTCTCTAAATCTGACATTTGTCTCCAGTGCTCACAAAACACTGCCGATACTTATATTCATGCTTTATGGTCATGTACTCCAGTGCTGTATTTCTGGACTAAAATCTTGGAAAAGCTCGCTGATATATTAAACTGTAGGCTTCCTTTATCTCCAAGATTCTGTTTACTTGGTGACTTAACAATAACTGAGCTACCATGTAAACAATCTCAATCTATACTTATAGCCCTTACTATTGCTAAAAAAATAATCCTTGTCAATTGGAAAAATAAACAATCTCTAAATATCGACCACTGGTTAAACTTACTAATAAATTATTTCTCAATGGAAAAAATCTCTGCCTTAAATAAAAATCAAGTATCAAGATTTAAACAAATATGGTCTATGTACATGGAATATTTTAATCTTAATTTGGCAACTTAATCCTGCCTAGATTCTGCCTGTTAACGAGAGCCACCACATAGTTACAACTTCTGTTTTTGCTGCTTCTGTATTTGGTATTTTGTATCTGATTGTTTTTATTTTTATATAGTCAGGAACCTAGTTGCTGCTAGTGGGCTCGAGCACACCACACTATACGACACTATACTCACTAACTCCTTAAGATTTATTTCTAGTGGGCACTAAGCATCAACACTTGGTGTTACTGCATGCTAGTTAGTCAATTTTCTTGACGCCGTCCCCCGTGGTCGGGCGGGGGTAGCTCTGCCCCCCCCGTTGTCTGCTCGGTGGCGGTTGCGTCTTGGCCGCTCCCTGGGCCCCCTGTGGGGTGCGGTGTTGGGGTGCTTTCCCTGGTGCCCGGGGCGGTGCCGTCCCGGCGCGGTCCGCTGCTCCATGCCCGGCGGCGCGGTTCGGGGCGGGTGGGCCTCTGGTGTGCCCCGTGGTTCCCTCTCCCCTCCCCCTTCCTCCCCCCCGTCGCCTCTCCCTCCTCGCCTCCCCCCGCCCATCCTCCTCTGTCTCCCGGTCCCTTTTCCCTTGTCACCCCCCCCCCCCCTCCCCCCTTCCCTGTCTGCCCCCCCCTCCATCTCCCTGGGCCTGGGGCTCCCTCCCCGGGGGCCGGGCGGGGGTTTGAGGCCTGCCCCACTCCGGTAGAACTACTGGCGCCCCTGGCCACCGGAGCCCGCCGCTCCGGTGGCCGGTGGGCTGTCCAGTAGCCCTGCTGCGCTGGCCCTGTCCGCCTATCGTGGTGCCAGATGGGTGGGGTGGGGGGCGGGTGGAGGGGGGTGCTGGGGGATGGGCGTGCCACCTGCACCCGCCGGGTTAGGTGAGGCCCCGCTGGTCGCTCCTCTTACTCACTTCACTAGTTTTTCACTATACACTTTATAAATATACACATAGGGCACACAACACATTTCTTGGTGGGGTGGGGAAGGGTGGAAACACCGTCTTCACCCTTCAACTCCCCTCCAATTTTAATGCACTTCATGTCCAAGGGGAGGGGTGAGTTGGGGCGGGGAGCCATCAGGGGGGATGGACTGCAGTGCTTGGCAGCGGGGGGCGGGGTTCGCGGTGGTCGGGGGGGGTGGCGGCTTGTTTGGGGGGGGTGGAGGTATGGGTGGGTGGGGGTTTGGGTGTTGGGGGTCGGGGTGTGTTCGGGGGTTTGGGGGCCGGGGGTGCCTGGGTCGTGGCGGGTGGCAGGTTTAGGTGGGGTGCGGGGGGGTCGTGGGGGCATGGGGGCTGGGGACCGGTGGGGCGCTGTGGGGACCCGCCGGGCCTTGTTCTGCGGCCTTGGGCTCGGGGGTGTGGGCCGGGGCTGGGGCGGGGGTGTTCCGGGCGTCTGGGTCGGCTCGCCGACCGGTGTCCGCTCGGGTGGCGTGGGGGTGGCCTTGGTGCTGCCGAGGCCTGGGGATTCCGAGGGGGGGCGGGGGGGGGGGGGGGGGGCGGTGCTCGCTTTGCTGGACCGCGGTTGACGGCTTCTTTCTTTGGTGGTGGTCCTTATGCATGCCAGATCCATCGCACCAGCATCTACTGAAACTCAAACAGAATTTGCCTCTCCCTCCCACAGCCCCTTGAATCAGTGGGTGCTGGTGTCTGTGGATCTCACTTTGCTTTATCTATCCTTCCCTCCTTCCTCTCTTTAGTTTTTCCTCTGGTCACTTGAGATCTCAATTTATTGGAAGTTTGAGGTTTCTGGGGTTGGCATAAGACTCTGGTTTTGTAACCACGCAGGAGGGGTTTGGTTGGTGCTGGATTTCACTTTGATGGATTGGATGTACTGGCTTCTATGGATCTCACTCTGCCTCATCGATCCTTCCCTCCTTCCTCTCTTTAGTTTTTCCTCTGGTCTCTTGAGATCTCGCTAATTTGTTGGAATTTAGAGGCTTCCGGGGTTGGCGTAAGACTTTGATTTTGTAACCATGGGGAAGGCAGGAAGTGTTTGGTCGGTGCTGGATTTCACTTTGATTTATCTTTCTTTTCTCTTTATTTTTTCTGACCTTTTCTCTGGTCTCCTGACCATTTGAACCTCACGACTCTGGCAAGACTCTGAAATTCCATGGTTAAGGTGAAGGGTAATGGGATATTTATAAGGTTTTAGGTGAATTAATGAGTATAAATTTATACGTATATTTGCACGCACACGCATGCACGCACACAAACGCACGCAAACGCACGCACACATACACACACACAAAAAAAAAAGAGCAATGATGATAAGACGTTGAATTGGTAAGAATGGGAATAGCACTTACTATATATCTCTTATTAGTTTCCCTCTTATTGAGGTGATCTTTTATTGGCTTTTCAGTTGTGTTGTTTGATTGTCGGGTCTTGTTGATATTGCCTGCGTCATTCCTTCCTGCATCACGATTACATACAGCGTGACTCGTGCGTATTGACGCGGTCACGTGATTTACGCGGGTAGCTTAAAAGAGGAAGTAATGGGCCGCCGGTCGAGGTGAGATCCGAGTGGTGTACGCTGAGGTAGGCTGTTATGTATACTTAGAAAGTCGGATGTGAACCATAATTTATCATGATTTAAACTGTAGGAGCCGACTAACCGAGTCCCAAGCGCTGAGAGTGGTACAGAGCGTAAAGTCACATGCAACGCTGAGCGAGTAAGAGGGAAGCACATGAATCGGCTTTAATTGGTGAGTGTGCTGACTGTTTAGCTTTCTTGTTTTTAGCTAATATAGACTCGTTTTCCTATTCAGTTTAATGTACTATCTTATGGAACCTGTGGTTAATAATGTAATGCCTTTCGAATATGATCCATTAATGAGAATGTGATTATTGTAATTGATGTAAAAATTGGAAAATAAGTGAAGCACTTTAGTAATTGAAGCACTTTAAATTTGAATAAGTCATTTAAATTTGAATAAGTCATTTAACAATTTAAGTATTTTAGATTGTTATTCAGGTTGTTTTTGGTATACATCCATGGTTTCTATGCACTTTAATACTGCCTAGTGGATTATTCGGGCTCTTTTGGACTTTACAGAACTTATGGATGTTTGTTGAATGTTAATTTAATAGAATTTTAATATGGTAAATATTATATTATTGTGATAGATATTTGAATATTTGAACACTTGAATTTTTGGAGTGTGAGACTAATATTTGTAAGAGTTGTATTGTTTTTTAATGTTTCGTCTCCTAGATATGACAATGTGTGCACACTAGAATATTGATTGGACCTGTTTTATACAGGCCAAGTGGATGGTGAGCTAGTAGCCTAATCTGGGCATGAAGCCTGGACCGACTCGTACCTGGAGTCAATCCCGCTTGACAGCATTTGGAGTCAAGCCAACTTGAATCTGCTACGCTCTGCTTGGGCCGGTAGGAGGTTGCATGTGATGCAGCCGGTCCTCTTCTTTTTTGCCCTTATTTTTGTTCTTCTTTCATCCTATTTATCCTGTGGATTGAGACTTTCCGAATCGCCCTCGCTAACCGCTCACAACCTCACATTCCATCATTACGTTCACTTCCTTCACATATGGACTTTCACCCCCTCCGGACACTAAATATCGGTTGTGGGTCAGAAGACGAGGAATAGTATCCATCACGGACAAATCTTAATCTGCTGAGTTATCTGACTGTTTCGTTCGGTGAACAAATTGTTTCCAATCATTGTCTGTCTGTTGTTGTATTTCTGTGTTTGTGTAGAAAGAAAAGAATTAATATATGGTGCCAACAAGAATTTGAATGTGTCCAGTGTCCTGTTCTCCACTCCGAAAGCCTAACCAAATTTTCTGAGTCAAGCCTAAATTTGTTACTATTAGTTAGTGTACACGCTGTCTTTTTTTTTTTTTTTGTAGGACAGTGTACCTGTTCCTTAAGTGGTGAGCTAGCCAGGAGTGGAGGAGGAGCTGAACATTCTTTCATATTTTTCTATTTATTTGTAATAATGGACATATTCGAGAATTATGGCATTAAGATACCAAATGCAGTTTTGATTAAGGAAGTAACAGGAACTAGAACGGATGATGAGGTTGTTCAATTCTTACAACAGTATGGTTCTATTTCTAAATGTGAAATTATTGATGAACCTGATTCAGCTTTTCATCTGATGATGGTTGTTGAATACAATTCGGGGACCGCACTGCATTCATTACACCCAAGTATACATGATAGATGAAGTATAATTGGTCATTGGTCTAACAAAATAAAGGGATGGAGTGAGTGTGTATTAAAAGCAAAAATATCCATTGATAAAGCGATCCAATGGAAATAAAAACCAAGCACTCCAGGCTATCAATACAGGCTTTGTTCATGCTGCAGCCCAGTTTGGATTTTTTTTCCGCCCATATGCAACACGTGCGATGACATGACATGGCTTTTTTATGCCTCATTTATAGGTATTATTTCAGTAATAAAATTAAAAGTGCTTTTCAAAAATGATTTATTACTATTTCAATAATAAAAACAAAAGTGCTTACTGTATTACAATAATAAAATGAAAGTGTTTTTCAAAATGAGGTATAACAACAACCAGAAATGACATGTTTTGTAATTAAGTATTTTGAAACCTGAGCATACAACCCCTAGCAAAAAGTATGGAATCACCAGTCTTGGACGTTTTATTCTGTAGATCAAACTCAGATAAAAAGCATGACACAGTCATAAGGTCATTCCAAAGTGCAACATCTTGGCTTTCAGAAACACTCAAAGAAATGAAGAAAATAAACATTGTGCTGGTGAGTAAATGTTACTTTTATTGAGCAAGTGCAGAGAAATAAATATGGAATGACTCCATTCTGAGGAAAAAAATAGGGAATCATGAAAAACAGACAAAGAAAAAACAATCAAAACACATCACTAGTATTTAGTTGCACCACCTCTGGCTTTTATGACAGTTTGCAGTCTCTGAGGTATGGACTTGATGAGTGATAAACAGTATTCTTCATCCATTTGGTGCCAACTCTCCTTGATTGCAGTTGCCAGATCATCTTTGCATGTCGGAGCCTTGCTGTGGACCATTTTTTTCAATTTCCACCACAGGTTTTCAATTGAGTTGAGATCTGGGCTATTTGCAGGCCATGACATTGACTGGATGCGTCTTTCTCCAAGGAATGCTTTCATAGTTTTTGCTCTGTGGCATGATGCATTCTCATCTTGGAAGATGATTTCATCATCCCCAAACATTTTTTCAATTGAAGGGATAAGAAAGCTGTCCAAAATATCAATGTAAACTTTTATTGCATTTATTGAAAATTGAACCTCAGTCGGTCGAGTGGTTAGCACGTCCGCCTCCCAGTTCTGAGGACTCCGGTTCAAGTCCAGGCTCCGGCCTTCCTGGGTGGAGTTTGCATGTCCTCCCCGTGCCCGCGTGGGTCTTCTCCGGGTACTCTGGTCTCCTCCCACATTCCAAAGACATGCATGACAGGTTAATTGGGTGCTCCAAATTGTCCCTAGGTGTGCTTGTGCGTGTGGATGGTTGTTCGTCTCTGTGTGCCCTGCGATTGGCTGGCAACCAGTCCAGGGTGTCCCCCGCCGACTGCTCAGAGCCAGCTGAGATAGGCGCCAGCTCCCCCCGTGACCCTTGTGAGGAATAAACGGTCAAGAAAATGGATGGATGGATGGATGAACCACAGCAATCTCCCCAGTGCCTTTGCCTGACACGCAGCCCCATATCATCAAGGACTGTGGGAATTTTGATGTTTTCTTTAGGCAATCCTCTTTGTAAATCTCACTGGAATGCACCAAACAAAAGTTCCAGCGAAATCACCTTGTCCAATGCAGATTTGTGACTCATCACTGAAGATAACCTTCATCCAGTCATCCACAGTCCATGATTGCCTCTCCTTAGCACATTGCAGTCTTGTTCTTTTTTGTTTACGCGTCAGTGATGGTTTCCTTTTAACTTTCCGGTATCTAAATCCCAATTCCTTTCAGCCATTTTGAAGCGTTCTGTCACATACATTGACTCCAGCTTCCTCCCATTTCTTCTTTATTTGTCTTTGTCTCCTCCACCCCATCAGAGCGCATCTTTTCCGCAGCAGGCAACATCTGTTCTCAAAAGAGAGCAAGTCTTTCGCCAGAAGATATAGAAATGTTAACTTTCCTGACTATGAACAGGAGAGTAGAGAGAGGATTAGTGTCAGGGTTGTAGTACTGTGAGTTGTAGCATTGTAAGCACTGAGCACAAAATGCACTTTTTTTTGTTATGTTAGTGAGACAAAAAAAAAGATTTTTGTTTTGTTTTGTGGATGATTTTTTTTTTTAGTTTCAAGTGCCTACCTCATTTGGTTTTCCAACAATACTTTTAAGATGTTTAATTTTGTTGAGCTCAAATTTACTCAGCTGCTTGCACTATCCTGTAAAAAAAAAGTGTTTAAAGGAAAAAAAAAACTGTCACGCCGCCACCAGAGTGGCGGGTCAAGCTTTTATTTGTCACAGTCAGGTTCCTGTTTTATTTTGAAATTACTAACTCTCATCTCATCCCAGGTCACTTACCCTTCCTGCAGTTCACTGATTACCGGTCCACGCCCATGATCACCACCACCTGTTCCCAATCAACCCGGACATAAAAGCCACCTGCATTCTCCCCTCCGTTGCCGAAGTGTCACATCTCAGTGCATGGAAGCGTCCTCACAGTCCTTGTTCCACAGTCCTTGTTCGATGTCTTGCCTTGCTTTGTCTTGCGCCCTTAGTTTGCCCCTTGTTTTCCTCCCTAGCGGAGCGCCTTTAGTTGTCCCTGTTTTTGAGTGCCCTTGTTTATTCTCCAGTTTGGAGCTCTTTTTGTTCTGCCTTTTTTCCCTCCTTGAGAGGTGTTTTTTGGTTCATTGGATTAAAGCTTCAGCCTTGTTGGCCAACTTACACTCTGCGTCTGAGTCCTACCTCCTCGCATCGTGTCAGTACACTTCGGCCAGCATGGACCCAGCGGAGAAGTTGGAGGCTGCACTTCGACGACAGGCCGCCCGCCTGTCGCACACGGAGGAGGTCCAGCAGGCTATGGTCACCCGGATGGGAGAGCTCGCTGGACAGGTGCAGGAACTAGTGAGTCACCTGCAACACTCCACACCGACAGTCACAAGACCAGAGACCGCAGAACCACCGATCCCAACTCCAGCCTTGACCGGGGCAGGGTTGAGACTGGCTCCGCCGGAGCGATACTCGGGAGACCAAGGACAATGTCAGGCATTCCTGACCGAATGCGACTTACACTTTGAACTCTCGCCACAGGCTTTCCCCACCGACCGTTCCCGAGTGGCCTTCATGATTTCCCACTTGACGGGACGAGCCAGAGACTGGGCCACCGCGGAATGGGCACGGCACTCCCCGACTTGCTCAACTGCAGCCGGGTTTAGCAGGGCACTTCGTCTTGTTTTCGATCCCACCAACATGGATCGGGAAAAGACTCGAGAGCTAAGCAACCTCACACAAGGCCGAGAATCGGTTAATGACTATGCGATCCGATTCCGAACTCTAGCGGCTAAGAGTGGCTGGAATGAGACAGCTCTCGTTGATCATTTTTTGAAGGGGCTCTCCGTCGCTATGCAAGAACTCCTACTACCCGTGGACTTACCTAGCGACTTGGACTCATTGATCGCGCTGGCCATCCGCACCGATCACCGGAGGCGAGATCTCATGTATACCAGCGGACACCATCGAAGGACCGGCTCAGAATTCTTTCGGCACCCCACAGCAAGGGAATCACCACAAGGGGCATTTTCCCAGTCATCCACATCGGGGAGGTCCAGCGAGAGTGGCGAGGAGCCAATGCAGCTGGACCGCGCCCGGCTGACTCACCAGGAACGCCAGCGACGTCGTCAAGAGGGGCGATGCTACTATTGTGGAGAAAAAGGACATTTGGTGGTAGCTTGTCCCACCAAGGGAGGCCCTCCGGTGAGTTCCGACCCTCACAATCCGGTTAAGGACCGAAAATTCACGCAAGTCACGATTTCCTGCAATACCACTTCCACAGACCTACTAGCTCTCATTGACTCTGGAGCGGACGAGAGCCTCATGGATTGGGGTCTCGTGAAGAAATTGCAGGCCGGCACGGAACCACTTACTACCCACATGAGGGCCAGGGCGCTCAATGGCAAAGACCTATTCCTCATCACGCACGTCACAGAACCACTCGAGATCCACATTGGGCAGCACAGAGAACTCCTTCGTTTTCATGTCTTCTGCTCCCCTTCACACACACTGGTCCTGGGACACCCCTGGTTGCAGTTGCATAACCCCCGCATCGACTGGCGATCGGGGCAAATCCTGGACTGGGGAAAGGAGTGTGTACACCATGGGTTGGAGCGGCCAGCGGCAGAGGCACCTCCCGCTGCCATCCGTCAGGTGACTCTTGTGAATGACCAGGAATACCCGGACCTGAACACCGTTCCCACCTGCTATCATCTTCTCAGGGAGGTGTTCAGTAAAACCAAGGCCATGTCACTGCCTCCACATCGATCCTATGACTGTGCAATTGAGCTGATTCCTGGGTCTTCCATTCCCAAAGGGAGATTGTACTCAGTTTCGGGCCCCGAACGCAAGGCCTTGAACGAGTACATCGACACGTCGTTGAAAGCAGGACTTATCCGGCCATCGTCATCGCCAGCTGGAGCTGGGTTTTTCTTCGTGGGCAAGAAGGACGGATCGTTACGTCCTTGTATTGACTACAGCCCCTTGAATGAAATCACAGTCAAGAACCGTTATCCTCTGCCTCTGATGTCCTCAGTATTTGACCAGCTCCAGCAAGCCAAGGTGTTCACCAAATTAGATCTTCGAAACGCCTATCATCTCGTCCGTATTCGTGCAGGGGATGAGTGGAAGACCGGCTTCAATACTCCCAGAGGTCACTATGAATACTTTGTCATGCCCTTTGGACTCACGAATGCGCCAGCAGTTTTTCAGGCCATGATTAACGACGTGCTCAAGGACTTCATCGACCAGTTTGTATACGTTTATTTGGACGACATATTGATCTACTCACCGGACTTGAAAACCCACCAGCACCATGTCACCCAAGTCTTGAAACGCCTGCTTGACCACCAACTCTACGTAAAGGCTGAGAAGAGCCTTTTCCACACCGACACCATCTCATTTCTGGGATTCGTTGTATCCCCGGGCAAGGTCGAGATGGAGTCGGAGAAGGTCAGCGCAGTCAGGGACTGGCCCACACCTGAATCCAGGAAAAAGGTGCAACAATTCCTGGGATTCGCCAACTTTTACAGACGCTTCATCCGCAACTTCAGCTCCATCGCAGCTCCACTCCATGCCTTGACCTCTCCACAGCAACGCTTCACCTGGACCCCGGAAGCCAACACCGCTTTCAATGAGCTCAAGAGACGATTCACAGAGGCCCCGATACTCAGAGTCCCTGATCCTACCGGCCAGTTCGTGGTCGAGGTGGATGCCTCCAATCTGGGTATCGGGGCCGTCCTATCCCAAAGAAACCAGGAGGATGGAAAGGTGCACCCCTGCGCCTTCTTGTCTCGGAAACTTTCAAAGGCCGAGCGCAACTACAGCGTAGGAGACCGAGAATTGCTGGCTGTCAAGGTCGCCTTGGAAGAGTGGAGGCACTGGCTGGAGGGCGCAGAACACCCCTTCATCATCTGGACAGACCACCGCAACCTGGAATACCTACGTCACGCCAAAAGACTGAACCCACGACAGGCCAGGTGGTCATTGTTTTTTAACAGATTTTCGTTTTCTCTAACTTACAGACCCGGAAGCAAGAACGTCAAAACAGATGCTCTGTCCCGAATTCATGACCCGGAAACCACAGCAACCGAACCTGAACCCATCCTGCCTAGAGACTGCATTATCGGACCCATGTCCTGGCAGGTTGAATAGGATGTTAAGGAGGCCCTCCAAGACACAATCGTTCCTAAGGAGTGTCCACCACGACGGCTCTACGTCCCGGAGGGTCTACGAGCACAGGTGATTAATTGGGCACACACCTCTCGTCTTTCTTGCCACCCAGGTACTCGCAGGACCCTGTACGTCGTCGCCCGGAGATTTTGGTGGCCGTCAATGGAGACCTCGGTACATGAATATGTCAAGGCCTGCCCAGTCTGTGCCCGAAATAAAACATCAAACCAACCCCGGATGGGTCTCCTCCAACCGCTGCCGATCCCCTCAAGACCCTGGGCGGAGATTTCTATGGACTTTGTGACTGGACTTCCCACTTCACATGGTAAAACCACAATACTCACAGTTGTCGACCGCTTTTCGAAGATGGCCCGCTTTATCCCATTACCCAAGCTTCCCTCAGCCAAAAGAACCGCCGAAGTCATGATCGACCAAGTGTTCAGGATTCATGGATTCCCGCGGCACATAGTGTCGGACCGCGGTCCCCAGTTTGTTTCTCGTTTTTGGAGGGAGTTCTGCAGAGCCATAGGGGCAAAGGCAAACCTAACCTCAGGTTACCACCCGGAGGCCAACGGACAAGCTGAGAGGCTTAACCAGCAGCTGGAGACCGGACTTCGATGCTTGGTCTCTCAAAACCCATCCACTTGGAGCAAGAACCTGGTATGGGTCGAACTAGCTCATAACTCCTTACCCACCTCTGCCACAGGAATCACGCCGTTCAAATGTGTTCACGGATACGATCCACCGTACTTCGCGGACCTGGAGGAGGAAGCCTCAGTCCCCTCGGTCCTCGCCATGATCCGCCGATGTCGCCGAATCTGGTCAGCAGCTCGACTGGCACTTCAACGTCAAGGCGACAGGGTGAAAAGAGCTGCTGACCGGAGGAGGAGGGTCGCGCCACAGTACCAGCCAGTGCAGAAGGTATGGCTTTCAACAAAAAATCTTCATCTCAAAGTTCCCTGTCCAAAGTTGGCCCCGAGATTCGTGGGGCCATTCCCAATTGCAAAGACTATAGGCCCTGCCGCCGTGCGCCTTCGCCTACCTCGATCCCTCCGCACCCACCCCACCTTCCACGTGAGCCAGGTCAAGCCAGTCCAGGACAGTTCCCTGGTCCCGCCCGAGCCCGCGCCGCCCCCTCCGGAGATGGTGGAGGGGGGCCCGGTCTATAAAGTGAGAAAGTTGTTGGACGTCAGAAAGCGGGGCCGGGGACACCAATACCTGGTGGATTGGGAGGGTTACGGGCCAGAAGAGAGGCAGTGGGTGCCCGCCCGGTTCATCGTGGACCCCTCCCTCATCGACGAATTCTATGTTGAACACCCCGAGATTCCTGGGCCGTCAAGAGCCGGCCGTTGAGGGGGGGGTACTGTCACGCCGCCACCAGAGTGGCGGGTCAAGCTTTTATTTGTCACAGTCAGGTTCCTGTTTTATTTTGAAATTACTAACTCTCATCTCATCCCAGGTCACTTACCCTTCCTGCAGTTCACTGATTACCGGTCCACGCCCATGATCACCACCACCTGTTCCCAATCAACCCGGACATAAAAGCCACCTGCATTCTCCCCTCCGTTGCCGAAGTGTCACATCTCAGTGCATGGAAGCGTCCTCACAGTCCTTGTTCCACAGTCCTTGTTCGATGTCTTGCCTTGCTTTGTCTTGCGCCCTTAGTTTGCCCCTTGTTTTCCTCCCTAGCGGAGCGCCTTTAGTTGTCCCTGTTTTTGAGTGCCCTTGTTTATTCTCCAGTTTGGAGCTCTTTTTGTTCTGCCTTTTTTCCCTCCTTGAGAGGTGTTTTTTGGTTCATTGGATTAAAGCTGCAGCCTTGTTGGCCAACTTACACTCTGCGTCTGAGTCCTACCTCCTCGCATCGTGTCAAAAACGAGTACAATGTTAAAAAGTATTTTTTTATATTGTTTACATGTTTGTTGTATTCATATTAGTAATTGCACAAAGAATTCTGATACAAAGTGCACTTTAATAAAAGTTTAATGTACCTGTCACCATCTTTATTACTAACTTGTACATATATCTTCTTAACTCTTTGACCGCCATAAACGTTTAAAAACGTTCAGTATAATCCTAGGATTGGCCTCCATAGACGTTAATTGACGTCTACTATGTTTTTTTATGGAAACGGGTGGAGGAAAGCCTTGGGCAGTTGTGCTCCAAGTATCAAGCCGATCGGGTTACTATATGAGTATTCCTGGCCACTAGATGGCTGTGATGAGTCTTTTGGACAAGATCGGGTCGGAGACAACAGTAGAAGAAGAGAGGCTGAGCTAGAGTGTTGAGGGGGAGAGAATGGCTAACTTGGCTAAGGGAGTCAAAAAGGCTACAGATGGCAATCAGCTCACGCTTGATCCTTATTTTCAAAGCTCAAAAGCATCGACCAGTGCTCAAGAGCACAGTGATGACGGGGTTAAGTCATAGTTGAAGCGGTGACGCGGCCGTTTCGACCACATCCTAAGGCCCCCGAAAAAAAGACTGGGCAATTATTTAAGGAGGCTAACGATACGATCTGATTAGTCGATTAATCGTACCTACTGTTGGTGATTAGTCGACTAGCAAAGTAGTCGTTTGTGGCAGCCCTACAGGTATCCAATTAAGGAAAGGGAATTGACTGTATGTGTCCTTATTTTCTGCTCAAAATGGAGTGATTCCATATTTTTTTCCTCAGAATGGAGTAATTCCATATTTATTTCCCTGCACTTGCTTCATAAAAGTAACATTTACTGACCAGCACAACGTTTTTTCTTCATTTCTTTTAGTGTTTCTGAAAGCCAAGCTGTGGAACTTTGGAATGACCTTACGACTGTTTTATGCTTTTTATCTGAGTTTGATCTACAGAATAAAATGTCTATACCTAGTGTAAGTGTTACGGGTGTTAAAAAAAAATCGATTTGGTAATATATCGCGATACTACAGCACGCAATTCTCGAATCGATTCAATAGGCAGCCAAATCGATTTTTATAACATCCATTTTTGATGAAAAAATATTGAACAAAACGTCTAACTTTCACACCTTAAGCATGGAAGAATTTTATATTAATGGAACATTAAGCCTTAATATTTTATTTCAATGCTGTTCAAACATGAAAAATGTTACAACCTGTTTGTTAAATACAGTGGCTCACAGTTATATGACTGAAGTTTCAGATCAATAAATGATACATTTTCATACAAATCTTACAGTGTACATGTATGTTTACTGAATGGTATTTCTAAATTTGAGTCAAAAAATCGCAACAATCAACTTGCAAATTCATATCAGGATTAATCGGTATCGAATTGAATCGTGAACTATGAATCGTGATACGGATCGAATCGTCAGGTACAGTGGTACCTCTACTTACGAAAAGAATTGGTTCTGGAAGAAAGTTCTTAAGTAGAAAATTTTGTAAGTAGAGACGCATTTTCCATGTAAATTCCCTAATCCGTTCCAAGCCTCCCAAAATTCAGACATAAATGTTTTATAACGCATAAAAATGCTTCAAAACATGTAACAAAGACATGTTACAATTAGATTATTGCACAATAAATGACAGTTGTGCGTAATGTAAAAAAAACAAAGAATAGAGTAATGAATAAAAATGATGCTCATTTACCTTTTTAACTGCCGTCCTCTTCGTTTTTTGCCCTCTTTTGGGTTCATGTTGTCTCTCATAAGTGTTTTTTTGCCTGGTGTTTTGTAAAGAATTGATCCAAGGATGTTTGTTTTATTAACAATCTTCTTCTTCTTCACATGATCTCCCAGGCGGATAAGTGAACCTATGCCATCCAGCACGGAAGGCAAGTGACGGTTCCACTCCTCCACCTGGAGCCCATGTTGTTGTTGTTTTTTAACAATCCTTCGAAAATGTCAGGTACGACGGCGAGGGATCTTTTTCCAAAAAAGGCCCGTCTCGTTGCAATTAAAAACTTACTGTGCAACGTAGACTTCATTAATCACCAATTGTTTGAATTTTTGCACAAATTTGTCGGCTGTTCGTTAATATTTTTATTTTATTTTATTTTTTTATTGAACTTTTCAGTCACATAGGATACATAAACATAGCACTTTTAAGCTGTAGACAATCTCAATGTAGTATCATAGGTGACAATTAAGAAAAAGGGGGAAAAAAACCAGACCCTAACAACACACACATATACCCAAATTCAAAAAACAAAAAACAAAAAAACAAAACAAAACAGTACCTTGACAAGTGTCCATCCGATCATAAAAACAGTGAATAGGCCCAATGTATTGGGTAGTGCCACACGACTCAACTCAGCTGTACATGAATTAAAGGACAAGAAAGAAGCCTTATATACCCATAAAAAAAAAAGAATTGCATGCACTCACATAACAGAAACATAGTCCAGTACGGTGGGGGGGGGAACGGCCATCATGCAACTGGATCAAGCAAGGCAATCAATCAGAGATATCAGGGAGGTTCAGTTTCCTAACATACGAAATAAAATTTGACCATCTAACATTGAATACCCTAACAGAGTCCCTAAGTGTGAATCGGATCTTCTCCAAATGTAAACAATGCAAGACGGACTTAACCCACATAGCATGAGATGGAGGAGTTGATGATTTCCATCTAAGTAGGATCAATCGTCTTGCCAGTAAAGTAACGAACGCAATCATGTCTTGATTAATTTTGGATAATGTCAGTGCTATTAAGGATGTTCCAAATAATGCAACAAAAGGATCTGGTTCGACCCCCAGGCTGTTCGTTAATATTTAAGTAAAACTAAACACCTCAAGGGGCGAATGATGAGGACGCAACAAAGACACATTCTCTACATCTATTTTATATCTATGGTCAAACACTCTTAGCCAATGGGATGCCATGTAGACACAATCTATTTTATATCTATTGTTACACCTTTTCCTGCTCAGTCTCCCAACCGTGGTCAGGAGGCACAGGGGAGGATTTTCCTCCTGGGCCGGAGTCGCCTCCGGGGGTAACTCCCGTCACACGTCGCTTAAGGAGGCACCGGGAGACAGAGGGTCGCACTGTAGTTGTCTTTTTATTCTCCGTTTACACACACTTTTTGTCATCTCTCCCTCTAACCACGCTTCCCTCGCGCCCGTACCCTCTAACTCTTCCGCTCCCACTCGCGCATGCGCACTCCCCCCTCGCGTCTCTCTCTCTCTCTCCTCCGTCACACACAAGCCAATCTCCACCACCCGCAACACTACCCCCACTCTGGATGGTAATGGCATAATACCACTCCAGCACAGTAACATTATCAATAACCAAATCACCCACTAGTGGGAATTGCACTCACAGGGACAGTGGTGATAACATTACATTAGGCACAGTGAGGTGGTGACAATATGAGGCTCAACTACAAGACGCATACTCATTCACAATGACTAGAGTGCCATGGGGGAAGAAATTAAAACACATGCTGGTGATCAACAAAAGGTGACCGGCTTTAACGCCAGCAAATCCTGGGATAAGGCACATATCGCAAATTACAGCGTGTATTATCAAACGTGTAGACAACACTGACAGTACATTTTTATATTCTTTTTTTTTTTTTAAACAAAATAACAAAACCATAAAGTCATAACCATATAGCATGTGCTGTAATAACAAAACACTAGAAAAATGACATCAACCAATTTCAACCAAGGACTGCATGAAACTATCAAGTGCCCTCCTTCATAGCCTAGGTGACCCAGGTGCCAAAACGGTTGGGTGGCCTACGTGGGCGTGTCGGTCGTTGAACCTGTGGACCCCTCAGGTGTGACTCACCCACCGCCCCCCCACCATCCTCATGCTCAACATGGGAAGGAGTGGGTGGAATGAGCACACCTGAAGCGGGGCCGGACGCAGACGAGGTGACGGTGCTTGGACCGTCATCAAGCGTGGTCGAGAACAAGTCGCGCAACCCTAAATCACTGTCCGATGGACCATTGGATACAGATGGGGGTGGGACCTCTGTAGGTGTCCATCTTGAGGCTTGGTCCAGAGCCCAGTCGTTGTCCAGGGGCTCGCGACAGAGGTAGTGCTTTAGCTGATCATGATGAACCGCTTTCACTTTGGATCTTGGGTTCTTCTGGATGCGATACACTAAATCGTCCAATTGTCCAAGGACAAAGAACGGCCCCTCGTATGATGGGAGAAACTTCTTCACCCTGTTCTTAACTTGACGGGTACCCTTCACAAAATACCACACGGGATCTCCAATCTTGTACTGGGTGTGGCAGCAGTTCTTGTCATATTGTCTCTTTGCGCGTGTGACCGACTCACCCAGAGCTTCTCGGGAGATCGTATGGGCCAGCTCCAGCCTTTCGCGCATCTGTTGGATGTACTCTGGACCCGATGGTTGGTTCTCTGGGTCGGGAGGCAGCCCTGCAACAAGGTCCACTGGTTCACTCACTTCTCGGCCAAACATCATGAAGTTGGGCGTGAACCCGGTGGCACTGTGCTTGGTCGCCCTGTAGGCCATGACGGCGTAAGGGACCATGAGATCCCAGTCCCAATGGCAACGGTCTGCGGAGGTGGCCAGGATCTTTTGAAGGGTGGCATTAAAACGTTCCACCTGGCCATCTGACTGTGGTCTGAACGGTGTCGTGTGAGTCTTTTTGATACCGAACAAGCTGCACATTCCTTGGAACACTTCAGATTCAAAGTTGCGTCCTTGGTCACTGTGCAGTGCGTGAGGTATCCCGTAGCGGCACACCCACTCAGATGCGACGACTTCGGCGACAGTCACAGCTCGTTCATCAGGGAGTGGAAACGCCTCTGTCCATTTCGTGAAATAGTCTTGTATCACGAGCACGTACCGGTTTCCGCGCTCCGTTTCATTGAGTAGTCCCATAATGTCCAGGGCAATGCGCTCCATTGGGGCCCCCACCCTTACAGTTCCCATTGGAGCTTGCGGCCTTTTGAGTGGGCGGGCCCTCGACGCACAGCTGGTACAAGTCCGACACCAGAGGGCGACATCCTCTCGCATGTGGTACCAGTAGTATCGTGTTTGTAGTCTGGCCACGGTCCGCTCTACACCAAAATGCCCACCCACGGCTCCGTCGTGCATCTGCTTCATCACTTCAGGTTGTAGCTTGCGTGGCAGCAGAATTTGTGGGTAGAATTGGGTGTCGTCTAGGCAGTAGAAGCGACGAGCCAGGACCCCATCTCTGAAGTAGAGTCGTTTCCATTGCGACCAATACGTCTTAACGGCTGGGCTGCATGGCGCAACTGCAGTCCAAGGGGGGCGCTCGCTGCTGGCCCTCATCCAGGCGCGTATGGGTGCAATGTCGGCATCCGCGTCCTGGGCTTGGCTCAGCTCTCCCATGGTCCAGCCAGGAAACAAAGACGCAGTATCAGGGGTATCAGTCACATATATTCTCTCGGTCAGTTTAACTTCATGCACGTTAGTGTTCATGTTTTGATCTAAAGTCTCAGTGTTGGGTGTAGGGGTGCTCTGACTTACCCCCACTAGACCCAACACTGTGGACGTGGGTCGTTCCTCTACCCCCACTGGACTCGGCGAAGGGGAACGGCAGTCAGAGTCCAAGTCACACTGGACTGCCCGATGAGCGATGTCCTTTGAGTGCGAGGAGGGCTCTTGTATTTTACACGCACAGGATTGTCGACAGGGCCTTCTGGAGAGACCATCTGCATTGGAGTGCACACGACCCGGACGGTGGACGATTTCAAAGTCGTATTCAGCAAGCTTCTCGAGCCATCGAGCTAACTGCCCCTCTGGCTCTCTCATTCTCGTTAGCCACCGTAAGCTGCTGTGGTCCGTGCGCACCTTGAAGTGTCGTCCCAGGAGATATTGGCGGAAATGGGACGTGAAATCCGCAATGGCCAGTAGCTCACGTCTCGTGGTGCAGTAATTTTGTTCAGTTTTCGCCAGCTTACAACTGCCACAAGCCAGCACACGCTCGACGCCCTGCTGCACTTGCGACAGTACAGCCCCGAGACCAGCGTCACTTGCATCAGTGTCCAGAATCATATCGCCACAGTCAAGAGGATAACCAAGGACCGGCGCTGAGGTGAGGCGACACTTGAGTTCGTCGAAAGCTGCTTGGTGTTCGGTGTGCCACTGGAAGTGAGCGTTCTTCTTAGTCAAGTTGTGCAGGGGTTCAGCAATCGAAGCAAAATCTTTCACAAAACGACGGTAATACGAGGCCAGACCAATGAATCGTCTGACCTCCTGGATCGAGGTCGGGGTGGGCCATGTCTGAACTTTCTGGACTTTGCTGGGGTCGGTGGCCACACCGTGCTCCGATACTATGTGGCCAAGGTACGCAACTTGTCGTCGGAAGAGGCAACACTTAGCTGGTTTCAGTTTCAGGTTAGCACGCTGGAGTCTGTCGAACACCTTGCTCAAACGCTGAAGCATCTCGCCCACGTCCTTGGCCAGTACAATTATGTCATCTAAATAGACCAAGCAGGTCTCCCACTGCATGCCAGCCAGCACCCGGTCCATCAGCCTCTGGAAGGTCGCTGGAGCGTAGCAAAGGCCGAATGGCATGACATTCCATTCAAAGAGGCCTGTCCTTGTACAAAAGGCGGCGGCTTTGCGTGCTCTTGGGGTCAACTCTACTTGACAGTAGCCCGAAGCAAGGTCTAACGTGCTGAACCATTTGGCATTGGAGAGTGTATCCACCGTATCCTGGATACGGGGCAGCGGGTACGCGTCAGTTATGGTACGGTCGTTAAGGGCTCTGTAGTCTATGCAAAGACGGTACGTGCCATCCTTTTTACGCACCATAACGATGGGCGATGCCCAGCTGCTGTGGCTCTGTCGAGCAACACCGCTTTGCAGGCTGTCGCGGATCTGCTGGTCTGCATGTTGCTGTTTTTCTCCAGCCATCCTCCTGGGCGGCTGTTTGACTGGAGCTCCAGGACGAGTCACGATGTCGTGTTGGACAAGACTAGTTCGGCCGAGGTCGGTGGGCCCTGTGGAAAACACATGTCCATAAGTGCACAGTAGACGCTTAAGTTGGAGCTGATCACAGTCATCGAGGTCCGTGGCACTCTGGGCATAGAGCTCTTGCAGATGATGAGGGACCACAAGTGGGCTAGTGGGTGTGTCCCTGGCTGGGTGTCCACTGGGAGGTTGCACGACCTCAGCTGGTTGTAGGAGCCCGGCAATGGATCCTTCTTTAATAGTTACAGATTTGTTGCCCGGATTGAATAGTCGAATGGGGACAGTCTTGGAAGGCTGTGCATGGATCAGGACTCTGGCAACGAGGACTTTGTGTTTCTCAACAAAGCCTTTGGTAGGACTGAGGATCATGTTGTCCAAGGTCACCACCCCTAAATTTACATCACCCTTCACCATAAACTCCTGCCAACAACAACAGTTCTGGATACTCTCACCGCCCGTGACTTTGGGCGGCCTTCAGCTTGGTAGTAGGGTACTTCCTCGCCGAACAGGACAATGCGGCGTCGGCCGAAATCGAGGCGGGCTTCGGCTCCAGCGAGAAATGGATGCCCTAGCAGCACTTCGTTGCCAGATATGTCAGCCACTACGAAATCAACGGTCACCTGACGGTTGCTGATCTCAATGGGTACCTGGGCCTCACCCAGCACGGGCACTTCTCCTGGCCCCACCCCCACCAGAGTCTCGACAGCCGATGGTTGCAAAGGTGGCCTCACGTCCGGGTGGATGGCGTTATAATAGTGCAGCGGCAGCACGCTTCTTCGGGCCCCACTGTCCAAAACGGCGCCTACTTTTAATTCGTAGAGGTGTACGGCGATGCACATTTCCTTGGTGGGCATGGTCGAGGCAGGGCTGCCACCCGAGTTGCTGCCCAAAGTTGAAGTCTTGGTGGTTTTCCGAGGAGAAGGACACTGTTTTTGAATATGGCCCAGCCTTGACAGTTGTGGCAGCGAACACCACTCTTTTTCAAGTCTTTGCGTTGGTCCGGCATTGAGGGCATGTTTTGGATGAATTTACTGGGTGAGAGGCTGGTGTTAGATAGAGCTTCAGTGAGGGGCTCCTCCTTCTCTCGGACGACAGCAGCCCGGGGTCGACATCCAGCAGCGTAACGTGCTCCCAACTGCATGGCGTTGGTGACATACGACGCAGCCCTTTTGGTGGTCTCATGTTGGCGGGCTATTTCATATGCATGAGCTAGTGTTACCGGCCTTTTCTCCAACAGCTTCTGGACCATTTCAGCATCACCTAAACCATTTGTGAACACTTCAACAGCAATGGAATCTTGCTCAGTTTCTGCTTTGTCACCATAAGCTACAGCAATCCTCCCACAAATGTCATCCCTGAACACATGCAGGGCCTCCCCCTGTTTACGCACCCGCTGCCGGAGTTCTACAGCGACTGCGGCTGCATGATCAGAAGAGGGGCCGTATGCTGTTTCGAGCTCATCCACCAGGCGGCGATAATCCCACTTCCCTGAGCGTGGGTTACGGTGGACGATGGCGCCTGCTGCTCCAACCAAACAGAATTTCAACTGTGTTGTCATTGTCTTTTCCGACCAATAATTTCCCTCGGCGCAGCTCTCGAACCTGTGCAGAAATTCTCTCCATGGGGTGCTGCCGTCATACTGGCCAGGACGTAAAGTGGGGATCCTTTCTCTGGGATCATCATCGTCGTCACTATTTGATCTGGGCTGACGAAACAACTTATGGGTCCGACCCTGCCCAGAATGACACTGAGGGCATGCTGGGTTTTCCTGACAGTCCACTGCATTAATCTGCTCGCATTCCATAAACTTGTTGGGGGCTGGTGTGCTATGTACAAAACTTCCCAAGTGAGCAGAGGCGAATGGGTTAGAGTATATTGTTTTCGCTTGTGGGGTGGGGGCTGAATAATCATGCATACTGTTCGTGCTGTGGAGGCGGCAACAGTCGTCATCAATAAAGGGATTTGTCCGGGAAAGCTGTGGCGGGGTGAGCAATTCCTCCCCATTAACACACGTGCTTGCACAACTTGCAACACACAAAAATGGGTTATAATGTTCACATTTTGCCACAGGCTTGTCTTGGTTAGCTCCTTTAATCCACTCAGCACTTTTGGGGACATCATCCGGTAGCACACATGGGTAATTAGCTCCCAGTCCAAACTTTTCACGGGGTTGGCGAGCGGCAGCCATCGTGAGTTAGCTTAGCTACGGCTAATGGACGTCGTTAATCCACTACTTTTGCGTTCGTATTTCTCGGTGCTCACCCTCCTCTTGACAACGTGAGAGAGAGTCCCTTCGTGGTCGCCAGTGTTACACCTTTTCCTGCTCAGTCTCCCAACTGTGGTCAGGAGGCACAGGGGAGGATTTTCCTCCTGGGCCGGAGTCGCCTCCGGGGGTAACTCCCGTCACACGTCGCTTAAGGAGGCACCGGGAGACAGAGGGTCGCACTGTAGTTGTCTTTTTATTCTCCGTTTACACACACTTTTTGTCATCTCTCCCTCTAACCACGCTTCCCTCGCGCCCGTACCCTCTAACTCTTCCGCTCCCACTCGCGCATGCGCACTCCCCCCTCGCGTCTCTCTCTCTCTCTCCTCCGTCACACACAAGCCAATCTCCACCACCCGCAACACTATGGTCAAATACGTATAGGTCCCTCTTTAGCCAATGGGATGCCAGGAAAATGCCAGTAATAGCCAATAACAGAGCAGCTGTAGCTTTCGTATCCTGAAACTTATTTCGTAACTAGAGGCAATATTTTCCCGTTGAGAAGTTTCGTAACTTGAACCTTTCGTATGAAGGGACGTTCGTAAGTAGAGGTACTATGGCGTTAGATTTGTGCCACAATTCCGTGCATAACAAAATGTGTTTCGTACGTACAAAATGTGTTTCGTACGTACCAAAAATGTGTTTCGTACGTACAAAATGTGTTTCGTGCGTACAAAACAGCACGCTTGCTACGTCTCTCCTCAACACGTACGAAACTTTGATTTACGCTTGCGATGCAAGGGTCGAGGCGTAATATTTGTGCCACAATTCTTAACCAATCAGGAGTCGGACAGGAGAGCAAATCCTGATTGGCTGTTTAATATCCAATCAGGCAAAACTTTGACAACGTGTCGTCACGCCGCGTTGCATCATGGGCACTTCTTCGAGTTTTTTTTGTTTTTGTTTTGTTTACTAGCACTCGGTGCTTTCCTGTTTGTATTTTATCTGCATTTCTGCTGACTTTTATTTACTTAACAAAAGTTTTGTTATATTACGGGGTGAAGCAGCTCCCAACTGCTTTCCTGCTTAGCGGAAGACAAGTTTTAGCCCTCATGGGACCGTTGGATGACCGTTGGGGGGGACGCTAACTTCCGAATCGAAGACTACTTTCAACATTTTCATTACGGTAAGTAGCATAAAAGTAGCATCTTTTAACTTGGCCACTATCACACACAGGCTTCCAAGACAATCAAAATTGTATGTAATAGTTACATACACGACATTGGCAATGGATGTGCATAGTTATGATGAAGAAAAAAAAATCGCCACCCCCTTTCTTTATTTTCTTATGCATTTTTAGTGCCTAGTGCCACCAAATGTATATCGTGTAACTAACAGACAGAAAAAAACATGGAATGTCCAAAAGCACGGTTAACACAATGCCATAGTTACTGATTTTTAAGTACGTTAGTGATATTGATTAGAAAATCGTGGAAAATTACGAGATATCAGCTCTTGAATTCAATTCACGAGTTAATTTTGTTGTCATTACCTGTATACTTGTGCACATAAATGCCATCTCAAACAAATCACTAAAGCAGCCTTTTACCACCTAAAAGACTTCGACAGAAGGGTTGCATGCTCCATACCAGAAGAACCTGACTCGTGCTTTTATTTCCAGTAGACATGATTATTGCAAAGGTCTTCTGACTGTTCTCCCTCAAAAGAGCATCACATTATAGCTGCCGAGGTTATGAAGTGGTTACCCTTAGTTGTACTAGACATTTAACATGAGCAAGAAACTGTAGAAACATGGATGGTCACATTGTTTTCCCATAACTACATGAAGATGGATGGATATGATTGTTTCACGTTTTACAATTAATAACCTTGAGCTTTTGTTTGTTTCCAATTTACCAGGTAAACCAATCCAGATTGCGCATCGTTTCTATATCCGGGTCACAGTCATCAATAAGATGTCTAAGGATAGAGAGTACAGCTGAGATGGATGGGACGGCGATGGATGGCTCCACAATAGCAGTCTACCATGCCTACTGTGTGTAAAACTTGAAATAAAAACTGCAAAGATGCACTGTAACTGAGGACGATTCATTTGATTTAAAAACAAAATGTACAGTTTGCTGTTTGTTGATCGATAATGCATCATTAAGTGTCAATTACAAATACAATGTGTAATATATTTTCATCTGTGGAACCTCTTGGGTCTTGCATTCTCAATACATCATCGTGAGTACAGTACTCTGAGGTCTTCTTGGTCAATGATGGGCAAATGTGCAGTGTGTGCACTTCCGCACTTTAATCTTGAAACCATAAATGTGTCATGTACTGCATTGGCACTGTACCTGCAATAGTATTTTGGTTATTGTTTACAGGTTGTTCCGAATACAGTGTGTGTGACACTTTTTATTTTTCTAATTGTCAATGATACTGTTTGCAAGACACATTTAAATAAGTTCAGTAAAAGTGTCGACAACTTACAGGAGAAAAAATATTTTAAAAATGTTTGATTTGGTATGCTGCAAAACAGGCCATTACAACTATTCGAACTTCAAATTATGATAGTCCAATGTTAATGTTGTCATTCTTCAGGAGCTCTTGATTTCTCTGCTGTCAAGCTCAAGCTTCACGTTCTGACTCTTCCTACAGACATTTTAATAACTAAGTCAAATTGGTCTCATCAGCTGGCTCAAAAACGTCAGGAATTAGGGCTGCACAAAATTGGAAAATCATGCAATATGCGATTTTGCTGAATATAGCAATAGATATTGCAATATTTAATATGGATCTAAAGAAATGACTGATGATGATTTTATTATCTAATGAACAAATTATATTTCTCATGCAGTAAAATGTATTCAGAGTTATTTAATTGTAATGACTTCAATAATGTTCAACTAGTGGATGGTGGTGCACATTTTAGCAAGTGGCTGACTGGTCAAATTCAGATAAAAGCATAAAATTCCATATGAAACTTATTGCATGTCTGTTATATGCATATTGCATGGGCCAATAGCGCGATATCAATATTTTTTCCACTCCACTTCTTCATCTTCTGCTTCTCGTGGTGTTTTTGACACTTCTGTTGTGGTGTCATCAGGTGCATTCTGTGTCCTTTGTCATCTTTGTTGCCTGGTAATAAAAACAAAACCCAAGGTTAGCGCTCAGCCTCAGATTTTTAATTGTCTGTTGTTATGGAAAAATGACAAGATCAACCATGTTTTTCACGTTAGTAAAACAATTATTTTGGGCAAACATGTTTATTTCAACAGCTGCTAGTCATGGTGTATGGTTGTCTTGTAACCAAAATGAATTCAATTCTTACGTCAATAACTATGGCATTGGACTGCCAAACACAGTGCTCTTAGGTATTCAATGTTTTCTATTATTCACGATATACCTTTAGTGGTACCAGGCACTAATTACTAAAGAAAAATGGATGGTCTAACATTTTCTTTTCTACTTCTTATACAACGCCACTCATGATGGCATGCATTGTTTAAGATTGTAATGATAGTAGCACGATCAAAAGAGGACAAAACTATAGGATTTACTGACTTAAATACAGTACAGTATTTTGTAACTTACCATAATGAAAACGTAAGTAGCAGGTTAGCCTCTTCTCTTTTTTTTCTTCTATTTTATGCCGTCATCCAACATCACCATGAGCGCTAAAACTTGTTTTCCCTCCTTCTTCCGCTAAGCAGGAAAGCAGTTAGGAGCTGATTCATCCCGTAACATAACAAAACTTCTATTAAGTAAATAAAATTCAGCAGAAATACAGACAAAAATTCAAACAGGAAAGGACCGAGTGCTTGTTAAAAAAAAATAAAAAATCGAAGAAACGCCCATGATGCAACGCGGCGTGACGACACGTTGTCAAAGTTCTGCCTGATTGGATATTAAACAGCCAATCAGGACTTGCTCTCCTGTCCGACTCCTGATTGGTTAAGAATTGTGGCACAAATATTACGCCTCGACCCTTGCATCGCAAGCGTAAATCAAAGTTTCGTACGTGTTGAGGAGAGACGTAGCAAGCGTGCGCGAGGACTGTTTTGTACGCACGAAACACATTTTGTACGTACGAAACACATTTTTGGTACGTACGAAACACATTTTGTATGTACGAAACACATCTTTGGTACGTACGAAACACATTTTGTACGTACGAAACACATTTTGTTACGCACGGAATTGTGGCACAAATCTAACGCCATAAGGTACCACTGTACTAGGCAATTCACACCCCTAGTAAGCGTTAAAAGGAAGGTCGCGGAGCGATGACGGGAGAGCGAGGCGACGGGGGGAGGAGAAAATTGTTTTGGAGGGAGTTGTGGAATAAACATGGCAGTCAGCGTTTGCTCACCAAAAGCACGTTCTTGTGTATTTTTTCCTCACGGAGAGTGTTCCAGAACGTGACACAGGACACGCTACATTGGTGGCAGCGGTGGGATCGTGTGTGTTTCCCGCAAGAATTTTTTTTTTGTGGAACGTTTTCTCTCCGGGAATCTACCGAACTTTCTACTCAGCTAGCCGGTTAGCAGTACTGCTTTGGAGAGGCATGTTGGGAGAAGTGAAACGCGGAAGTTTCAACGCGGACATGAAGGAAGATTTTTACGGGAGTGCAACCCTGTGGACTGGTGGCGTGACTGGAGTGAGAGTCGAGTTCCCGGCACGGTTCGCGGGGACAACGAGAAGCCGTTTGCTACCTGGGTAAAGCAGTTTGAGGCTGCCGTCCACGCACACGGCAGGAGCGGGAGTTACTTCGCTACGTTGGCGAGTCTCCTCCCTACGAGGCTGGACGGCCCGGCTTTTTTGCTGTGGGACAGTTTGGTGCCGGTGGTCCAGTGTGACTATGAGAGAGTTAAGGAGAAGTTGAAAGAGGCTTTTGGACAGAAGCAGTTCCTCCTTTATTTTCAGACATGCATTAATGCACGGACCCGCCAGCCTAATGAGAGTCTGGATGTGTATGCATCTGATGTTTCCAGGCTCGTGGCCGAAGCGTTTCTGGATTATGACCGATACGCCAGGAATGGCAAGATTTTCAGGCAGTTTCTTGCTGGCCTTTACCCTGCCCTTCAGGCTATGTGCCACGAGCAAGGGGCCACGGATGTGAATGAGGCCTTGATCGTCGCGGGACGTTGTGAACGGGCCAGGCAAGCTCTGAGAGTAGGCGCAGCCCCGTCGCTCTACTCCATCCCACAACCTACAGTCCCTTGATTCATCTGCTCGGAGTGTTGTGGACTGTATTGAGAATGCAACGGAGAAGCTGGTCCATGCCTTGGAGCGACTTACTTCGAGGATGGACGTCTGTAGACGGAGGTGAGAGATTTAAGATCCCGTACCCAAGAGGATGAATGTGGTGGCCGTCGCTCCTCTTTTCCTGGGGCTCGCCAGCTGAGTCCAGGGGAGCAAGGTGGACGACGTGCTTGTCACTGCGAGTGTGGCGGAGTTCGCTGCAGGTCCATCTCCCGGGACTTCCTGAGGAACGACAACGAAAGAGGCCGGTCTCCACAGCGTGGAAACTAGGGGTGGGACAAAAAACCGATTCGACCGAACCATCGTTCGTCAAGGGGAGCTAAACGACCGTATCGGTAGCAGACTCGTCAACCGATACAAAATCCGCCGCGAATCCTTAGATACGTTGCTTGTAAAGCTGTGGACCGGATATCGCGTGGCTATGAATCGATTGCGAGTGAGGCTTTATGGTTTTCATAACAATAGCAAGAGTTCTGCGCCGTGCTCTAATTGTTTTGTTTACGTTTCAGTAGCATCACTATTCAAGCTACTTCCGTGTTTACAGATAGCTAGCAAAGTAGCGCTCAGAGACGCTTCATTCCCCGGATGTTGTAAACATAATGCAAAGACGTCACGCACCTTTTTGGGGGGCCCGCCCACCGTCAACGCCGGACTCGCGACACGTCACGGGATAGTGTGCGTGCGCACGCGCGTGCGTCACAACGAGTGACAGCATGCAACTGAAGACAGTAGTAGCAGGAGCCCATGGCTATCGAGTCCTCTCGGTGCACTTGTATGTCCCAGCGTTGGTACTGCGCGTGAGCCAAAAGAATAACTTCCCTGACGATACAATGCATGGATCCAAACTACACAGGTATGTCCCACAGCCAACACACCAGCTAAGCTAAAAGCATACTGCAAGCATCTCATTAGCATGAGCAGCCGATAGGAGTACTGAGACGTGCCCGCAATTACGTCATCAAACTCAAAATGAACGACAGCCCCCCCCCCAAAAAAAAAATCATGAACCGTTGTGATTCTGTGGTCATCATCGTGTCTCAGATTTAAAAAAAAAAAAGAAAAAGAAAAAAGTCATACATTAAAGGGAAGGGTACTTTTGGCAATATTTTTTTTTTTATATATTAAGTGGTTTAAAATGTGTTTGATAGATTTATTGTTCCATAAGGTGGCTTCATATTTCTTTTGGCTGGATGGTAGGTTTATTGAAACTGATACATTTTTCAGTCATACGTCCAGCCCTTTGTTGCAGTCTATTTAAATAATTGATTCAATATATGAAAATATAGAAGACATTTTTGTTGTTGTTTTTTTAACATGTTTGAAGATACTGTAAAAAATTGTGGTTTTAAGATTGTCTACAAGCAAAAAATGTCACGATAAGTTTTGAATATTGAAATGAATCGTATCCAATCGAAAATTGTATCATTCCCAAACTTAATCGAACCGTATCGAACCGTTCTGTTCTGAAAGATAATCGTTTTTAAATCGAATCGCAACCTGTGTATCGAGATACATATCGAGTCGGCCTCATGTCAGAGATTCCCACCCCTAGTGGACACCAGGGAGGATTCAGCGACAGAGAGTTGTCTCCCCACCAGCAGGGGACCTGCAAGCCCCTGCTACGACTCCTCGCCACCCCGACATCGTAGCAAGAGGCCGAGGGGGCAGCCCTACACTGAAGATCGGTAGGCGAGACTTGGAGTGAGGTTTTTGTCTCCCTCCCGGCGTTCGCCCTCAACCCCACGGGCTGTGCCAGGGAAACGGCCAGTAGCTGTCACCGAGACCCAGATACCAGTGTTGCCATCAGCGGGTCACAGCAACGACTCAGCAGCGCCCCTATCACCCAGTTGGTGGAATCCTGTTTGGTGGGTGAGTCGGAAACTACTGCCTACATTAGGGGGACCGTCGAAAGTGTTGATGTGTTAATGAATTCTGGTTCTAATGTTGTTGTTTTTTTTTTTTTTTGCCTTGACAAGATGGCGTGCGCCAGTGTATCTGGCGACTCTCGTCTTGGCTGTTTGTTGATGGCGCTGTGAGCTACAGCAGCCGTCTTTGTCTGTCTTCTTGTCATGTGGCGTTTCGTCTTTTGTGTGGACCCGATTTGGACTGGACTGTTCTCGGCGGTTTGCCCGTGATATTCCTCGCGGGACGGTGTCGGAGCCCGGCGGCTGCGCCCATTCAGCGGCATGCCTGCACTAGCACGGTTTCTGTTGGGGGAGTGTCGGGGCCATCCGACTTCCCCACCGGGCACCTGTGGGTGGCTTGTGTCTTTTGTGCCAGGAAACAGGCAGCATTTTTCACAGCCCCTCTCTGCACGGAGGAGAAGTTGTCTCTGCTGAACAGTCTGCGCTGGTGAGCTGGATGGATGGCGCTTATGGAGTGGACTGTTCTCTGCGTTATTTCTGATGGGGGAGTGTCGGGGCCATCCGACTGCCCCACCGTGCACCTGCTTGTGTTTTTTGCGCCAGGAAACAGGCAGCATTTTTCACAGCCCTTATGCTAGGAGGAAATGTCGGCTCCACTGGACAGTCTACGCCGGTTAGCTCGGATGGCGGTGGAGCTGAGGACGCGAACGTTGCCGCTGGGCGCAGTGGTGTACGTGGGTCGTGGAATGGATGGAGGTTCGGCGCTTGGAGAAGAGGCTGTTTGGATGGGACTGGAAAATTGGACCATTCTTTTTTGTGTGTATGGTGCTCATCGCGAACGCAGCAGCTGCTTGTTTATGAGCTAGCTTATAAGTAGTGTTGTTCCGATACCGATACTGGTATCGGCAGAGGTGCCGATACTGCATTAAAACAGTGTATCGGTATCGGTGACTACTCACAAGTAACATGCCGATACCATTAATTCCAACTCTAATATAGGATTTTGGATGCAGCATCTTGTGTCTTGCTCGTGCACGACATTCACTGGTATGTGACATGTTCACTGCATGCCGATCTAAGATATCCTATTGGCCCTTGAATGCTCTGAACCAATGGCAGGACAGCTTTTTCATGTTGAGGAAAAAAAAATCTTAAGTATCGGTATGGTATCGGTATTGGCCGATACTGCAAAGATGGGTATCGGTAACGGAGGCCAAAAAACGGTATCGGAACAACACTACTTAAAAGCAAACTTAGCTTGTAGCAAACGTGTGTGACGTCATGCATGCTGAGATCACATCTCTGATCAACTGCTGAAAGGAGGCTGATTCTGTCCTCTTTCATCTAAAAACTGCTTCAAACATCAAAGCGTATGTAGGGATGGAAGAATGTTGATTTGTTGCGATTGTATTGTATTGGTGTTAATATTTTATGTTATGTTTGTTTTTTTGTCTTTCTGAAAGCGCTTTGTGACAGTTCAGGCTGTTTGAAAGCGCTATATAAATAAACTTCAGTTGAGTTGAGTTGAGTTGAGTTATCTTGGAGGAGTTCAAAATGTCCATCCCAACTTTGCGTAAACGTGTTTTGAATACACAGTACATGTTTGCACATGCAGTGAATGGACAACTGTGGGACACCTTAGGAACTGTGACACTTCCTATAATGCTGGGGGCAAATCCTATGAATAAACAGTGCATGTTGTGCGGGGGGCTACACAAGCAATTTTGCTGGGCTTTGATTTCATGCATCAAACTAATTCCGTTATGGATGTGGGCTGCACGTTACTCATTATCGGGGACGTCAACATTCCTCTCCTCCAGGAGACAGACCTTATTCCAACATGTTGCAATGTTTCCATGCATGTTGACGTTAGGTTCCTCCTTTCAGTGAAATGATTGTTCTGGTTTGGGTTGAGCCTCCCTGCATTATTGGACCACCCCTTGGCACCTACATTATTAGGTTATGTAGAACCTGAGGTACGTGAAAGTTTGGGACTAGTGGTGGCGCGCTCAGTAGCGCCTGTGAATAATGGGTGCACTGTGGCGCGGTTACTTAATCAAAATAACCAAGAGCTAAAATTACATTCTGGCTCTCATCTGGGGGTCTTTCACCGTGTTAACGAATGTGACGTACTTACCCCTGCAGAGTGTTTTGGTTTTGAAGTGGGGAATGCCCCCTTGCCAGATCTAACTGATGGGCTGTTGTCGGATGATCAAAGGCGGCAGCTGCAGGTCCTGCTGGGGAAGCATTGGGGCCTGTTCAGCCAGGCTCTAGATGGGGTGAGCAACCCTAATTTGATTAAACATCACATTAACACTGGTAGCCACACCCCAATAAACAACGGGTACCTCCCCAGACAAGCGTAAAGAAATCAATAGACAGGTGCAGCGCTTATTGGAGGAGGGTGTCATTGAGGAGAGCTGCAGCCCATGGTCATCCCCTGTAGTTCTTGTTAAGAAAAACAACAACACGTGGCGATTTTGCATGGATTATAGGGGTCTTAATGCAGTGACTATTAAAGACTCCCATCCATTGCCCCGGGTTGATGATTCACTGGATGCATTGCCTGGAGCCCTCTGGTTCAGTACCTTGGATTTTTCCTATGGTTACTGGCAGATAGAGGTGGCCCAGGAAGACTGTGAAAAAACACCCTTCACCACTGGTCAGGGCCTTTACCAGTTCAGGTCTATGCCCATGGGACTCACCAATGCACCGGCGACATTCCAGCGGGTTATGGAGCTGGTGTTTAAGGGGCTGCCAGGGGCTGCCATGGCATATCTGCTTGGTCTATCTTGACGACATACTAATATTTAGTAAGTCGTTCGAGGAGCACCTGTTGGCGCTTGAACAGGTCTTCTCCCAGGTGGGGGCTGCTCCACTGCGGCTGAATGCGAAGAAGTGTCAACTTGCCTGGGACCATGTTGTTTTCCTTGGTCATGTTGTGACTGCTGAGGGGTTGCGTCCAGACCCCAAAAACACAGACTAGGTGAAGTCTTGGCCTTTGCCACAGTCTGCTACTGAGGTGCGTGCCTTCCTGGGTCTTTGTTCTTACTACAGGAGGTTTGTGAGGGGTTTTGCCCAGGGTGCTGCTCTCCTCTGTCAGCTCACAGGGAAGGATGCACCATTCTTATGGACCTCCGAGTGCCAGGTGACTTTTGACTTACTTCGGGATGCTCTTTGTTCTGAACCTATCATGAGGCATCCAGACTTCTCCCACCGTTTCATTCTTCATACCGATGCTTCACAGGTGGCAGTCGGGGCAGTGCTGGCGCAAGACGCCGATGGTCAGGAGAGAGTGGTCGCGTATACTAGCTGCTCTCTCACAGCAGTCTAACGCCAGTGGTCAACATACGATAGGGAGTTGTGGGCGATAGTTTGGGCAGTTCGTCATTTCAGACACTACCTGGGCCTTCGCCCCTTCACCATTGTTACGGATCACCAGCCATTGGTCGGTCTCCGACGTCTCCCAATTGACAACGACAGAACGGGGCGTCGGAGCCGTTGGGCCCTTGAACTGGACGACTGGGTAATTGTGCACAAAACTGGGGCGCAACATACTAACGCCAATGCACTATCACGGAGGCCGGTTCCCAGTGGCGAGTTGGTCGTTGGGGATGTCCATGATATGGCAGGCGGTCCCGTGCACACGGGTACCCAAACGGGGCTGGCCGATGCCCTCAGTTCTATAAGTACTGTGGTCGTCCTCCGCCGCCCCTGTAGTGGGTTCCTTTCCGAGCCACCAAGCTAAGTCAGACCAGAACTTGATTTACACACTGTCTCACAATGGGTCTCATGTCCAGGAACTCCAGCAGCAGTACTCTGACATTGCTCAGGTGTTGGTCTGGCTGGAGGAGGGCCGGAGACCCCCTTGATGGAGGTTGAAGGCAGCGAGTCAGAGTTTGAGGAGATTTTGGCGTGAGTTTCACCCGCTTGTTTCCATTGATGGACTACTGTGCAGGATTGTGTGGCTGACTGACATGGGGCGGACGACACAGGTGGTGGTCCCAGCTGCGTTGGTCTCTGAGGTTCTCTCCCAGCTGCATGGCACACCGCTGACAGCTCACCTGGCATACAGGCGTGTTGTGTCACGTGCCAGGAGTGTGTGTTATTGGCCCTGTTATTATTGGTGTGTTACTGGTTATGGACAATGATATCAGGACCTGGTGTGATCAGTGCTATGCATGCCAGAGGAGGAAGTCCCCACTGCCACAATATCAGGCCCCCATGAGAACCTCGCAGATGGTGAGAGGCCTTTCCAGCGTGTCACCGCCGACATACTGGAGTTGCCACTCACCTCCAAAGGCAACCGTTATGTCCTGGTTGTCGAGGACTATTTCACTAAGTTTGTCAACTTGTATGCCATCCGCGATCAGAAGGCCACCACGGTCGCTGAATGTCTCTTCCAGAACTATATCTTGGAACATGGGGTGATGGAGACCCTGCACACAGATATGGGAAGACAATTTGAGTCTGATGTGGTGAAACATTTGTGCCAACTGCTGGGCGTGAAGAAAATTCACACCACTCCTTATAACCCCAAATCTGATGGGATGGTTGAGAGGTTCAATAGGACGCTAATTGATCAGCTGGACAAAACCCATCTATCCTGTGAGGGGGAATCAGACTCTTTCCTGCTGCATGTTGCCTTTGCCTACAATACTGTGCACTCCAGTACTGGATTTACACCTTATTTCCTCACTCATGGCAGGGAGGCCCGGACGCCGGTTGAGATGGTCTTGGGACCAATGCTGCATGGCAGCCCGGAGGGCGTGCCCCCAGAGGACTTTGCTAGTTCTCTCCTTAGGCGTCTGGGGTCAGCTTTCGGCCAGGTAAAGGACAACAACATTGCGGCGATCAGGAAACAAAAGGCCTTCTATGATGTTAAGTTGAGGCATGATCCATATGAGGTCGAAGACCTTGTATGGCTGAATGACCCCACCGAGGGCCGCCGTAAATTGGCCCCACATTGGAAAGGGCCTTACGTAGTGAGGATAGGGATGATGAGGTGGGGGTTACTTATCAGATTGGTAGCCCGTTTGAGGACTCACCTTTGCAGACCGTCCACTATGACAGGTTGCAGCGTTACAATCTGCCTGTGGTTTTTCCCAGGGAGGGCTCCAGTGGAAGACTCCCTCTCCTCCCTCTCCTGCCCTGCTCATGGCACCGCCAGATGATGGCCTGGCTCATTGATAGGGACGGAGATGGTGCTTCTGCACAGTGTTTGGGTGAGTCTCCTGTTGCAGAATTTGAAGCTTCTAGGCTATCACGTTTCGGTAGGCCCTCACGACCTCCTACCTGGCTGGGGGTATATGTATGGGGTTGATCATTTTGTGTAGGCCTGTGTTTTACAACTTGTATGGGTTAGACATGCCTGTAATTTTGTTAAAACCCTGTTGATTTCAAATGTATTGTATTTTGTGTTGGGGTTGACAATGCTTTTAAAAAAAAAAAAAGTAAAAAAAAAATTGAATTGTACGGTTAATTTTGTGTTTCGCTGTTTTGTGGTTGTGTTGTGTTGTTTTTTCCACCTGTTGGATGTTTCGGGTGTATTGTTTGTGATTGTTTTTTTTTTCTCCTTCTTTTGTTTAATCTCGTTTATGTAAACGAGGACATTTCTTCTAGTTAGGGGAGGACGCATGTACGCGTTAAAAGGAAGGTCGCGGAATGATGACGGGAGAGCGAAGCGACGGGGGGAAGGAGAAAAGAGTTTTGGAGAGAGTTGTGGAATAAACGGGGCAGTCAGCGTTTGCTCCCCAAAAGCAATACATGTTCTTGTGTATTTTTTCCTCACGGAGAGTGTTCCGGAACGCGACACACTCGCTAGCAGGCTAAAAACACGTCCCCTAGTTAGAGAGTACCCATTGCTTATTTTCATACACTTCTATTACAATTTGGACTTTTGTGCTTATATTATACTTTATAAGGTCATATAATTTAAACAACTTTGACTGGATAAACATACCCTGAGTATGATAAAAAAAACTACTTTATGAATAATTCGCATAGCCCGTTTCTGTTAGATTACTAGTGGATTGATTGTACATTGATAAGTGTTCCCCTACACTTCAACACAATAGTTGAAGTATGGTTGTATCAACGTGCAATAAAGTATACGAAGTGCATTTTCATCCAAACAATATTTCACTTTATTAATAATTGAGAGGCATTTGGAGATTTTTGTTTTTATATGTCTGACGTGGGACTTCCATGTCAACTTCTTATCGATTATCACTCCTAAAAATTTGTATCTCATTTACATTTTCAATCTGAACACCGTCAATAACTATATGCAAATCATAATTATTCTTAACATTACCAAACGTCATAACTTTTGTTTGACATAAATTTAGAGATAATTTATTTATGTCCATCCACTTTTTGATAGATTTTAACGCTATGTTAACAACATTTACCAACTCATAATAAGAATTACTACTATAAAATATATTTGTATCATCTGCAAATAATATTAGCTTTAGTAACTGTGATACATTAAAAATATTGTTTATGTATACATTGAAAAGCTTTGGTCCCAATATGGAGCCCTGGGGAACACCACAAACAATGTCAAGTTCTTCTGATATATATTGGCCCATTTTGACGTATTGTACTCTTCCTGTTAAGTAACTTTTTATCCAGTCTCCAGCAATACCACGTATACCATATTGTCCCAGTTTATTGATCAGGATTGTATGATCTATTGTATCAAATGCTTTTTTTAAATCAACAAAGATACCAACTGCATATTTTTTCTCTTCCAGAGCATTTGTAATTCCTTCTATTGCATCAATTATTGCATGGAGGTAGTTCTTCCAGTTCTAAAACCACATTGTCCTTCATTTATTATTTTATACTTCTCGAAGAAGTTTTCAAGTCGATAGTTAAAAAGCTTTTCCAAAATTTTTGAAAACTGAGGCAATAGAGAAATTGGTCTGTAATTAGTAAAACTGTGTTTGCCGTCATTTTTATACAGAGGTATTACTTTGGCGATTTTCATCTTATTCAGGAAACAACCAGATTCAAATGATAAGTTAAAAATGTAAGTTAATGGTTTTACAATATTTAGAATGACCCTTTTAACCAAAAACATATCAATGTCATGACAGTCAGTTGATGTTTTACTTTGGCACATATGGACAATGTTTATCACTTCCTTGTCATTGATTGCTGAAAAAAAAAGTGAGGACGGATTTTTAGTAATTGTTATGTTTTGGTTGCTCCCTCCATGGTTTGGAATACCCGCTGCCAACTCTGGGCCAACATTTACAAAGAATTTGTTAAAATTATTTACGACATCATTCATGTATATGTATCATATCCATTAGTAAAATAATCAGGATACATTGTTTTTGCAGATTGTTGCTTAATTAAACCATTGAGAACACCCCAAGTTCTTTTTACATCGTTTCTATTTTCTGATAATAATCTTCTATAATATAACTGTTTACTATGTCTAATAATATCAGTTAATTTATTTTTGTATCTCTTATATCTTAATTCAGCATCCTTTGTTTTTGATTGTATATACAATCTGTAGAGATTATTTTTTATATTATTATATTTTTTTCTTCTTACAAGCATTAATTATTCCTTTTGTTAGCCAGGGCGTTTTTCTATGTCTTTTCTTAATACAATATTCCATCCTCGGACAATATTCATTATACAAATGGCAAAATATATTCACAAATTTACTATAAGCACTATCAACATCTTGGTCCATATAGACTGAACTCCAATCCTGGCGCTCTAAGCTATTGTTCAGAGCATTGATTGTTTCTTCATTTCTTATTCTCTTAGAAGTAATTATTCTTGAGTTGGCCATTCTTTTAAGTTCACAATTGTAAACTGTATAAACAGGTAAATGGTCAGTAATATCACAAATAAGCACACCACTAGAGGTATGTTTCTCCATGGTATTCGAATTTTTTTTAATCAATAATTGTAGCACTGTAAGCTGTTATTCTTGTTGGTTTTGTTATTGTCGGGTATAAAGACAGACTATACATAGTATCAATGAAATCATCAGTGGCTTTTTGTTTGGCTGGATTTAGCAAATCAATGTTAAAGTCACCACAGATAAAGTTTTTTGGTTCACACAGGAAAATAATTTGTTCATCCATTCGTTAAATTCATCTACACTTGAATTAGGAGCCCTATATACACAACTTACAATAACATTTTTCATTCTTCCATTTAAAATCTCCACAGTTAAACATTGCATAATTCCATCAATTGTCATTGTCATATCAGACAAACCAATATATTTTACAGATTTATGAATATATATATATATATATATATATATATATATATATATATATATATATATATATATATATATATATATATATATATATATATATATATATATATATATATATATATATATATATGGCTGGCAACCAGTCCAGGGTGTTCCCCGCCTACTGCCCAGAGCCAGCTGAGATAGGCGCCAGCACCCCCCGCGACCCTTGTGAGGAATAAGTGGTCAAGAAAATGGATATATATATATATATACATATACATATATATATATATATATATATATATATATATATATATATATATATATATATATATATATATATATATATATATATATATATATATGTATAATAATCAATATTGAACCAGGTTTCTGTAATGCCTATAATACTGAAGGGATGAACAAATTGATATAAATACTCTTTGATATAATCACTATTGAAATGTATGATGGACAATTTGTCCTCTAAATCCACACACTTGTTGTACTGATCCTGAGTTAAATATTGTCAATTACTAGCAGTAGATGATAAAAAACGGTCAGGGTCAATCTCTGTAACCAAATCGCCTGTGTTATATTCATCATTGTCAAAGGTTTGTTGCTCCACTTGCTCCTGCTGAAGAATTTTTAGTAACATGTCCATGTCATTACTTGGCAAAGTCAGTGTCTTTGGTGTAACAAGCATAATGGTGTTGTGGTGAGTCACGTGTCATGTTACTTTTACTCTCACTTGTATTTGTCAAGCTCCTCCATTTTCTTCACCACCAACACTTTAGCTTCTTCAGGAGTCCTGTTCAATTTAATGAAAATCTTGCAGTTTGATACCCACGTATGCTGAATCTTGCGCTGCCTTTTCAGTTGTCTTGCCCTTTTTGCTATCTCGGCATTCCTCTTTGTCAAATGTTCATTTATGTATACGTCAGTACCTTTCAACTTGCGTCGTTGTTTAAGTAGTGCCATCTTGTTCTTTCGACCACTGAATCTCATTACGACAATGGGCGGTTGTCCATACTTGGTGGACAATGGATGGCACGCTTCAATATCTTTCAAGTCCATCTCTATTCCCTTGCTTTGTAAGTATGATCCCACTTGTTGCTCCGAATGAATGCAAGTCCTCTTCACTGGGCTCCCCACCATCCAGTGTAGTCACCGCTCACGCATAAGAGCGCAGTCTGATCTTAATGCCGGTGATTACCGCCTCATTTATTCGGGTGCATTGCTCTAAGTCATCGACCCGTTGTTCAAGTTCCGCGATCCGTTGCGTCTTTTTCATGTTTTCCTCTCTCAGTTGCTTTACCTCTTCTATGGAGTTAAATATGGTGCAAAAGTAACTCGTAAAAAAAAATGTGTACCTGTAGAAAAAAGTAGAAATTTTTATTTGTAAATAGCGTGATTTGTACCTGTAAAAAAAAATGTACGTAAAAAAAGAAAAAAAATTGTGCGTAAAAAAAAAAAAATTATCTGTAAAAAAAAATGTGTACCCGTAAAATAGAAAAGGTGTACTGAAAAAAAAAGGACGTTAAAAAAAATTGGACGTAAAAAAAAAAATGTACGTATAAAAAAAATTGTATGTGTAAAAAAAAGAATTGTACTGCAGGCTGTTAGCGCGTTTATTCTCGGAGCCATGTTTCCCCGCTGCGCGGTCCGCCGAGGCGTTGGCAGCGGCACTGGCAAGGTCCCGGTGCGGTACTCAACCGACAAACACAAGCGAATCTCCACACAGCACGATACGCCTTCTACTCACGTGCTGATTCCAGCTCACTCGATCGTTCGGTTTCGCTTACACGCTACTCCAGTTTGAAGCTCAGCCAAATCACACCGGCCGCTTCCGCCAGCCCCGAACGCTGTCACTCGCCAAGCTGAAGGCTGTCTAGCCGATTCCAGCTGAGCTCACTCGGTCGTTCGGTGTCGCTTACACGTCACTCCAGTTTGTGGCTCAGCCAAATCTCACCGGCCGCTCCCGCCAGCCACCGAACGCTGTCACTCACCAAGTTGAAGGCTGTCTAGCCGATTCCAGCTCACTCGGTTGTTCGGTGTCGCTTTCACTATTAGCATTCAGCTTTCAGCATTCCCACGCAATTTCTCCAGAAACTGCACATAGTCTAGTTCTATTTAACAACCATAAAACTCTGCAGCCACCTCTCCTAGATGATTCCATACCTCCACAGGTATTTCACCACAGACAACTACTTTTCTACTTTTCATCCTTGCAGTGCTTTCTCACTGACTAATTGTACATTTCACAATATTCCTTCTCTCATTTTTCACATTCATCAGCTCCTCGAAGCATTATTTCCATCTATCCAGCACATCACAGTCAACAAATTTCTATCTCTATCTTTAATCAGCCTAAAGTTCTGTACATTGTTTACATCTCTATTTCTGTGTCTGGCTACGTTAAAATCTCTCTCACCTTCTTTACTTCTAACCTCGCATACCTGTCATTATGTGCCTATTTTTTCACTTTTAATACTTAAACACGCCGAAAAGTGGGCACTGTTATCGACGTAAATTCACAATTAATGGAAATGCAGCTCTGGATTTCATGAGGGATTGGACTGCAACTTGAAATCCATATTTTTTCCCCACAGAACTATTATCATTGTCGTACTATCATTGAGCATAGTAACATAGTAACATGTTTTATATTAATATTGAAAACATACAGCAATTACAGGTACAGGAGTTCAGAGATTATTACCTCTATTATTTTAGATGTATGTTATTGTAATTTTTATTCTCCACATTTTTTTGCCGCCTAACAACTCCCACATAATACTTACAATTTACACTGCTCAAATTTCAGCTAGCTTAAAAAATTCACGACTCTCGGGGTATATATATCGTCTGATTCCACATCACTTACAGTATTTGCACAATTTAACATTTAATATAAACTTTTTTCCCATATATTTTCAATGGGACAGACACTGAACTTTTCACTTTTCACGCCAACTTCCATACATATAACTTATCATCATTACCAGGTGTCTGATACTGATCGGTGGCACAGTTGGTAAAGTCCATTGCCCAGTAACCAGGAGGTCATAATTTCAGAATGTATCTCTCAATTTACTTCTTAAGCATTCCACATGCATTCAAAATCTTAGCATTCAGCTTTCAGCATTCCCACGCAATTTCTCCAGAAATTGCACTTAGTCTAGTTATTATTAAGATGCTTATTGACTATTATGCTTTGTTTTCCAGGCATGCCAGAGAGATAGTACTGAAGTATGAGGGACGCCTGACAAGAACCAGAGGCTATCAAACAGCAGGAGCTGATGTATGTATTGTATACAATATTACAATCACACTATTTCTAGATTTACAAAAGTTGCCATAAACAGCCAAACAATCATGTGTCGCACAAAGCAAAACATCCCAAACAGGTGGGCACAGGCACGATGCCTTCTTATGTTTGTTTGTTTATTGAACATATAAAGATATAAACATAAACAAGCAGGAGATAAAAAATATATATATACTTGTACAATCATTAGTGATAGTTTACGTGTTCAAAGGGAATAGGAAGAAGTTGAAAACGTATCTAATCCTACCACTTATTCTTTCTCTCTTTTGGCTTATTTCATTATTAAAACAGTAAATTAATGCATTTCAATAAAAGAAAATGTGTAATCCTGCTCGTGCATACAAATGCACTTTAACACATACGTACATTTGCCAATAATGTATATACATGAAATTCATAGGCATACAGAATAATAATACATCCTCATACTCACATATACAATTTTCATTATACTGGTACATCGAAAAAAAAAAATTACATTTCAGCAATTTTACCAGCTCATGTCTGGTTTAAATAATTACTCTTGAACTTTGCTTTTAAACATTTTTCTTAACTCAGCAATTGACTTGCATCTTTTCAGGTCAGTACCAAAATTATTCCACAAATTAACACCTCTTACAGAAACACACCTTTGCTTAATATTTTTTGTTATTATAATTTTTTGTTGACACTTGTACCCCTTATGTCATAAGGACTCTCTCAAATTTCAAACAGCTTCTGAGTACTGTGGCAGAGTAGATTGTCGTGTACTTTGTACATTATTTGTGCTATTTTAAACTCAACCAAGTCATAACATTTCATTGTATTTAGTTTAATAAATAGGGAATGTGTTGTTTCTGTATATTTTGATCCATTAATAATTCTTATGGCTCGTTTTTGCAGTTTGAAAACAGTATTTGTTTTATATGCGTTTCCCCAGATTTCCACACAATAAGTCAAATACGGTAATAATAATGAACAGTATAATGTGAATAATGATTTCTTATTCAGGACATCCTTAGTTTTATAGTGTATATCTATGATTTTTGACATTTTCCTTTTGACATTTTCTATGTGTGACTTTCAACATAATTTATCATAAATAACTACTACTACTACAAGTGTATTTTCATACACCCTTTCTATTTCAATTGAATTCACCATCATTTTGACTTGATGAGTGATTTGTCTAGTGCCAAAAACTTTAACTTGGTTTTGTTTAAAATAGGGCTGGGCGATAAATCGAATTAATTCGATTAATTTGTCCATTGAAAGTGCCACAATGTGAAAATGAGCTAAATCGTGAAATCGAGGTGCTTATAAATAAATACACATCATCTAACCTTGAGCGGCTCGCTTCGGTTTACACTCGTTGTTTTGGGGTCCTTCGTTTGGTGGCTGGCGCGCTTGCTGATGACGTCACCCTACTATAGCGAAGCTGCGGTATGTGACATCATCAGTAGGCGGACAGGTGCCCGCAACAGCCGTACAGGTAGTCCACATCACCGTCTGTTTTTTTTTCCCCGTTTCTTTTCACTCACACAAACACGCACAGAAATTAATGAAAAAATTAATTCATTAATCTGATGTGTATCGCGCACAAGTTTGAAAGCAAACGTAACGTCTCTGCGTGAGCCTGACGCAGAAGTATACTGAGGCCTTTACATGGTCTCCCAGGCGGCGAAGCCAACCCACGGCAACCGGCAGCGAAGGAAATTGACGGTTCCAAATCACCGGGAGCCCCACATCAGCTACTTTGGCCAAACGGTACGCTGTCTACTCGCGCACATTGTCTTGCTCCAGAAGACCAGGAAAAGGGACTCATGTTCGGCTTTTACAAGAGCGACGTAGAGCAAAGTAAAAGCGTGTGCAAAGTTTGCCGAATAGCTATTAAAACGAAAAATAGCAGGCAGCACAACTAACCTCTTCCAGCACTTGCGCCAAATGCATCCGAAAGAATGGGAGGAATGCTCACGTCTTCGAGAGTGCGGCGTGGCTAACGCTAGCAAAGATAAGTACACACACAACTTGAGCTGTATTTAGTACCGGGGGAAACATTGTGACATGCACCAGAGCTTGTCTTTTGCCAGAGTCAGTTGACAGGCTAGTTTTGCTTGTAAGGAATTTGAGTTTATTACAATAAAAGGTAGTGTTGATTATTTTAACGCTGTTGATCTTGAAGTTTTGTTATATACAAATGTTATTGTGAGTTGAGTTGTATATTTGCAGAATACTGGATGTGTGGTTTACAATACCTGTTTACAATTTTTAGAACTACTTACTTGTGGCAATTAAGTTATGTAAAAGCTATGAGTAGTTTTTTCTTGCACAAGATATATATGTGACATTTAAGTTGAGCAAAAGATATGAGTAGTTTTTTTGCTCAAGCTATATGTGGCATTTAAGTTGAACAAAAGGCTATGAGTAGCTTTTTTTGCACAAGCTTTATGGCATTTAGGTTATGCAAAAGCCATAAGTAGTTTTTTTATGTTGAGCAAAAGGCTGTGAGTAGTTTTTTTTTTTTTTTTTTTTTTTGCACAAGTTATGTTGCATTTAAGTTATGCAAAAGATAGGAGTAGCTTTGAACAAGCTATGTTAAATTTACCGTAAAACTGATAAAAAAAAATTGTGTACGTTATTGTCTGAACATTTTGCACAAGATTAATTTTTGAATAAATCAAACCTTGTTTAAATGTTTTTTTTTTCTTTAAACTTTTGATTAAAATCGAGTAAAATCGGAATCGTCCAGAATGACAGAAAAAAATCGAGATTTTATTTTTTGGCCATATCTCCCAGCCCGAGTTTAAAATAAGTTTAATGATAATTTGTTCATGTCAAACCAATTTTTTTAATGTGTTCAAATTTTTTAGCTGCTTCAGGTTTTCTCCTGAACAGTAGACAGTTGTGTCATCAGCAAATAAGACACTTTTGAATACTTTTGAGACACAACAGATATCATTTATGTACAGTATAAATAGTTTAGGGCCTAGCACAGCCCCTTGGGGAACTCCATGAGTAATCTTCAAGTGTTTTGATTGTATATTGTTAAACTGCAAATACTAATATCTATTTTCCAAATAACTTTTTATCCATATGTATGCTAAACCTCTTATACCATATCTCTCCAATTTATTCATTAATATGGAATGGTCTATGGCAGTGGTGCCCAAACTACAGCCCGGGGGCCATGCTAAAAAGGGCATTTGACTCAGTTCAAATAAAATAAACAAAACAAAAATGTTTGGAGACGGTCAAAGTAAGAAGGGAGGGGATCGAAAAACAGGTGCCATTAAAGGTTATTTTCGTTAACTAAAACTAATGAAAAAACTCAAACTAAAATTCAATAAACAATATTGTTACCGAAATAAAATAAAAACGAAAATGCTTTTTAAAAAACAAAAACTAACTATAATTATTAAACATTTCCTTCGTTTTAGTCTTTGGTAATTAATTTAATGCATGAGCCTTTGGGGATGATTTTAAATGTGATTTTTAGTAGGTTTATTTTGATATAAACCGGAATAATGACGTTTGAAAGTATGTCACACAGAGGTGATGTCATCTAGCAGCAGCCAATAGAAAAGCACCTTCAGGACTTCCGGTCGAAACACCGTCGCAATGGCTGCGTGTTGAACGAGCTCCCGACAGAACCAGTTAATTTTCAAAAATTCCCCGATTCAAACGAAGAAAATCAAGTCGACAATAATTTGAGAACGCAGGGGTAAGAGAACTACCAATAATTTGAACTGAAAGAGTAGAAAAGAAAGCGGTGGGAGGAAATACACCAGGCGGGAGCGCTAACGACACAGGGCTAACGGTGCAAGCTAACGGACAACGACGGTGATAAGGCAAACTATCGATGGGAAAATGACGGATGTGGAGATAATCTTGCGCGAAATAAGGGATTTTCGCAGAGAGAACAAAGAAACAATTTGATATCCTCAAAGAAGATATTTTGAAGGCGAACAAGAGATTGGACGAAGCTGAAGAGCGAATCTGAAAAGTGGAGGAAATGGCCCAAAACACAGAAGTAGTGGTAGCAGAAATGCTAAAGCTACACACAAACATGAAAGATAAACTGCTGGATTTGGAGGGTCGCTCCCGGCGTGAGAATCTGAGGATTTATGGAGTTCCGGAAGGTGCCAAGGCAGACTCGCCGACTTGTGGAAAAGTTACTCCGGGAAGGACTTGACGTGCCGGAGAGCGACCTGGATTTGAAGATTGAAAGGGCGCACAGGTCAGCTGGGCCGCAACCACCGGACGAAGCGCCACCGCGTTCCATTATTGTTAAGTTCTTGAGCTTCGTGAGTAAAGAGACGCTGCTTCAAAAAGCCTGGCAGGGGAGAGGATTTACATGGCAGGAAAAACACATTAACCTGGATAATGCCTATTCACCGTTGATCCTAAAAAAAACGACGTCAGTTTACTGAGGTTCAAAAGGCCCTGAAGCAAGATCACATCCCATTTCAGACCCTCTTCCCTGCTAGACTGAGAGTCAGATACAAGGATTCGCGAAAACTCACAAAACTTCGTGTTGTGAAATCATGAAAGCCGAAACCCTCATCTGAGCAAATATGAGGTAGGTCCAGTTAACGTGGTTGGAGAAAAACATTGAAGAAAAATCGTAAGAAAAAAAATTGCCAGTAGGTGGCGCTATCAGTAAGATGAAATATAAGTTCGTAGATGTCTTTAGGGCTGGACTCTCATCAATTGTGTGAAATTTTGAGAAGATAGGATTATCTGGGTCAAGTTAAAGCAGCTTTTATTGCCACGAAAAATTACCAGACTTTGCGGCACCGTTGCGGCCACGCCCTTTGGCGAAAAGTTACAATATTCGGTGTGGGGTATGATCAACATCTTAAGGCTTTTCTGACCAATTTTCAACTGGATCCCTTCTACGCGCTTGGCACAGTAGCTAAAAACGTAAAGTATGACATTTATTGTCACCACTAGGTGGCGCTATATGTATAACTGAATTTTATCATATTAATGTTTTCCGGCCATGACTATTAAGTTGCATGAGAAATTAGAGATTTTTTGGAGCTTGTACATGGGAGCTATTAAGCATTTTGTCTTTCTGGACAAATGAAATTTTCAAGGCAATTTTTGATGCCCCGCCCCTGTCATATAGTATTTCGAAAAGTCAAGATTTTTTGCCCAGTTGTTGTCTCACGTCTTGAGATGATAAATGCCAAGTTTGAAGTCAATTGGATGAAAAATGTTTGCAAAGGGGGAAAAAGCATGACCACAGTGAATGTGCCAAAATGGGCAAAAATTGGACATTCATAGCTCACTTCCTGTAAATTTTAGGAAATGGCTACTATTTACTTTTTTGTGCGTCTCGGGGTGCTACACGTGCCTGCCAATTTTCGTAGCTCTCGGTCAAACGGGCCGGGATTGGTTTTTATTTTTCTACACTAGGTGGCGCTATAGAGTCGCGTTGTTATGACAACTTCATAATATCAAATTTTTCGCCGGGCCCGAAGAGATTGCAAAGTTTGGTGAGGTTTCGTAAATGTTTAGGCCCTCAAAAATGCGATCATTTACAGAGAAGAAGAAGAAGAAGAATTCTTACAAAAACAAGAGGGACCTCGCAGCGGTCGCTGCTCGGGCCCTAATAATAAATTTGAAGAAAGAACTAGATGATTTAAAAACACAAGACGTACAAAAGAAACTTCTTTTTACAAAACAGCAGTATTATGAGGCAGGAGGGAAATTATTGAGACTTTTGTCATATAGATTAAGAAAACAACAAGCAGAAAGGACTATATACAAAATAAAGAACCCGAGAACAAAGGCAATAGAAACAAGTCTGGAGAAAATTAAACAATGCTTTTACAACTACTATACAACACTATACTCTCAATATCAAACTGGGAGTGATGCACAGATCGAGTCTTTCCTGTCCCAATTACAGCTACCAAAGGTTACAGAGGCTCAAAACGACAAATTAATGACAAGAATAACAGAGAACGAAATCAAATTAGCAATAGGGAAGTTAAAAAGGGGGGAAATCTCCAGGAACGGATGGTTATAGCTCAGAATGGTACCAAACTCTACAGGAACAGCTTATACCAATGCTTGAAAAGACATTTAACTGGGTTTTGGAAAAGAAGGTAATTCCCGCTTCATGGAAGGACGCAATGATAACGGTTATTCCCAAGGAAGGGAAAGATAAGCTAGAATGTGGGAGTTACCGTCCGATTAGTCTTTTGAATATTGATTATAAACTATTTACCTCTATAATGGCAAGAAGGATAGAGGTAATATTACCAGACTTGATCCATTTGGACCAGACAGGTTTCATTAGACTTAGACAAACTCAAGACAATATTAGGAAAACGCTACACATAATAAAATATGTTACTGAACAAAAATTGCAGACGCTGATACTAAGTTTCGATGCGGAGAAGGGATTCAACTCGGTAAATTGGTCTTTCTTATATAAAGTACTTGCAAAATTTGGCTTCCAATCAAACCTGATTGATGTTTTTACTGCACTATACGACTCTCCTTCTGCCAGAATCAAGATCAATGGAGATCTTACTCACCCTTTCACTCTGGAGAGAGGTACGAGACAGGGCTGTTGTGCCTCACCACAACTCTTTGCACTGTTTATTGAGCCACTGAGTCAATGGATTAGACAAAGACGAGATGTGAAAGGGGTGAAAATGGCTTCGGAGGAGCAAAAACTGTCTCTATTTGCAGATGACTTACTGCTATATATTACTGTAGCAATAATTGGGTCGTCTTTTAGACGAATTAATAATCTGGACGTTAGGGAGGTAAATTGTATTTACCTCGATAACCTCTAGGGGCACCACGTTGGCTTTGCTTTGGGTTAACAGGAGCAAACAACGACCAAAATCCTTTCTTCATCAGTCATTTATAATCTAAAGTCGCCACACTCGATATTCAGTGGTTCGTTGTACTAACAAAAGAATAATAATCGACTCGGAAACACAGATGACTTAGGCAGAATAGAGTTAATAAAACATGCATTTATTCACGATTGCTACACTACAGAATCAAAACACTGCCTAACTAACTATCCTACCGTCAGAAGAAAAGAGATCAAAATAAAGCTAATCAAAATAGGGAAAGAATGCGAACGAATAAGGAAACAGGAAAAAGAGAAATTTAACTTGCCAGGTCTGTGATATGTTTCAAATGTAAGTTCCACACAGCAGTATGTCGAATTGGAGGAAATCAAATGTGCACTTACGAGTTGGATACTGCGTAGAACGAGCAGAAACGGGAGGTCTTTGGAAAAGGGGGAAAAATAGTCAATGTTCGTTCAAAAAGGCAAGAAAAATCAAAAAGGGGCTATTTCACAGGTGAGCAAGGGAGCCGCTCGGGGGCTGACGTAGTTGCGCAGCTCGTCCCTTGATTGGTCGGCGAGGTGTTTCCCGGGCGAGTTTGGTTCTGCCGGACAACTGTCCGACTCCAGGTGTTGGAGCTCGGTTCGCGGCGTGCCTGCGTACGGGGAAGACCCGCAGTTGGAGGTGCGCTTGCACAGCGGTGGGGCGCCACCGAATAGCAGGTGAGATGCGGTGCGGCTTAGGTGCACAACCTTGAGTCCGGCGGTACGTTGCAAGTGTACCCCGGGGCCGCGGAGCTCGCTGCTGGCGGACAGTCACCGATGGTGCAGAAGAAAAAAAAAAGGGAAAACAAAGAAAAAGGGAGTAAAAGAGTGTCTTTGGGGTCAGCGTTGCAATTTGCACCTGCTTTGGTGTGGCGTGGAGCGAGCGTCGGCTCTCGTGGCAATGGTTTCTGCCAGGAACAAAAGGGGGCCACATGCTGGACAAGTTTCTTGGAAAAAAAGAGTCAGTGGGCAAGCTGGGCTACTTGCAGGTGAAGAGGCATTGGGGGGACGAGAGATCGGAAGAAGAGCGGAAGAAGAGAAGAAGAGAGAGAGAGATCCTCTCGTCTTTTTAAAGTCTATGGGCGGGGCTTCAGGAGGGAGTGGCAAACCCTTCTGTTCGCTCACGCAGACTTAAAAAAAAAGCAAATTATTAAAGGGATTAATAATTTGGCATTAAATTTGGTCAGTCTGGCAAATCAGTTTTCCCACACAACCCGTTTAGCACACATCGTAATTAATGCATCATAAACTAATTTGTGAGGTCGTTCTTGAGCCTAATCTGACTGAACTGAAAGATATTGATTACCTTCCATTCCTTATGGAGTACAAATGACATAGGATGTTCATACACACAAAGACATAACATGAATCATTCATAGTTCAGTTGTCTGTCAAGAATTATCATGGTATAAATGTGTAAAATGCGGTTACTTGTATGAATTGTCACTAAGGATAGTTCCAAGTTTCACCACTTGACGGTGCTGTTGCTCCATCTAGGCATTCGAGGAGTGCCCCCTGGAGGGGTGACGCCAGATAGTCCCCCCTGGTTGATAAGAAACTTCATAAACATTCCTTTGATCAGTCATTTGTATATTCCAATTCATTGAAGGCGTTTCTCGGGCTCCGGGAAGTCGGGGCCCGAATAGACTCCTTCGGCAGACGCATAAATTCCTTTGTCACCTGGTCAGCGGCTTCAAAAGAGCTTTGTTGGTGGTTGTGTGACCACCTGCAGAGCTAACCAAGCTTAGATCCTGTCTGAGCTGTGGAATGTTTATGCGACTGCAGAGAGTTTGCTTTTGAAGAAGCAAACCAGAAAAAAAATTAGAGGGTGGCTTGGGCCATAGGCCATAGTTGTTACAATTACATATCCAACACAGACACTTTCAAATTTGATGGACAGCTTTTTTTTTCTTCTTCTTCTTTTTTTAGAGCTCAGAATTGTTCATTCGGTAGTCTTACCGATTCAACGTCTTATCATCATTGCTCTTTTTTTTTTGTGTGTGTGTGCGTGCGTTTGCGTGCGTGCGTTTGCGTGCGTGTGTGCATGTGTGTACAAATACGTCTAAATTTATACTCATTAATTCACCTAAAACCTTATAAAAATCCCATTACCCTTCACCTTAACCAGGTACTTCAAAGTCTCGCCAGAGTCGTGAAGTTCAAATGGTCAGGAGACCAGAGAAAAGGTAAAAAAAGATAAAGAAAGATAAATCAAAGTGAAATCGCACTCCACCCAAACCCGCCACCCGCCACGACCCAGGCCCCGCCACCAAACCCCCGAACACACCCCGACCCCCAACAGCCCATACCTCCACCCCCCCCAAACAAGCCGCCACCCCCCACAACGACTGGCAAGCTCTACCCTTACACCGTGAATGTGGCCCCACCCAGTGTATATACAAGTGTGTGCGTGTGGTGCATTAAAATAGAGAGCAGGTGAGTCGGAGCAGGGGGAAAAAAAAAAAAATTCCCCTACTCCGACCCACCCGCATCCCAAAAAAAAATGAATATGTATATGTGTGGTGCATTAAAAAAGGAAATGGAGGGACAAAGTGATGGGGCAGGGACACAGATGGGGGGACCACAGCGCTGCTAGGCACTGCAGTCTATCCCCCCTGATGGCTCCCTACCCCAGCTCACCCCTCCCCTTGGACATTGAGTTGAAGGGTGAAGAGGGTGTTTCCACCCTTCCCCACCCCACCAAGAAATGTGTTGTGTGCCCGATGTGTATATTTACAAAGTGTATAGTGCAAAACTAGTGAAGTGAGTAAGAGGAGCGACCAGCGGGGCCTCCCCCAACCCGGCGGGTGCAGGTGGCATGAAGATGAGTATCGGCAGTATTTTTGTGAGCACTGGAGACAAATGTCTGAGTCAGATAGTCCCATTTTTTTCATCATATATTGTGTAATATATGTTCTATGAAGTATCTTATATTGGATAAGTTACAAATTTGTATGTTTTATCATTTTAAATACATTTTCACAGATTTGGGTCCAAAAGTCTGGTTCCGGAACTATAGACAAGTCTTTTTTCCATTTTAAAGTCGGCAAAAACATTTTATTTGTATATAAAAATAACATATATTTTTGATATTTTTTTTGTTGTTGTTGGAGAAAGCTTTATAATATCTTTAGCTAAGACAGGCAGTTGGAGCGTATCCTGAAGTGTTGGGATTTGTTTCTTAACCATATTTTTAACTTGCAGATAATGTAAGAAATTTCCGTTTTTTATTTCATATTTTTGGACCAAACTTGTATACGATATAAACTTATTATCTGAGAAAAGATGATAAAGGTGTGTAATTCCTTTCTGCTCCCATAAGCTTAAATGGAACACATGATTATTAAGTTGAAAGTCGGGGTTATGCCAAATGGGAGAGAGTCCACAGGGGGCCAATTGGGAGTTAGTCATTTCTAATGCCTTCCACCAGGCAGTCAGGGTGGCGGCTATCATTGGGTTTTTAAAACAATTATGTCGTTTTATCGATTTTGTAATAAAGAGTAAATCTGAGAGTCTAAGATTATTACAATCCTTCTGCTCCAATTCCAACCAACAGTTAGTATCTCTGTTGGGTTGTGTCCATAGCATAAGATATTGTAGTTGATTAGCTATATAGTAGTACATAAAGTTTGGTGCCTCTAAACCTCCTTTAGATTTACTTTCCTGAAGAGTAGATAGACTAATTTTAGCTTTTTTTTTTATTCCAATAGAATTTTATGATAGCAGAGTCCAGCGATTGGAACCAGTTAGACGGATGGAATCATTGAAAATAAATAATTTATCTTTGGTAAAACTTTCATTTTTAAAGTAGCTTTTATAGTAGCTAACCGAGGAAAGAGATAGGAAGATTATTCCAGCGCTCCAGGTCACTACGGATGCTATCCAATAATGGTAAAAAATTTAAAGAAGTTAATTCAGTTAACTTAGGTGAGATTTTAACACCTAAGTATTTTAAATTACCTGTGGGAAAGGAGTAGTGTGGATCCAGACTTGTAGGGTTCCATGAATTTTCTGTAATAGGTAATAATGTTGATTTTGTCCAGTTAATAGAGTAATCTGATAAGTGAGAGAATTTAGTTATTAAGTTAAATGCTTCCCCTAACGAGATAGCAGGTTCTTCTAAATAGAGTAATATATCATCGGCATATAGATTAATTTTATGTTCTATTGTCCCGGAGTGGATTCCTTGGATCCGTCTATCCTGACGTATAGCTAATGCAAGCGGCTCAATAAATATAGCAAATAATAAAGGAGACATTGGGCACCCTTGTCTTGTACCTCTTTGTAGAGTAAAACTCTGTGATGTAATCCCATTAGTAGTAACTGTAGCTTTAGGAGAATCATATAATATTGAGACCCATTGAATGAATGACTCCCCAAAGCCGAATTTATTTAAGACGGCAAAGAGGAAGGACCAGTTAACTTTATCGAAGGCTTTTTCTGCATCCAGCGAAATAACAACTGCCTTTTTATCATACCGCTGTGACATACTAATTAAGTTAAAGAGCCTCCTAATATTATTAGTAGAATGACGACCTTTAATAAAACCTGTTTGATCGCTATGAATAATTGTCGAGATTACTGTCTCTAGTCTAGATGCCAAGGCCTTGGCGATAATTTTAATATCGGTATTAATTAGTGATATCGGTCGGTAACTTGACGGGAGGGTGGGGTCTTTTTCTGGCTTTAATAAAAGTTTAATTGCTGCTATATTCATATCTTGACGTATTTCACCCTTACTTATAATTTCAGTTACTACTCTTAGAAATAATGGAGCAAACATTGACCAGAAATGTTTAAAAAAAATAGCCGGATAACGGTCTGGACCAGGTGCTCTGCCATTAGGCATACTGTCTAAAGCACTATACAACTCATCAATAGTAAGCGGGGCATCTAGAGTATCTTTATGTTCAGTAGATAACTGAGGTATATTTAAGCTATTAAGGAATACCTCAATATATTCAGGGTTAGGTCTATTAATTTCTGAGTATAGATTTCGATAATAGTTATAGAAAATATGGTTAATTTCTTCTGGTGATTGTGTGCATTCACCATTTATATCTTTAATAGCCGTTATAAGAGATTTTTCCCGATTCCGTTGAAGTTGATTTGCCAGAAATTTACCTGATTCATTATTATGTTCAAAATTAATATATCTCAACTATTGTATTATAAACTCTGTCTTTTTAGATAACATGTTATCTAACTGTATTTTTATATTTTGTAGTTCCGTCCATATTTGATTATTTGGGTTTGTTGCATATTCATCCGTTAGTTGTTTAATTTTATCTTCCAAGTATTTTTCTAATTTTTGATCCTGTTTCTTTTTATAAGTTGAATATGATATAATTTTCCCTCTAATTACCGCTTTCCCTGTTTCCCAGAGAAGAGATGGAGATATATTTGGGGAGTCATTTATTTCCAAAAAATCTGCCCATTCCCTTCTTATAATTTTATCAAACTCTACGTCTTTCAGTAGTGAGATGTTAAAACGCCATATCGTGGGTAGTTTAAAGGTACAGTCAATTTGTAGAGTGAGGGAGACTGGTGCATGATCACTTATAATTATAGAATGTATTTTTATAGCAGTTTTATCAACAATAGAATTATTTGTAAGGAAAAAATCAATTCTTGAGAATGATCGGTGCACCGCAGAGAAGTAAGTAAATTCCTTCTTAGTTGGGTTTTGAAGTCTCCAGCCATCGCTAATGGACAACTTAAAAGAATATGGTACACTGACAGGAGTCAAAATCAACATTCACAAGACTCAGGCGCTCACGTTCAACTATGACCCACCGCCAGAAATGAAGAACAAATTTGATTGGAATTGGGAGGCGGATTCAATCAAATACCTGGGAGTCACACTACCAAGAGACTTTGCCAAACTGTTTGATCTCAACTTTGGTCAGTTAAATCTGAAACTTAAGTCACATTTACAGAGGTGGAGTATTATTCAATTTTTGAGTCTTAGCTCAAGGATCGATTCAATAAGGATAAACATACTACCCCGATTGCTTTATTTATTTCAATGTCTACCAATTAAAATAAACACCGAAGCAGTTCAATGAGTGGGACAGATTAATTTCAGGGTATTTATGGCAAGGACGCAGAGCTAGAATTAAATATAAAACATTGCAATTGAGTAAAGAAAGGGGTCGGGTGTCACTTCCATGCATACAAGACTACTACTAAAATTTGTCAGAAAAGCCTTAAGATGTTAATCATGCCCCACACCGAATATTGTAACTTTTCGCCAAAGGGCGTGGCCGTTAACGGTGCCACAAAGTCTGAAGATTTTTCGTGACAATAAAAGTTGCTTTAACTTGACCCAGATGATCCTATCTTCTCAAAATTTCACACATTTAATGAGAATCCAGCCCTTAAGACATCATCATGAATTTTTTAACGTCCAATTTTGGCCTATTTTGGCACATTCACTGTGGTCATGCTTTTGACTTCAAACTTGGCATTTATCACCTCAAGACCTGAGAGAACAACTGGGCAAAACATCTTGCCTTTTCGAAATACTATATGACGGGGGCGGAGCATCGCATATTGCATTTAAAATTTCATTTGTCCAGAAAGAGCAAATGCTTAATAACTCCCATGTTCAAGCTCCAAAAAATCTCAAACTTCTCAGGCAACGTAATAGTCACGGCCTGAAAACATCTATATGATAAAATTCAGTTATACATATAGCGCCACCTAATGGTAACAATAAATGTCATACTTTACGTTTTTAGCTACTGCGCTGAGTTCGTTGAAGGGATCCAGTTGAAAATTGGTCAGAAAAGCCTTAAGATGTTGATCATGCCCCACACCGAATATTGTAACTTTTCGCAAAAAGGGCGTGGCCGCTACGGTGCCACAAAGTCTGAAGATTTTTCGTGACAATAAAAGCTGCATTAACTTGACCGAGATGATCCTATCTTCTCAAAATTTCACACATTTGATGAGAGTCCAGCCCTTAATAATCCATTAGCCTGAACCAAAAGACTCCAAATGCAATCAACTGGATAACTTCATGGACACGATGAACTGAGTGAAATTTTATTATCTCTGCTGACTTTTAACTATATTTGTTTGATTTTCTGCGTCCTAGTATAGTATGGGGGCGGGAAATTATAAGCTTTATGCTTCTTCCTGCCAGCCCTTTTTCTTTTCGGTTATTGTGTGAAGGCTGGAGGCCTTCACACGTTATTCATTCTTTATTGTGTGAAGGCTGGTGGCCTTCACACATATGTTATTCATTCTTTCTTCTTCTTCTTCTTCTTCTTCTTCTTCTTCTTCTTCTTCTTCTTCTTCTTCTTCTTCTTCTTCTTCTTCTTCTTCTTATTCCGCCCACTTTTTTGACGTGTAACTACTTCCACATAATTCATCCGATTTTCGCCATTCCAATTTCAAACTATTCCTAAAATTCACGCGACGCGCGCTTGTATTTTTATTATTCCTACGATTCATGCCTTACCCACAATTCCCGATTTCGTACCCGATTTTTCCCCATTATTCTTAATGGGAGATTCTACATTTCACATTTACTTCCACATTATTCATTCGATTCACTTCATTCCAACTTCAGTACATTCCAGTAATTCATGCTATGAGCGATTCCTGCTTTTCAGTTCCAAAATTCGCAATTTCCGATTTCGGAGCCGATTATTCCCACATTATACATTTTACATTTACTTCCGCATTATTCATCTGATTTACTTCATTCCAACTTCAGTACATTCCAGTATTTCATGCTCTGAGCGATTCCTGCTTTTCAGTTCCAAAATGTACAATTTTCGATTTCGTAGCCGATTATTCCCACATTCTACATTTTGGAGATTCTACATTTCACATTTACTTCCACATTATTCATCCGATTCACTTCATTCCAACTTCAGTACATTCCAGTATTTCATGCTATGAGCGATTCCAGCTTTTCAGTTCCAAAATTCACAATTTCCAATTTCGTAGCCGATTATTCCCACATTATACATTTTCCATTTACTTCCACATTATTCATCCGATTTACTTCATTCCAACTTCAATATATATTCCAGTAATTCACACAATGAGCTTCTCCAGCTTATCAGTTCCAAAATTCACAATTTCCGATTGCGTAGTCGATTATTCCCACATTCTATATTTTCCATTTACTTCCACATTATTCATCCGATTTACTTCATTCCAACTTCAGTACATTCCAGTATTTCATGCTCTGAGCGATTCCTGCTTTTCAGTTCCAAAATTTACAATTTTCGATTTCGTAGCCGATTATTCCCACATTCTACATTTTGGAGATTCTACATTTCACATTTATACTTTCACATTATTCATCCGATTCACTTCATTCCAACTTCAGTACATTCCAGTAATTCATGCTATGAGCGATTCCTGCTTTTCAGTTCCAAAATTCACATTTTCCGATTTCGTAGCCGATTATTCCCACATTATAAATTTTCCATTTACTTCCACATTATTCATCCGATTTACTTCATTCCAACTTCAATATATATTCCAGTAATTCACACAATGAGCTCTTCCAGCTTATCAGTTCCAAAATTCACAATTTCCGATTGCGTAGTCGATTATTCCCACATTCTATATTTTCCATTTACTTCCACATTATTCATCCGATTTACTTCATTCCAACTTCAATATATATTCCAGTAATTCACACAATGAGCTCTTCCAGCTTATCAGTTCCAAAATTCACAATTTCCGATTGCGTAGCAGATGATTCCCACATTCTACACTTTCTATTTACTTCCACATTATTCATCCGATTTATTTCATTCCAACTTCAATATATTCCAGTAATTCACGCCATGAGCTCTTCCAGATTTTCAGTTCCAAAATTCACAATTCCCGATTTCGTTGTAGATTATTCCCACATTCTACATTTTCCATTTACTTCCACGTTATTCATCCGATTGACTTCATTCCAACTTCAGTACATTCCAGTAATTCATGCTATGAGCTATTCCAGCTTTTCAGTTCCAAAATTCACAATTTCCGATTTCGTAGCTGATTATTCCCACTGTCGGCTCTCGGGCCAGGCCGGAGCCGGAAGACTGTCCGCAGCGTTCAACACCTGTTGGCAGGCTGATGCACCAGGTCCACCTTTGGCGTTGTGAGTTGGAGGAAAGAGCAGGTCAGAACAAAAAACAGGCAGGAGTCCAAAGTCAAGCTGAACAAAAAGCGGCTTTATTGGCAAAAGCACACTGAGACCATTCAATTTGCGCAAATGGAAAAAATCTGACAATCTCAGGAAATGCAACAGTTTATAAAGCATCATCTATGGTACAACCTCTTTCCCTGATTGGCTATCAAACCTGCCTGCCCACTTCACGCTTAGATCTTATTGGTAAAGTAAAGTCTCGGCCAAACCCACTTATTATGAGATGCAGTTTACTGAATGCTAATAGTATCTGCTTTCGACCACTAGGGGGTAGTTTTTGAGCTTAGTTTTGTGACTTCTACTGGTATCCAATTGTTATAAAGTGGTCAGCAGATTATGCGTCTCCCCCCCATTCTTGAGACCAGAAGTAGTAACAGGTTTTTACTGGTATCAAAAGGACTTATTCATACATAAAAAATAGTGACCTATCATTTACATTGTATGATCTAATGAATTTGCTAAAACTAACCTTTTGCAGACATCAAAGTAATGAGATCCTTGCTCTGAGCATCTTCCCAACAGCTGACAGTTGTAAACCTTCAGGATGTCATTTCGTTTATTAGCCCTTAAGCGTGAAGGAGCAGCTTTCCCAACAGGTTAATTTGCCCTAAGCGTGAAGGAGCAGTTTCCCAACAGTTGACAGCAGTAAACTTGCAAGTTTTTGACACCTTTACCGTTCTTTTACAGACATAGCGACGCCTGGCAGCTGTGGATCGCTTCACACTGGTTCTAAATGATTGAGCATATGTGATTTCTTGTGTTTTCAGCTGGTGCCTTAGAGTTACAAAATTAAGTAAAATTAATGATTATAGGATAACAAATACATGATTCCCTTTGTGACAAGACAGGATACACACTGGCATTTAATTTCCTTAAGCTATTTAAACACAAGTAGCAATCATAAAGTTGTTTAGCATAAAAAGGGTTTCACTTGAACATTTGGCCTAGAATAGGTAAATAGTTCAAGAGACAGCACCAAAAGTCAGATCCCACATTCCCCCCTTCATGATGTGAATACATCATGAACAAAGTAGACAAAGATGACAAGGAGCACAGCTTAGTTGTTCATGAAATCACAACACAGACACCAACATACAAATTCTGAGTTATTGGCACCGCTAACACCAACCATACAGCGTAAATAACTACATACAGCGACACTTGCAATCCTCCACATTAACTCTAGTGTTATGAGTAAAACTCTGCAAGCGACCAATATTGAACCCGAACAGATCGAGTGTGCACTCTTCGGAGGGGGGCAGGCACCTTCTAGAGTGCGGGGGAACTTGAAAGCGGCTCGGCTTGAGCCTTAACACCCGTGGGACTGGCCACATGTCAACCTGCGTAAGAGCATGCAGCCTTAAACTAATGAAAGATCTACTAGACACCTACAGCCCCGTGTCATGTAGTCAATAACCAAGCAAAAAGGCAAGTTAACACTCGCTATTTCATTACAAGTAACAGATTTTAGCACATCAATACCAAAAGTAAGGCTAGGGGAAATTATTGTATGCCATTAGTTGTACCCGCCGACTGGCGGCCAAAGGGACAGATTAACATAGTGTGGGTTTAAAAGGTAAACTAAAAATAGCATAGATATAAAGAGTTACATAAAATCATGTTAAAAATTAAAATAGTGTAGATATAAGGCTAAATAAAAAAAATCGTGTGGATTTAAAGGGCTAACTTAAAGCCCCAGTGTGTAGCTCACGACCGCCATCTATCGGTCAAACAAGATAACGCAATGATTTTAAGCACACGAACTACGGCGTCCCAGAGAGACCCTACTTCAACAGCCTACCACCAATTTCACCGGAACAGAACGCAAACAACTTCTGGTATTCCCTCGAGTGATGACGTAAGTGAATTGCATTTGTTAGACATACTGTACAGATCCCTAATAAATGTGATTTAGTCATTTAATTTCAGAATTAATATTTTTGTCGGCATTGTTTGGAAATACTGTACGTCAGCTAATGATAATGGCTATCTATGTTCATATTTGTTAGCGCAACTAAACCATGCAACAGAGAACACACAGTTATGTTATGTTTTATAGACATGTGGACCATCTCAAAGGGGGCGATGAGGGGGCGAGGGAGACGACGAGGAAGAGAACGGGGAAGAGAACGCGGTGTCTCGTAACGTACAATTATGTCATCATGGAAAAATAATTCCATTCGAGCATGCATGTGAATGGCTCAAAACATACCTTTGCTTGGAATATGTGGTATTTAGATTACATCGTTTGCTGATATGTTTAGTATATCGTACAAAAATAATGGTGTTAACTGAACTACACAGATGCAACTCAGACTCGTAAACCCCCTGTGTCTTGTTGCTACTAACCACTCAGAAAAGTGCTGCTTACAAAAACATTTGAAACCCTTTACTCAGATATCGATTTGTCACCATGTTGAACAATTTTACCTAATAAATATCACTAAGCAACTTAATTAGTTTTGATTGAAGATACAACAGCTTCCTTGTACTTCGATGTGCAGGAATTTACATGGCTTTCACAAATAGTCTTGCTCATGTAATAATGTACTTCATTGGCTCAGTGACTTTCAGTTCATTGTTTGGTACCTCATCTGACATACAATTGTTACCTTCTTGCAGAGACTCGTACAGGAAATGACCATGGAGGAACATGAAGATATCCAAGTCCAGCTGATAGACTGACACCAAGAAATACTTTTTGACACATTGCTGACACATCAGCACCACCATGATTTCCTGTACCTGGATCCCACATCAGCACCACCATGATTTCCTGTACCTGGATCCCACATCAGCACCACCATGATTTCCTGTACCTGGATCCCACATCAGCACCACCATGATTTCCTGTACCTGGATCCCAGACTGCAGCACCTTGGTGACTTGTGGCAAATAAGTGACACTTTCCCAGATCCTTGAGGACAATACAAAGGTTTTTTACCTGGCATATAATTAGTCCATGTCTGACACTTGTTGTTGTAGTTTGTATAACTTGTATATTGTTGTTGTGTGTTAATTTGTACATTTTGAATAACTAAAAAAATACTATTTCCTTTGGCGTCAACATGCAGTGTTCATTCGACACCTAACCTAACACTATTTTACATGACCAGAAATGTAAAACATCAAAAGCCTGGAGAATTATTATAAATGCTTGCAATGACAAGGAATTCTTCATTGGCCAATGAATGTAAGGTACAGTACATGAAAATGAATGAATAAAATAAAGTAAAATAAAAGTCTACATGAAATGAACATATTAACTAAAAAAAAAAAAAAAATGCTGTTAGAATATAATGAGCTACATGAATTGCAGTTGTTCCAGAATTTTACCAATACGCTGTGCATTTCAAAATATGGAAAATAGACATACAGGTTTGGGCCAAAAGTAGTGTTACAGAGCAGGTATGTGTTGTACACAGCTAAAATATCTGATTAACTCAATACCATGATGTTTTTTTGTTTTTTTTGTGTGTGTGTGCTAACATTGCCACCCATGAACATTGCAACATTCCTCAAACTCTCCCGAACACAGTATGATCTGTAACACTACTTTTCGCCTATTCTATGATGTTATTGGGGCAAAATTAAGGAAGGCTTGTCCATTGATTGTGTGAACAGACTGCAGTAAAAATGAAGTCACTTCAATGTTTGCTGGTTTTATTAAGTTTGACATGCTCCTTGACTGCACAAGTACATGTTATGGAGTGAGGGCATGTTCCCACCAACGATGATATCATATTCTTCAAAGGCTTGCTGAGGAAAGTGAGGGAGGAGTCACTCCATGGCTTCAGACACCTGGTCAGCAGGTCCTGTGTAAAACAAGTGGTGCTTGTACATGTGACCATTCCGTATTGCTTCACACAAAAAGTTAATGTAGTGTGCAATGCCGTCCATATGTAAATGACATACCAAGACGTCGGCTGACTTCAGTTTGTTGCAGCTCAGATATGGTAGGTGGAGATACTGGTGGTACAACACCGAAGCCTTCTGGGGTCCTCCATTCAAGTGTCCTCATTCGGGGCATTCCAATTTGGCTGCTGACTCTCCCCTTGATATTTTTTTTTCTTGCAGGTCGGTGATGTATTTAAACGGTGCATGAATGCTTGTATACATCAGAATATGGTTCTGGAACCCCTCAAGGTTGGCTGTTGATCTAGTGTGACACAAACAAAAACAAAATTATAAAATAAAATAGAATAATTGATGATACTACTATATGTCACCAACTTTCCAACAAAGCCCCCAAAATAGAGGTAAGATCTTTAGTTTTTGGGCCCAAAACATTGTATTAGCTAGATAAAAGTAACTTGACTGCATACTGCATAGAATATGCAAAGGCTGCTTGCTTGTCGAATTTCCGTGGAAAACGTGGCAGCCTGTAAATTCTTGTGCACCCAATTACACAATGGACCAGTACACACTTGAGTGAGAGAGTTCAGACTCTAGCAGTGCTTACGGTACAGCCAGCATTTAAGTCCAGAAAGTTATTCACTGCCGAAAATTAATTTCGAGAACACTATTTTCACCAACCACAACGAAAATAATTTTCAACTCCTCCACTAATACAGTATGCTTTAGATTCTCCATTGAAGTTATGGGCAAATATACCTCCGAAATCACAGTTACATTACATTACACAATAACTTGCGCATTTACTCTAAATATAACGTGCCAGCGGGAATCTTTTTTTTTTTTCAAAGCAAGTAGCTACATAACGAAATCGTTCGAGTGGTGCGGAGTTGCTAATCAACAGCTACAGTGATCGTAAAACAAAGGTACGAACATCGTATTAATTAGGACGGTGTATACTTTTTCTCTCGCTCTCAAAACGTAAACACAAATGTACTCTTACTTACCGGTCAAGTAGAAAGCAGTCGAAGGCTCCGGCACGTCCCAAACCTAGTCTGTTCCTCATTTCTCTCCATCTGGCAAATGCGGCTACAATATAAACTCTTGTTTTGTCGCGCTGAAATAAAATAAATTCCCAAAGTAAGTGTGATGCTTGATAATGCTCTCTTCGGGGACCGGAAACTCTTCTTCTTCGTGGACATGCGGTCGCCATACAAACCGGAAGTGCGTTCCAAAAACGCATTAAGAAATGGAGCGCTGAAATGTGTCTTTGACGGCATCCGTAGCAGAAAGATGGCGGCGAAACATGGCGGACACTAGAAGCCGCGGCCCGGACATGTAAGATAATTTGCGATTTCTAGACTAACCGTTATATTTTAAAAATGTACGTTTATGCGATACAACATATCTTTTTACATACTACTAACACAAACATTTTTTTTTTTTTCGAATGATTTATTGTTTCACCACTAGATGCCACTGTATAATACTGAGTGTACCTTTAACATAGTGTGGATTTTTTTTTTTTTTTTTTTTTTTTACAAGCTGAAATCTCAAAGCACAAAAATAATAAAATGGCACAACGTAAAATCACATAAAAGACAAGGACAAAGGTTATATGTCTAACATGCTAAAATAAATGCTGAGCACGCAACATGCTAACAGTGCTCAAAATTTTGCTATGCGATATAGTGTCCAAGAAGAGGAGGGGAGAGGGAGGCTTTCAGAAGGTTGACAGTTCAGGAGACGATATGAATGGTGTATGTATGGATTCAGGGAGTGCATAGGCTGAGAGAGTGGGGCTAATGAGGGGTGGGGGTGAAAATGTTTGCAATGGTCCGGGGGACGATGTGAGTGGAAGGAGGGGTATAAATGCAAAAGAGAAATAGAGAGGGTCAGAGGTGACGAGAGTCCGTGTGTGCGTGTGAATGCGAATGTTCATGTGTGGGGCGACAAGTGTCTGTAAGCGAACAAGGGCTCTGTGCCCTTCATGAGTGAGCCAGATGGATAGTGTGTGGATCAGCAACGTCCATCCGATCATGATTTTCACACTGCGTGGGGATTATTATGCCCCAACAAAACAGTGATAATGCAAGATGTGATGGAAGGATTTCCCACTGCCCTGGGGATTATTATGCCCCAGTTAGAACAGTGACTGCAAAGGTGTGGTCATGATGTCCAGTTGTCCTCTGGACAGCACATCTGTACTGAAGAGGTGAACCAGAGTCGCAGGGGCGGTGCAGGTGTCGGCAGGGGACCGAAAATGTCAACCCAGATCCTTTCTTGGTTGACAGGACAGGTGGTCAGAAGTGAGGCCTCTCCAGGCTAAGGATTCGGCTGTGCAGCTAGGCCACGCTGCCTGGCTAGATTACGCTGAAAGGCAGCTCTCTGTCTGGCACGGGCTTTCATGATGCCAGCGCGCCACACTTGGTAGAGCTCCTTGGTGTCATCTGGAATCCGGCTACACAGGTTCCTGAACTCGAGGCGGGAGATGTCAGCCAGCTGTTCCACCGCCAGGGTCGTGCAGTTGTAGCCTTGTTGTCCCAAGCTTGGGAAGCACAAGCCCTGGGGCATCCTTAATCTATGCCGCTTCCAAGAATGGCGGCAAGGAGCAAATCCTCATCTGGCCTCGGGTGTGAGGCTGACGCAGGATGAGCACCTCCTCGCACCCCTGCTGATCCCGGTTGCGGGGGAGGGTTGGGGGTCACATAAGATGAGGATCCACTGGGAGAAGTCAACAGGTGGAGGAGTCTGGTGGGAGCCTGAGGAGACCACATGCTGGGCCTAGCAACATCAGCTGGCAGGCCTGACGGCTGTGGCCTTGGCGCAGGTGATTGCCTTCCAGGCGGAGGGCCCCAAGGCTGTGACCCTGGCCGTGGAGTTGGTCGCCTTTGTGGATTGGCTGGTGAGTCAGGAGACGATGGGTCCGAAGGCGTCCGCAGCCGCAGACGGATTGGTTGCAGTACCGGGGAAGGCCTGGATGGGTTCAATGGTGGCTCCCCCAGCGGCATCGGGGGACCCGCCGGTTGGAGTGTGTTGTAACTCCCCCTTCCAGCCAGTTCATCACTCAGGCGCGGCCACCAGTTCCCGGGAGTCTCCCCCATCTCCTTCTTCCTGCTTAGGTGAGGGGGATATAAAGGAGAAACGCATCTGCCACCGCCACTTCCCTTTTTCCTGCTGCGCCACGCAATATTGGTCAATTTTTTGCAGATATCTAGTCATAAGAAGACGTCTATCACTCATAGTGTCCGCAACTAGTTTTCTCCGTGTAGAAAACAAAGTATATCCATTTAGCTTAATTGTTATCACTTATATCAGGGCCCTAGTATTCAAAGTCTTGTATTGGTCCTGGCTGAAAACGTCATACACGTAGTGAACAGGAAATAAGTCAGTGTAAATTGCCATTCCCCCCTTTAAAACATAAACATGTTTTAACCATTTCCAGGGGTAAATAACAACCTCTCTAACCTCAACATGAAGAGAATGAGCCTATATAGTGATAGGGGGTAAATACTACTTTATTACTTTGGGCACATCGGGTAGTAGAGCGACAAAAAGGGATGGGGCCGAGGGGTAAATCATTCAATATGTCCTGTAAACCAAATTTAAGTTTTTCATTTATTTTATGAGTCATCAGTTAAGATATTTATCTGACATATCTTCATAGACAGAGTCGCAAGGGAAAGAGGAAATGGCAGTAGGAAAATGCATGTCGGCATCGTGAGAATCAACCACTACTGGAAAGTGAGTTACGGCAGCAATAGACCTCCTCACTAGCACTTTGATCAGGGGCAATATACAACAGGCGGTAATTAACACTAGCAAGAGGAGCAGGCCCAGCACAGATGCAATGACGGACAAAACCTTCTTGAAAGACATACTCTCAAACCATTTGGCGAGTGTGTCCAGCCACTCAGTTTTAGTGTTCCAATTTGAATTATGGACATGCTTTTTTTTTTAGCGTAATCAATTGTTGTAAGACAAATGTAAGGTTTCAATTCTCACCGGTATGCGTGGGCACAATGGAACAATATTCGTCGTTACCGATCATCGAACATACCCCATTATCTGCAGCTAACATGGTATCCAACACGAGTCTATTTTGCAAGGTCATTAAAGTGGTAGCATGGAGCTGCTCATGAATATTTTCTAGAGCCATTACTGTCCAGTTAATAAAACGTTGCTGATTATACCACAAGTAATTAACCCATCTACAATTACGAGCAATATATTGTGAATTAATAATCGGACCAATATGCGGAATCCAGCCAGTGCCTTGGCCGGACTGAATCCAATCTTCAGAAATAGCAGAATGCTCAGCCGGGACCCCTATTGGCTGTTGGTACCACGAAATATAGACAGAATCGGGCTCGGTGAGTGCGGTTGGCCGCAAAACAGACCTCTTTCTAGCTTTTTTAGTAATAGCCAACACTGTCAACTGCCCAGTCACCATAACAGGTGCACATAACCCTCGCCAGCGAGCAGGAATTACAGCCCTAATGTAGAACTTTCCTGCAATGTAAAACATTTTCCGTTTCAAAGTGATGTGCCAATTTAATTTACAGTATTATGTAGTGCATAAATTTGTGTCCACATATATGTAAATGATCTTATTTGTGTACCCAGTTCCGGTCGTAGTTAATTATGGATGACTTGCACCTGTGTGTATGGGGTGGGCGGGGCACTCTATATATGGTATCTATGTCGAGCTGGCTTGTGTTGAATGTCAGGACCGGGACGCCTCGACGGTTTGCGACCTACCGCTACTATTGCTAACTACCGCTACTATTGCTAACTACCGCTACTATTGCTAACTACTACTACTATTGCTAACACTACCACTACTACTACTGCTACTAACCGGCTTACGCTGAGTACAGCGAACGCGTATGTGAGGTATTGTGTGAGTGCGTTGATGTGTGCGTGTGCGAAATAATAGAATAAACGGTTGAGTTGTATCCGCCGTGCCTGTCCTGTCTACCCTTCCAGAGGGAGTTAGTTAAACGTAAAGAGAGTTTAATTAAAAAACTGGACAGTCGCAAAACCGCGATCGGTGCCGCGTGGAAGAGCACACGGACGCCGAGCGGACATCGAAAGTCGTCGAGTGAGAGAGCCGACGAGATTGTGGGGAGCCGCCGAAAAGGGAGCGCGGCATCCACGTAAATACAACGACGGAAAAGCCGAAGCCTGGAGCTAACGGGACCATTTGTGTGCTGAGGAGTCTCCACAACCGTGAGTGAGGTTGTGCAGAAGGTAGGGAAGCTTCCGTGTATAAAGCGTGTGTTCCTGGACGGCGAAGCTAAATCTAATCTACACAAAGCTAGCGTGAGCTACCGGAGACTGTGATCAAGCTGTCATTCATAAGCTGCCATTCATAATACACAGCGGCAGTGGCTGTGACGTGTTGGGGGGCAGTTCAAGTCTTTGAGCTACTTTTGTGCTGCAAAAAGTGACTCTTGTGACTGTGGTTACCTGACGGAGGTAAAAATGGCTGACGACCGGCTTGATATCGAGGGATTGAAGCAGAGGCGCTCAAATGTGCAACGTAGCTTCACAACATGAATAAATCGTCTTCATGTTAGTGCTGGCCATCTACGAGAAGTTGATTTGGCAGAGGAGCTAAGGAAGGTGAAGGATGATTATTATAAACTCCTTGATGCCAGTAATGATTATATTGATGCACTGGGGCAGTTAGACCAATTAGATGACAACAATGAGTCCCAAGACGCTCTGGCTAGGAGGGATTCTCGTGAACAAAAATTTCGTGAAGTTGAGAACATGGTTCTTGAGATGTTGTGGTTTAAATATGTCGAGCCAGATGCAGATAGTGTTGCGAGTCAAATCAGGACAATTTTAGATCAAGCTAAAACATTTGTGTGAAATGCAGGAGGGCCACCTTTACAACAAATGGTTGAAAGTGGTCAATTAGAAAGAAGACTCCAAGAACTCCAAAACCTTCTGTATAGTTGGAGAGATTTTCGGCCGTATGGAAAGGAAAAATGGCTGCTTTTCCTATCTTTAAAAGAGGATAAAGAGCAATTAATGGATGAGTGGACATGTCGGCGGGAGGATGAACACATGAAAGGAGGCAAAACAAGGGACACTGTTAATGGTGATGGTGGTGAAGCAACAACTGCCGCTGTCACGCAACCGGTTGGTACTGAGTCCACTGCTCCCATCCCACCTGTTGACAGATGGGGAGCTGAGCATGTGGAGCATGTCACAAGTTCTCCCTCCATTCCTGCTAGTAGAGTGGGCACTCTGACAGACTTTGCTCAAGCTGCCACCTTGAGTAGTCAACCCACGAGTAGGGGTGTGCCCACGACAATGCACTCTCGCTTGCAGTCACAGCAGTTTGACTTTGGACTTAATGCAGGCCATGTTCCACCTCCAAGTTTTGCCAGTGCGCCTCACCAACCAAGTGTTTCTACTGTGCCCGCCAGTCTCAGTATGGGGCGCAGTAGCTTGCCATACAGTAATATTGGTGCATACACCGACGGGGTGAGCAACATTCGATGGGCTCGTCCAAAAATAAGGCTCACACCCATAAGTCTGCCTAAGTTCTCTGGGTGTAGGAGGGACTACTGGCATTGGAAGGCTGAGTGGGAGAGTATCCAAGCTCAAGCGGAGCCCACGGGTTCACTAGAGTGCAAGAAACTTAATTTGCTGGACAGCATAGATGAAGCTGTGAAAGCTGAACTGAGGCTGATGCGTTGCCGCGAGGCAAGTGACATCTTCAGGGAGCTAGAAAACCGTTATGGTGATAAAGCACAAACAGCGGAAGAAATAGTACTCGAGCTACAATCCCGACCTGCTTTAAAGGGTTACCAACCACGAGAGACCCTAGAGTTGATCCTAGCAGTTGAAAGGGCAGCATTGGACCTCACTGATCTAGGGTGTGTGGATGCTATACAGAATCAGTTGGTGATTCGATCTGTAGAGGGCAAACTCCCTGATGTCATGAAAAGAGAGTGGCTAATGTGTGTTAATAACCCAAGTAATAATATCCAACCTAGTAACCGGTTTGACAGGCTCCTGCTGTTCTTGAAGGACCAAAAGTCATTACTGGTTAGGTTAGAACAGTTACTGCCTAGCAAGCCGTGGTCTGCTTACACTTCTGAGAGTCCAAGTCACCAGAAGTTTGGCAGCAGAAGGAAGTCTTACACGAAGACGGCAGTAAGTGACATTAAAAGACCCTCACAAGTGACACCTTGTGTTGTGTGTGGTGATGGAGAACACGAAGGGAAACTATTCCGTTGCAAAACCTTCAAGAAGGCCACCTTATCGGTAAAGAAAACTTTTGTTAAAAAGGCAAGAGCATGTACAAAGTGCCTTGACGTCCATGGGGTAGACGGCACCTGCACTTCAAAGTTTCTCTGGCACAAGGAGGAATGTAAGCGAGGTGACGTTCCAGCTGACCACCACTATTTCCTTTGCCCAAAAACTCCATTGAAGAAGGATGCTGCCAAAAGGGAGGACAAAGTGGAGGAAAAGCGAGGGCTGCGTGGTCCAACAGAGGAACAAGAAGCAGTGTTTGCTGGGTTAGGACTAACTCCTCATCAACTTGAAGCTGTCCGCAGAGCGTGTACAAACAAAGCATCGTCACAAGTATGTTCCAGCAGGGACCTGATAGTACAAAGTGGCCTGGGGGAGTACCCAGTCCTCATGATGCTTGTACCTGTCACAGCGAGGAGACAGTCTTGGAGCTTTGGTGGATCTCGCATCAGACACCAACTACATCACGCATCAAGCTGCAGAAAGACTTGGACTAACTGGTGAACCAGTCTCGCTTGTCGTGTATGGTGTTGGTAAAATGAAGGTGAAAGTTCATACAAGAAGGTATCTTGTGACAACTAAGGTGTTGACTCCACGAGGAACTTTGAGACTCCATGAGATGATCTGCTATGGCATGGAGGACATCGCCAAAGTGGAGCGAGTGATCACATCAAAGTAACTGGAGTGTTTCTTCCCAGAAATTCAACCAGGCGAACTAGCCCGCCCTGGGACCATCGACCTGCTGATCAGCACGCGTGAAGGTCGTTTAGCGCCGCAGAGGCTCCAAAGAGTCGGTGACCTGGTGCTCTGGGAGGGCCCGCTTGGCAAAACCGTCAGCGGTACACATCCAGACCTCTTCGAGAAGGTGAAAGTGACTGCATGGCGTTCAAAGACTCACTTTGCTCATTCAATGAGGACAGTAGCAGTCAAAGTTGAAGAGCATTCCAAAGGGAAAGAAGGCATTCAAATTCAGACATTAGCATGCACTAAAGAAGTCCTTGAGTGGCTAAAATGGGACAGCATAGGTGCTGCCTGTGATCCAGCCTGCGGAGGGTGTCGCTGTGGAAAGTGCCCACCGGGAGGAAAAGAAATGTCCCTAGCTGATGAGAAGGAGCTCGAAATAATAAGAGCAGGCCTGACTTACCGAGAAAGCGACTCCCACAGCAACCAGCCACACTGGGACGCAAAGTACCCTTGGAGAGAAGATCCAGCTTCACTTCCTAACAACCGAAAGGCTGTAGAGGCAGCATTCCTGAGAGCTGAGAAGCGGCTTTTGAAAGACCCCATGTGGAAAGAGGCCTACACAAGGCAAGTCCATGACATGGGGAGAGGAGCTGCTGTGAAGCTCACGCAGGATGTTTTGGATGGCTGGAAAGGTGCTGTATGGTGGGTGAGCCATCTGATCGCACCAAACCCCCACTCAGTGACTACACCAGTTCGTGTAGTCTGGAACAGTAGCCAAGAGTTTGAAGGGGTGAGCATGAACAGCATTCTACTCAAGGCCCAGATGTTCTCAATCCTATTAGGGCGGTGCTTCTCAGGTTCAGAGAAGGGGAACATGCAGCCATCGGGGACATTACTAAAATGTATAATTCCGTATGGTTGAGGAGCAAGAGGTCCATGTCCACAGGTTTCTATGGAGAGACTCACCAAAAGATGAGATTGAGGACTATGCTATCGTAAGGGTGAACATGGGAGACAAGCCTGCAGGGTGCATCGCGCAGGTTGCCATGCGGGAGACTGCAAAGTTGCCCCAGTTCTCAACCATGGTGGAAGAGGGATGAGTCATCGAAGAAAATTCCTACGTGGATGACCTCCTCACCTCCCATAACGACCCACAATGCCTGGAGAGCATACTCAGAGGGGTGGAGAAGATACTCAAGGCCGGAGGCTTCCACCTCAAGCCCTGGGTCCGGTCCAAGCAAAGTGGGAGGCTGGAGGGGCAGGCTCAAAGCCAATGGCTCTGATGTTGCCAAACCAGTAAGGGGCGGAAGACAATAAAGCCCTAGGAGTTGGTTACCTTGTGTTTGAAGACAAACTCTTTGTGATGGCCGCCATTAACTTCTCTAGAAGGAAGAAAAAGGTTAGGATTGAAACTGACCTTACTGAAAATGAAGTTGAGGAAAGCACACCAAATCCACTGACACGTCGCATGCTCCTGAGCCAAATCGCTGGACTGTATGACCCAATAGGTCTGGCGACGCCTGTTAAACAGAAAGGAGTCATCCTCGTGAGAAGGGCCTACCAGGAGGCTGGCAAGCTTACGAAAGATACATGGGATGAATCTCTTTCTGACGAGCTCCGACTGAAAGCAGTCGAACTGTTCAAAGAGTACACTCGCTTGAGCAGCATCAGGTTCCACAGAAGCCTCACACCTCCTGGGTGGAGAGGTAAACCTTGGGGGATCACGTTTTCCGATGGAAGTTGTGAATCCTATGGAGCTGTGCTGTACTTGCGATGGGTGACAGCTGATGGTGTGGTCACACGCCTGGTGGAATCGAAGGCTAAATTAACTCCCCTTGATCAGAAGGGTGATGGAGTCAAGTCTGAGATCTGTGGAGCGGTCTTTGCTACACGCCTGAAAGTGCACATGTTGAAGCATGGGCGGTTGGACGTGGAAAAGTGGTACCACTTCGTTGACAGTCAGACTGTACTGGGGGCCATTCAGAGAGAGAGCTACGGGTTCCAGACATTCTTTGCGAACAGAGTGGGAGAAATCCAGAAGGCTGGGCCTGTGACCGACTGGTGGTGGATACCAGGTGAGCTTAACATCGCTGATCTCATTACAAGGGGATGCTCTCCTGGACAATTGGATGAAAACTCTGTATGGCAAAAGGGGCCCGGGTTCCTGTCAAGTCCGATTGAACTGTGGCCCATGAAGTCTGCCTTAGAAGTGGTAACTGATGCCAGAGAAGCAGTGAGCAAGCTCCAGAGAAAGGCTTTCTCAGCAGTTCTCACCAGGGCCCAGGCCAAAAATGTCTTGAACTCCAGCAAGGCAACCTGTGATGGTTCCTCAGCCGTTGGATATGGTAATAATTCCCCGGAACCCCCAGGAGACGGGACAGATCTTGACAAGGCCGAGACCAAGGCTAAAGGCAATGAGACTCGTAGTATAGTTAAGTATAGTTCACTTGCCAAACTCTGTGGGGGTGATCAGCTACTTTCGCAGGGCTGTGAAAAAGTGGTTAACTCTCGTTCGGGGAGCCTCCATGCCGGTAAAGTGGGAGGCGGCACCAAAAGTGCAAGAGCTTGAGGTTGCATTTCAAGACCTGTGCTTGGCGGCCCAGAATGGAGTTAGATTTCCTGTAACGACAATAAATAGACTCGTTGTCAGCAGGGATGAGGTTTCGGGTCTGTTGCTGTGCTATGGCAGAGTACAGACTATTTCGCAGGAAAGAATTGGAGTGCCCCTCATTCCCTACAAAGCGTGGGTCAGCACCCTACTCACACGAGAAGCTCATGAGGTTAATCACGAGGGGGTTGCAGGCACAATTCTTCGAGCCAGAGCTAAAGCGTGGATGGTACAGGGATCAAGAATTGCTAGAAAAGTAATAAATTCCTGTATGCACTGCCGAAAGACCAAAGCCAGAATGTGTAAGCAGATAATGAGCGAGCTTCCAGTCGAGAGAACTGAACCTGCTGCACCTTTTGAGTTTACCGCCCTTGACCTGTTTGGGCCTTACATTGTCAAAGATGTTGTGAAACGCAGAACCAGAATGAAGGTCTGGGGTGTAGTGTATAGTTGTATGGCTTCAAGAGCTGTACATGCTGATGTTGTGGAGGACTTATCCACGGAAGGATTCATGAAAGCCTACCTGCGATTTACAGCCCTCAGGGGTCACCCAAGGAAGCTCTGGTCTGATCAGGGGACGAACTTTGTGGGTGCTAGGCCGATGTTACAAGAACTTTATGAATTCTTGATGAACATTGACAAGAACTTAATTCAAAAGAAGGCAGCTGCTGCAGGCACTGACTGGTCATGGGAATTTCATCCAGCGGACTCTCCCCATCGAAATGGGGCAGCCGAAGCATCAGTACGTGTACTCAAAAAAGCACTGGGCAGTGTTGGTGAGGGAGGCAATCTCACAACTCTGGAATTCCAGACACTCCTTTATTTGGCTGCTAACTTATCTAACGAGAGACCAATTGGTGCCAGAATACAAGTACAGGATGAAGCTGTAGAAGTCATCACACCCAATTCTCTTCTGCTCGGCCGGGCAAGATCAAAGGGAGACACCTGTGGGTTTGAATACTCCTCCTATCCTGTTGTGCGTCTCAGGGCAGTTCAGATTGAGGTCGACAAATTTTGGAAGCGGTGGAGTCAGCTTGCTGGACCTGGCCTCTTCATCCGCCAGAAATGGCATGCTCCTGTGAGGAATGTTGAGGTGGGGGACCTTGTGTGGATTGCTGACCAAAATGCAATCAGGGGTCAGTTTAAACTTGGTCGGATTGTGGACGTCTGTCCTGACACACATGGTGTCGTCCGTGATGTACGGGTTAAAACATGTCAAAGTTTCCCGGTGTCTGATGGGCAGTTAAAGAGAGACCAAGTGAGGGAAACCTGCCCCTCTTACCATCCTACATAGGGATGTCAGAAGACTGGTGGTTCTTTTACCGATAGAGGAACAAGGATCCCCACCACATGGTGTGTTGCGGTAAAAGGATCCCCACCACGTGGTGTGTTGCGGTAAAAGGATCCCCACCACGTGGTGTATTGCGGTAAAAAGATCCCCACCACGTGGTGTGTTGCGGTAAAAGGATCCCCACCACGTGGTGTGTTTCGGTACAATGGATCCCTGTCACGTGGTGTGTTGCGGTAAAAAGGATAATCCCCACCACGTGGCATGTTGTCACTGTTCTTTGCATAGGACAAAGACTCCCCTCCACCATCCCCTTCAAGAGCTTGGTGTGTTTCGGTACGGGATAAAGACTCCCCACCATCAACCATTTGGTGGTGTGTTTCGGTGAAGGAAATTCACAACGCTAACGATAACAATTGATGTTGTTTATGGACCCCGAGACTCCACTACGCTTAAGTGTGTACATCCTATTTATGTTTGAGAGCATGGGTATAGTGGCCTACTTAGATTGTAGAATCAGTAGACCAAGAGGGAGGTGTAGAACTTTCCTGCAATGTAAAACATTTTCCGTTTCAAAGTGATGTGCCAATTTAATTTACAGTATTATGTAGTGCATAAATTTGTGACCACATATATGTAAATGATCTTATTTGTGTACCCAGTTCCGGTCGTAGTTAATTATGGGTGACTTGCACCTGTGTGTATGGGGTGGGCGGGGCACTCTATATATGGTATCTATGTCAAGCTGGCTTGTGTTGAATGTCAGGACCGGGACGCCTCGACGGTTTGCGACCTACCGCTACTATTGCTAACTACCGCTACTATTGCTAACTACTACTACTATTGCTAACACTACCACTACTACTACTGCTACTAACTAGCTAACGCTGAGTACAGCGAACGCGTATGTGAGGTATTGTGTGAGTGCGTTGATGTGTGCGTGTGCAAAATAATAGAATAAACGGTTGAGTTGTATCCGCCGTGCATGTCCTGTCTACCCTTCCAGAGGGAGTTAGTTAAACGAAAAGAGAGTTTAATTAAAAAACTGGACACCTAACTTGATTATCATTATCACACAGCCAAAAGACGTCAGCAAGTGGGGTACTGGGAGCATCACCTGCAATAACAGGGATGACTCTGTGGGTTCCAGACGTGCCAATAACAGCATGGACCAGGTCACCCCCATTCTGGAGGACCTGCGCGCATTGCAGTGGGGACAGGGCAGTTGTGTTAACTAAATTTATGACTGACCAAAGCCTACGACCACCCGGGATGACACTAGTCAGGGTGTGGGTTTTTTGTAGATGTCCATCCATTGAACGGTTAGCTGCCTTGTTTTTTTTTTTTTGTGTTTTTTTTTTTTTTTTTTTTAAGAGCTCAGGATTGTTCATTCGGTAGTCTTACCGATTCAACGTCTTGTCATCATTGCTCTTTTTTTTTTTTTTTTTTTTTTGTGCGTGCGTTTGCGTGCGTGCGTTTGCGTGCGTGCGTGCGTTTGCGTGTGTGTGTTTGCGTGTGTGCGTTTGCGTGCGTTTGTGTGCGTGCGCGTGCGTGCGTGCGTGTGCGTGCGTGCAAATACGTATAAATTTATACTCAATTCATTCACCTAAAACCTTATAAATATCCCATTACCCTTCGCCTTAACCAGGTACTTCAGAATCTTGCCAGTCGTGAGGTTTAAATGGTCAGGAGACCAGAGAAAAGGTCAGAAAAAAAAAAGAAATAAAGAGAAAAGAAAGGTAAATCAAAGTGAAATCCAGCACCGACCAAACACTTCCTGCCTTCCCCATGATTACAAAATCAAAGTCTTACGCCAACTCCGGAAGCCTCTAAATTCCAGCAAATTTAGCGAGATCTCAAGAGACCAGAGGAAAAACTAAAGAGAGGAAGGAGGGAAGGATCGATAAGGCAGAGTGAGATCCATAGAAGCCAGTACATCCAATCCATCAAAGTGAAGTCCAGCACCAACAAGACCCCTCCTGCGTGGTTACAAAACCAGAGTCTTATGCCAACCCCAGAAACCTCATACTTCTAATAAATTAAGATCTCAAGTGACCAGAGGAAAAACTAAAGAGAGGAAGGAGGGAAGGATAGATAAAGCAAAGTGAGAACCACAGACACCAGCACCAACTGATTCAAGGGGCTGTGGGAGGGAGAGGGTACTTCTGTTGAGTTTCAGTAGATGCTGGTGCGACGGATCTGGCATGCATAAGAACCACCACCAAAGAAAGAAGCCGTCAACCGCGGTCCAGCAAAGCGAGCACCGCCCCCCCCGAAATCCCCAGGCCGCGGCAGCACCAAGGCCACCCCCAAGCCACCCGAGCGGACACCGGTCGGCGAGCCGACCCAGACACCCGGAACACCCCCGCCCCAGCCCCGGCCCACACCCCCGAGCCCAAGGCCGCAGAACGAGGCCCAGCGGGCCCCCACAGCGCCCCACCGGTCCCCAGCCCCCATCCCCCCACGACCCCCCCGCACCCCACCCAAACCCGCCATCCACCACGACCCAGGCCCCACCACCCACGACCCCCAAACCCCCGAACACACCCCGACCCCCAGCACCCAACCCCCCACCCCACCCATAAAATGTATTATTATTAAATTATTATTATTAAATGTATGACTGACCAAAGCCTGCGACCACCCGGGATGACACTAGTTAGGGTGTGGGTTCTTTGTAGATGTCCATCCATTGAACGGTTAGCTGCCTTTATCCACATTTTTTTATACTTAAGCCCAAAAGCAACACAGACCGGGTGCACAATATTTCGGTCAATACGCGACATTGGTGGGACAGCTAAAGACATATTTTTAGACAAAACCCGCGGGCAATGGAACTTATCTGTGACCCATCCAGGGTAAATACCTGATGCTAACCACAGCGCACAAGTCGTAAAACATAATCCAACACCACAATCATTCTCCCTTAACTCTGGCAGGGGCCGCACAGTGGGCAAGCGCTTGCGATTATAACATGTTATACAGGGGCGTTTACTTATTTGTCGGGCTGAATAGACCATCCATTGATAAAACAGACTACTATCCTGCCCCAAAATTTTAACAAAATTATCATCATTAACAATATCATTATCATTAGGCAGGTTAACAGCACGCCGGGAGCGAGTGTGTGCCACGCGCATCAGTGTAAAAGCTTGATCTACAGTCATAGTAACGCCTGTATAACCAGTAGTCGGGAGACAATGGGTGACATTGCACATGAGTGTGACTGAACCATAAACGTGACATTGTCTAGTCAGTGCCTCCATCGCAAATCTGTCATGGGTCGGTCCTACAGTCAGAGTATAGCGGCTAGAGGGAGTATTCACATATGTCAGGTCTATGTCAGAGTCGTTGTCCCAGGCCCCCTGCGCTGCAACTACAAGTCCTGCAGCAAAGGCACATTGGTGAAGTCGCACTCCCCTATCCTTGATACTCTGCACTAAACTAAAGGTAAAATACGTCAGGGGCGGCAGGGCTCGCAGCCAGATCAGCAAGGTCAGGCTGATATTCCTGCAGTTCACGGAGGAGGTCAAGGTCAATGGTCGAGAAAGGGACACAGTCACTCCGACTCGGCTCAGCCTGGTCTGGATCCGCCTGACCGGTCTGGGTTGAGGATGGGCCGGCTCCTCCATCGTCAACTGATCCGGCCCCAATGTCTCCTCCAACTGATGCATCTCCACCCATTCCTGTGGTGGGGGGTGGGAGAGCTGCACTTCCTCCCCCCTCGGGGGAATCATCACCTGTGGCAGCACCCGGACTAGGCTGCTCATTGTCGGATGATGCCAACTCGCTTGCGCAGCTAGGGCTCAGAGGCGGAGGTAGCGAGCCACTACTAGGTGATGACGAGTCGCCCCCCCGTGCTAGCCTTCCGGACCGTCTAGGGGCGCGCTGCACAGAGGGTTCTCTAGCTGCCGCGGGCGTCCGAGACCTGGCTTCTCCCTGCGGGGTGGCGTGGTCACCACTGGCCAGGCCTGGTTGCGTTTCAGCAGGCCCTTCAGGCCGCGGTGCAGGACAGCAGTGGTTTAGGTGGAACCAGACTGATTTACCTTGGACTTTGACAGAAGTCGGAGTTGACAAGATGACCTTGAAAGGACCTTCACGTCGAGCCTCGTTCCACCTGCGCTTGAACGTCTTCACGTACACCCAATCACCGGCCACCACACGCTGTAGGTTAGGCTGGAGTTCAGCCTGTCGGTCCTCTGCGGTCTCGATTACCTGTTGAGAGATAGCCTTGTGTATTTGGGTTAAGTGGTGCAGGTAGGAAGTCAATTCCATTTCACATTGTTCTAATTGGGGCCCTTCATACGGCCCCCTCAAAAAGGGTACAGGCATGCGTCGGCCAGTTAGCATTTCATGCGGGGTTAAATGGGTCGTGCGGTTAGACTGTGATCTCATTGACATGAGAGCTAGCGGTAAGGCATCCATCCAATTTAACTTACCATTACTGCTTGCTCTAATTTTGGCTAATTTGGCTTTCAAGGTACCATTAGCACGTTCTACCACACCTTGAGACTGGGGGTGGTAGACACATCCAAAATTTTTTTTATCCCAAGCATTTTCATGCTAATTTTCACAATGTTGGCAACAAATGCTGGACCATTATCCGAGCTGATCAGGTCAGGGATGCCAAATCTGGGGAACACCTCCCTGCACAAGAATTTAGCAGCAGAACTGGCATCAGGACCCTTCGTGGGGACAGCCTCAATCCACCTACTAAACCTGTCAATCACCACCAGAACATATCTGTAGCCCCTCACCCGTTCAATCATGTCGATGTGGTCCATCATGAGATGCCGAAATGGCCTTCCGGTATAGGTATGTGGCCCAGTGGTGCTGAAAAGGATTTCCTCACATTGTGCTGTGCACACACAATGCACTCGTGTAAAGTCCGATCCACCATGGCTGCCAGGAAAGGGGTCCACCAAACCGCTTTTAGCTTGCGCAACACTTCACCCCGATGACAATGATCTTGGCCATGGGCAGCCAAAATTGCTGTTTTCACCAATGACAGGGGCAACACAAAATGTCCCTCTGGGCTGCGCCACAGGTCTTTCTGATGGCCATCTGTCAAACACTTGGAAGCCCCCCTCTTCTTCCAAACACTCTTTTCATACACAGACGCCGCATCCTGGGTCTCAATTAGGGAGAGCAATGTAGTCAAAGGCTCACAGTCACCCGCAACCAGCAGGGGGGCCACAGCCCCCGCTGATGCAACCCCTTTGGCCACCTCATCTGCATAGTTATTCCCCTTGGCAATCAAAGAGTCATTCTTTTGGTGGCTAGCACATTTGATGATAGCCAAAGCTGATGGCAGCATCATGGCTTCCAAAAGGGAAGCAAGCGCTTCTGCATGAACAACTGGAGTACCATCAGCTCGCTTAAAGCCTCGTTGCTGCCAAATTTTTCCATTAATATGACACACACCATAAGCATATGCAGAATCTGTGTATGCATTAAGGCGCTTGTCTCATGCCAATTGACATGCAGCTGTCAAAGCCATCAGCTCAGCAAGCTGGGCTGAACAAGGTTGCGGAATCTTTTTTGCCTGTACTTTAGATAATGAGCCATCCAAGTGCAATTGGACAACTGCATAACCCGCATGGTTACCTGTTACATCCTTAAAACATGACCCATCAACAAAATATGTGAGATCCGCCTCGATAGGTTGATTATGAAGGTCATCACGTGGTTTCAAAAATTCCTCTGTTGATTGGACACACTCATGCGTTACATCTGATTCCGGGACCATAATGCGAGTAGCTGGATTAACTGTATTACATCGTTGTATAGTTAACTCAGGTGCTGACAAAATTACTTCGTATCCGGTACGCCGGGCTTGAGTCAGCACAAAACGCGGACTTGTAAGCAAAGCATGCAATTGATGTGAGGTGAAAAGGGACACAGGGTAGCCCATAGTTATTGCTGCCGCTTTTTGAAACGCAAAGACTGCCGCTGCTAAGCCTTGGTAGCACGGAGGCAACCCTAACTCAACATTGTCTAATTTAGAACTATAGTAAGCAATCGGCTGCTTTTCAGTTGGAGTATCCTGCATCAAGACAGCACATGCATGCCCAGATTTTTCTGCAACATACAAGAGGAATGGCTTTGAGTAATCAGGGTTACCCAAAGCAGGTGCTTCTTGGAGGTCACGTTTTAGCATTGAGAATCCTTGAAGGGCTTTTTCATTCCACTCCAAATTAGCTGAGCCATTGTTCTGTCCGGCCGCGCGGATCATTTCACGCAGAGGGGCCGCTTTTATGGCATAGTCACAGATCCAGGCTCTGCTATATCCTGTCATTCCCAAAAAAGTTAGCATTTGACTCACTGTCTTTGGCTGTGGGGCTTTAGCAATTGCCTCCAGGTGAGTAGCAGATATTTTTCGCAAGTTGCCACATAACCTCCTCCCCAAATAGTCTACCTCCTTTTGACAGAACTGCAACTTGTCTCTGCTAACTTTGTGCCCTCCCTTTTCAAGTGCTAAGAGGACAGTAAATGAATCACGCTCGCAATATTCTTTTGTCGGACTGGCAACCAAAATGTCATCCATATACTGGATGACAGTGCTGCTCACGTCCAGGTGACCTAAATCCTCTGATAGGACCCTGTTGAAGATCGTGGGGCTGTCAACATAGCCCTGTGGTAGGCGTGTGTAGGTGTATTGCTGCCCTTCATAAGTGAATGCAAACAAGTATTGTGAAGCTGGGTGTACTGGAACGCTGAAAAATGCTGAACACAAATCAATCACTGTATACCAGAGTGATTCAGGTGGGATGTTAGAAAGCAAGGTATGGGGGTCCGGCACCACGGGGGTCTCAGCATCCACTATGGCATTAATGGGTCGTAAATCATGCACGAGTCTGTAATCAGGTGAGCGTGGCTTAGGAACCGGGTAAATTGGGGTGTTACATGGGCTCTGTGTTTTGATCAGGACCCCTGCTGCTATCAATCCTTCAATAGTGGGCTTGATCCCTATGGCTGCTTGTGGCTTTAGGGGATACTGGCTTTTATTGGGCAGTGTCACGTTTGGTTTTAATTTGATAACAACTGGCTGTGCTGACTTAACAAAGCCTATATCTGTCTTATGTTGTGACCACAATCGCGAGGGTATCTGGCCAAGCAGGCTTTCATGTTCTGCTGACAGTGAGGCTTGCACAAAAGCTGGCCTGTGTACCAATGTGGTCACAGCGCGGCCTTCACTGACAGCAAAAAATGAAATTTTGATAAATTGTCTATCGGGTGAAATATGGACGCGCGGATTGTCGGTGTGTTGCCATGCAAGAATTTGTAATGCTGCTTTCACCATGGGGCCAAGCTCCCATGATTTGTGTCCCTTTTCGACAAACAGTGTCATGTGTGGTGTTGAATTTGGCACTTGAAACCATATGGCTGCTCTTAATGGAAGTGTAATTGCTGCGGCTGCCCCTTGGGGTCCTACATAAATGTTGACTATGTGCACATAGAAGCAATTATTGTCCATAATTTCCTTCCAGCAAATCTCATAGTCTTTGTGGTTTTGCAATTCATCAAAGAAGAGTGTACAGTGTTCAGGCATTGATGGCTTCCTTGCATGGGGCAGTATTTTTTGTATCCATTCAGTCCATGATTTCCAGTCCGACAGGAGTGGTGCAGTCTTCACGAGCAACAGAGAGTATACAGTGGCATAATGCTGTTTTTCTCGTGGGGTCTGGAGTGGCATCAGGGTGGTGGCTGGTAGCGAGTCTTTTGGTGGCAGCTCGACCCAGATGCCATCTGGTGTGCACATGATGTTGGCATTTAGTGCACAGAGAATGTCTCGTCCAAGTAGGTTGATAGGCGTTTGGTCAGAGATGAGGAGTGGCGCCACTACCTTTCTTCCTGATATCAACATTGGAATTGGTTGAGTGAGGGGGATGAGCTCTGTTTTCCCAGAGAAACCTATTGTCTTAATTGATGAGCCAGATAGGGGGAGTTTTATTCCAGAGCTCCCCACGCAGGAATAGGTAGCCCCTGTATCCACCATGAAGTCATGCTCTGATCCTTCAATGACAACAGGGACAGTGGGCTCATCTTGTGGTTGCGTTGTTACTGCTGGCGCCATGACGATCTCCCCCTCAGGCTTCTCTGGGCCCCCCTATTGTGGATCCCTGAGATCTGTCCAGGGGTTGGTGGGACAGTCGCGTCTGCGGTGGCCTGGCTCGCCGCAGCCCCAGCATTCGTTTCCCTGGGAGCGGTTCTGGGATGAAGTGCCCCGGGGTGCTGGTCCTCGATGAGCCACGTTGCGCCTGGGGTCAGCAAATGAGGTCGGTGGTCCCCCATGGTGGCCTGCTGGAACACTCTGCTGGCCCGCATTTCCACGACCAGGTGTCCGCCGGCTTCCATGGTTGTGAGTCTCCCTTGTAGGCGGGCTTCTTCCATCCTTTGACTCATTATAGTGCACGTGGATTTCAGTTGACACTGAAGGATGCATGGGAAGGTTTAGGGTCTGCGGCACATTAGACTGAGTCAGCAGGGGTCCTCCCAGTGGGAGGATTGGCAGGACAGCAGCTGGCACAGGTGCAGGTGCTTGTGTTGTGAAGGCAGTCGTCTGGGGCATGGAGGCTGTTACTTGGGGCACTTGGAGGCAGGAGGCAGTTGGGGCCACAGTTGGAGCCGGAGGCTCAGGGGTTGGGGGACCTCCCACTGTTACTAGAGGAGCTTGAGTCCTGACTTTGTCCTTCTTTTGCCTCAGCTCGGTCAGCTGCAAGTGGGTGAGTTCTGACGATGTGCCTCTTCTTCTTTTTGTTTTTCTTTTCGTAGGGCTTCCACGTGGTGCACCAGATGCTCTTGGAATAGAGGCCAGTCCATTTTCATGAGTCCCACCACATTGTCCAGCCGGCCTTGAACCTCATCAGGCATTGATTTTTTCACCATGACTTTGAACAAGCTCTCAGTGGTGCTGTTGGAGTTCCAGGCGCTGCCTGTTTCCTCTCTCCACTTCCGCTGGAAAGAGTGAAGGAACTTTATGGGGCATTCATCTTCTTTCAACATCTCGCCCTCCAGTTTGGCTGGGTCCATTTTTTCTGGATAATATTGTCGCAGCTGCTTCCAGACATCACCACGGTATCCATTAAAGCCAACATGATCAGCCTGGTTCCCCATCAGCAGCACATCCAGTCCAGCTCTCTCCAGGATCTCTTCCGCTGCATGTTTTCCGACCAGGTGCATCAACAGCGCTTTGATGTCTCCCAAGGCCAGCGTGACTCCGGCTGTGCTTTCTTCCAGGGCGGTGATCCATTTGTTAGCCCCGTTCGTTAAATCAGGCAGCCTGTCAGCTAGGCCTATCATGTCGCAGAAGGACCAAGGCACATAGTGGCGCTTTCCGTAGCTTCTTGTGACCAGTGGGCACTGGGAGACGCTGGTACCGTGAGGGCCTCCCTGCTCGCTGCTTGGGTGGTATGCCCTTCCGCTGCGCAATATCCCGCCAGGCCCATGTGGCCGCATTCCTGCCAGGAAATGGTGATCTTGGAGTGTTTTCATAGTCCGCCCCTTGCAGCGGCCTTTCAGTGCTCCACTGGCTGGTGTAGTGGGGAGGATCAAATGTCTCAGGGATGTCCACCAGTGCCTCCTGGTTGGGCGTGGGAGCGGTGTAGGAAGCGATCGGTGGGTTCTGGCGTGGATGCTGGCCTCCTTCTGGAGTGGGCACAGGGTGCAGGTCCAACTCCCGTCTTGCCGTCAAGGGAGTCTGGGGGCTTAGAATTGGGGGCGTCGGGTCGGCAGCGCACTCTGACAGCTGGATCAGGGATGATTTTGGGCACCTGCTTTCACCCCCTCCGTATCGTTTCTCCATCTCAGCCAGTGAAAGGAGCCCTTTGCTGGGGCCACCCTCATTTGCACGTGTAATGTGCCCTTGATCTCTAAGGCACTCTGCTAACATTATGTCTCTGTATTGCTTTCTGTTGTCTCTTGTTTCTCGAGTTGGCATTTCCATGAAGTCCAATGAGTCATCGGTGAACTTCTTCTTTTTGGACCAGAGGGGCAAGGCATCAACTCCTACTTTTCGTATTACTTCACGGAGGGCACTTAATTTTTCTTCCAGTTCCTCCTCATCAATCATGGGTATGTGTGCGCGTGTATTTGGATCAGGTCTATGTGTGAATGAACTTGATCGAGCTGTGGGGTTGTGGGCTAGTGTGTCTGTATTATTCTCTTTGGCTTTAATGCGTGTGAGTGTGTGCGCTTCAGTAGCGCGTCCGTGTGCAAGGGTCAAAGGGTCAATGGAGTGTGCGCGCGCGTGTGTGAGCTCGCTTGGATCAACTGTGTGCGCGCATGCATGCATATCTGTACCTAAAATGTCTCCTAGTGAACTAGGACTACAAGTGGATGTTGGCGGGCACAGAGAATCGCCCGCCTCAGCACTTGCATCAAAGACTACCCCCCCATATGCTCTGCCTGCTTTAGGCTGTGTTTTAAATGACACCTCAAAGGTGCCTGTAACTTCCCCACTTAGACCTTTATTTTGCTCCCCCCTTACCACGTACTGCCCAGACTAACCCCCCCCCCCCCCCCCCCTTTTCGCACGTATACGGTGGTGGTTTGCTCTGCAACTCTCGGGCAGAGGGCAAGCACAATGGCCCCTTGGCTTTACTTTTTTGAATTTGAGGATGAGACAGCCTTTCTTCCCTTAGCGGGAGCTGTGATGCTCCAAATGCCCGCTTTCTGCCCTCCTCCCTAAAAAATCGAAGCACTTCCCGTTCTCTAGCACGCTTTCCTTGCCTGCTTGCACTTAAGTCTTTTGCTTTATAATGTTTGATGTTTTGCTCAATTTCATCGCAACAGGCAGCCATAAAGGTCCCTTCTTTTGGCCATCTTAACTGGCCGGAGGTTCTTTTGTGCCATTTTTCCATACATTGTCGAATTTGTTGCTCAAAATCAGGTTTTTGCATGATTACAAATGCCATTGGGCTGGATGTCCCAACCCCCTTCGAGTGTCGAACACCCATGAAGCCTTGTTTAACCTCACCTGATTCTGAATTCAGACTTGCCGGTTCGTTGTCCTCGCTTACTTTTATCAAGACAATTATCTTGCCCGCGGTAATAGCAGTTTTTAATTTTGTTCGGGGGTGAAAAGTTAACCATAGCTGCTCCTCACCGTTACAGTCAATTTCCTTAGTTAATTGACCAAATTTACCCACCTCCCAATGCACTTTTCGGGGAACCACTGAGATACAGAGCTTTGAATCTTCTGAGATTTTGTTTTCTCCCACAAGAGGCAAATGGTTGGGGATTCCCAAGAAAGGTTTTAGAGGGACAACTGCTTGATCTTGAAAATTTTTGCAGAGGTAGTCCAACAGGGGAGCGAGATTTGTTGATGTCCAAATTTCCCTAAGTTGCAAATCCAAGTCAATACCAGGAAAATCTTTCTTAATACAATCAAGATTACAGAAATCTGTTATTTTCCACAGTTTATAGTTAATCAATAGCTCACTTTGCCACTGTTCTTTTCCGTTTTTGTCTCGAAAGGTACGCTCAAGCCAGAAATGGGTTCTTATTCCCTGCACTTCGGGCTCGTCAATATCAGGAATGTTTAATTCTGGCACACTTTCCTGTACGATTATGTTCTCCATCCACTATTAGTTCATATCACTCACCTTACTTTTATTTATCCTACTTCCTATTTCCTTTCTTTGTTTATTCGTTTAATTATTTTATTATTATTACTATCGTTATTATTATTATTATTATTATTTTTATTATTATTATTGCCGATAACAAAAGGCACTTTATTTTTTATTCCCACTCTCCTTCCTTTCTATCCCTCCCACTGCAGGCTCGACAATTTTATTTCTTAATTTTCCATACAGTTTACAATGCAACCCTCAGAATAATTCACAATGCGATTCACAAATCTTTCCAACACTATTTCTACTATCCCACAATCCTTCCCTATCATTACCTACTCAATATCAGCTTCTCAGAAAACCTTCCTTTGTCTTTCGCCAACCTGGCTAGCACACAGGCATCAACCACTGACCTTCTCACTCCTCTGCACACTTTCATCCAACTTTGCTCAAACGCCACTAGACAACACTACGCAACCTTCATCCAGTTAACAACTTTTTCTTGATTATCCCTTCTGGACTCTTAGAAAACAACTTACAGTTATGCTTTTCCTGCTAGCAATCCGCTTTTATCCACAAGTCCGCCGCCTGCCAGCGGTCCACCGTTTTTTAACACAATTTGCCTGTCACAGACCAAAAGATACTACAACAATAGTTCCTCTTGAACTAGCCTCTTCTTGAGGCGTTATAGACAGAAACACAGTGATCTTAATGACCCAAAACCACTGCAATCACTTGGCTCAATACAATTTCTTTAGCCTACTCCGAGGCTCTTAGACACACACACACACACAAAAATAAGGTCTTCCTCGACCTACGAAGTCCACCCGGATTTCACACACTTAGCACAATACTTCTCAGCCTGCCCTGAGGCCGAAAAATAGGGTCACCTTAACCCAAGTAGGTACTCAGTTACCAGTCAAATGCACATCACAACGGGTCCATCTCAGACTTACAAATTTAACAATACAACTTTTTCCTGGCCCCTCTCAGGCCTTCAACAACGTCCGCCTCGGACGACCCACCCTGGGATTTAAAACAAAGCTGTGGCTCACCTTTAGAGCAAACAACACTTCTAGCCTAACCTTAGGCCCTCACATCCAAAAAACGGCCCGTCTTGGACCTCCCCTCCTTAGGGTTCTGCAAGAACACAGCTGCAGCTCACCTTAGAGCTAGCGATACACTTTCTACTTAATACTTTGGCCGTTTTTCACACAACAAGACAAACATACAACATGCACGTGGTCAGGTTGACTTGGGCTCCTACAATTTACAATTTACTTTTGACTAAATTCGAAATAGACCTGAGCATATGTCAGACAGCTAGACACGCCGTGATCAGGCAGTTAGTTTCCAGACTTTAATAATTGAGCAGAATAAAAGGTCTGCTTACCTTAATTTTTGTAGGCCTTGTCTGGAAGTAACGCACCGATTTGGCGTGACACGCTGTCCGTTTTTTCCCAGAACTTTGTCCAAATCCGCGGTCACTGCACCAAAATGTCAGCTCTCGGGCCAGGCCGGAGCCGGAAGACTGGCCGCAGCGTGCACCAGGTCCACCTTTGGCGTTGTGAGTTGGAGGAAAGAGCAGGTCAGAACAAAAAACAGACAGGAGTCCAAAGTCAAGCTGAACAAAAAGCGGCTTTATTGGCAAAAGCACACTGAGACAATTCAATTTGCGCAAATGGAAAAAATCTGACAATCTCAGGAAATGCAACAGTTTATAAAGCATCATCTATGGTACAACCTCTTTTCCTGATTGGCTATCAAACCTGCCTGCCCACTTCACGCTTAGATCTTATTGGTAAAGTAAAGTCTCGGCCAAACCCACTTATTATGAGATGCAGTTTACTGAATGCTAATAGTATCTGCTTTCGACCACTAGGGGGTAGTTTTTTAGCTTAGTTTTGTGACTTCTACTGGTATCCAATTGTTATAAAGTGGTCAGCAGATTATGCGTCTCCCCCCCATTCTTGAGACCAGAAGTAGTAACAGGTTTTTACTGGTATCAAAAGGACTTATTCATACATAAAAAATAAAGTGACCTATCATTTACATTGGATGATCTAATGAATTTGCTAAAACTAACCTTTTGCAGACATCAAAGTAATGAGATCCTTGCTCTGAGCATCTTCCCAACAGCTGACAGTTGTAAACCTTCAGGATGTCATTTCGTTTATTAGCCCTTAAGCGTGAAGGAGCAGCTTTCCCAACAGGTTAATTTGCCCTAAGCGTGAAGGAGCAGTTTCCCAACAGTTGACAGCAGTAAACTTGCAAGTTTTTGACACCTTTACCGTTCTTTTACAGACATAGCGACGCCTGGCAGCTGTGGATCGCTTCACACTGGTTCTAAATGATTGAGCATATGTGATTTCTTGTGTTTTCAGCTGGCGCCTTAGAGTTACAAAATTAAGTAAAATTAATGATTATAGGATAACAAATACATGATTCCCTTTGTGACAAGACAGGATACACACTGGCATTTAATTTCCTTAAGCTATTTAAACACAAGTAGCAATCATAAAGTTGTTTAGCATAAAAAGGGTTTCACTTGAACATTTGGCCGAGAATAGGTAAATAGTTCAAGAGACAGCACCAAAAGTCAGTACCACACCACATTCTACACTTTCTATTTACTTCCACATTATTCATCCGATTGACTTAATTCCAACTTCAGTACATTCCAGTAATTCATGCTATGAGCTATTCCAGCTTTTCAGTTCCAAAATTCACACTTTCCAATTTCATAGCCGATTATTCCCACATTCTACACTTTCCATTTACTTCCACATTCATACGATTTACTTCATTCCAACTTCAGTACATTCCAGTAATTCATGCTATGAGCTATTCCGGCTTTTCAGTTCCAAAATTCACAATTTCCAATTTCGTAGCCGATTATTCCCACATTCTACACTTTCTATTTACTTCCACATTATTCATCCGATTTACTTCATTCCAACTTCAACATATTCCAGCAATTCAGGCCACGAGCTCTTCCAGCTTTTCAGTTCCATAATTCACAATTTCTGATTTCGTAGCCGATTATTCCCACATTCTACACTTTCCATTTACTTCCACATTATTAATCCGATTTACTTCATTCCAACTTCAATCTGTTCCAGTAACTCACGACATGAGCTCTTACAGCTTTTTCGTTCCAAAATTCACAATTGCCGATTTCGTAGCCGATTATTCCCACATTCTACACTTTCCTTTCAACACCATTCAATATCATTCAACATCATTCAACATTATTCCAAATCATTCCACAGGTATTCATTCAGCTCTCCAGCCTTCACACGCCATTTCTCCAGAAATGGCATTTTCTAGTTTCAGTTATTATTCCGACCACTTTTTTGGGCGCTATCTACTTCCACATTTTTCACCCGATTCACTCCATTCCAATTTCAAACTATTCCTAAAATTCACGCGACGAGCGCTTGTATTTTTATTATTCCTACGATTCACGCCTTACCCACAATTCCCGATTTCGTACCCGATTTTTCCCCATTATTCTTAATGGGAGATTCTACATTTCACATTTAATTCCACATTTTTCACCCTATTCACATCATTCCAGCTTCAATATATTCCAGCAATTCATGGCATGAGCAATTCCAGCTTTTCAGGTTAAAAATTCACACCTTACCCACAATTCCAGATTACGTACCCGATTATTTCCCACATTCTATATTTTCCATTTACTTCCACATTATTCATCCGATTCACATCATTCCAGCTTCAACATATTCCAGCAATTCATGCCATGAGCAATTCCATCTTTTCAGGTTCAAAATTCACACTTTACCCACAATTCCAGATTACGTACCCGATTATTTCCCACACTCTACATTTTCCATTTACTTCCACATTTTTCACCCCATTCACATCATTCCAGCTTCAATATATTCCAGCAATTCATGCCATGAGCTATTCCAGCTTTTCAAGTTCAAAATTCACCCGTTACCCACAATTCCCGATTTCGCACCCGATAATTTCCCAAATTCTATATTTTCCATTTACTTCCACATTATTCATCCGATTCACATCATTGCAGCTTCAATATATTCCAGCATTTCACGCCATGAGCTATTCCAGCTTTTCAGGTTCAAAATTCACACCTTACCCACAATTCCCGATTTCGTACCCGATTATTTCCCACATTCTACATTTTCCATTTACTTCCACATCATTCATCCGATTCACATCATTCCAGCTTCAATATATTCCAGCAATTCATGCCTTGAGCTATTCCAGCATTTCAGTTCCAAAATTCACACCTTACCCACAATTCTTGATTTCGCACCCGATTATTTCCCACATTCTACATTTTCCATTTACTTCCACATTATTCACCCGATTGACTTCATTCCAACTTCAATATATTCCATCAATTCACGCCATGAGGTCTTCCAGCTTTTCAGTTCCAAAATTCACGCATTACCCACAATTCTCGATTTCATATCCGATTATTTCCCACATTCTACATTTTCCATTTACTTCCACATTATTCATCCGATTGACTTCATTCCGATTTCAATATATTCCATTTCACGCCATGAGCTCTTCCAGCTTTTCGGTTCCAAAATTCACGCGTTACCCACAATTCTCGATTTCGCACCCGATTATTTCCCACATTCTACATTTTCCATTTACTTCCACATTATTTATCCAATTGACTTCATTCCAACTTCAACATATTCCAGCAATTCAGGCCACGAGCTCTTCCAGCTTTTCAGTTCCATAATTCACAATTTCTGATTTCGTAGCCGATTATTCCCACATTCTACACTTTCCATTTACTTCCACATTATTAATCCGATTTACTTCATTCCAACTTCAATCTGTTCCAGTAACTCACGACATGAGCTCTTACAGCTTTTTCGTTCCAAAATTCACAATTGCCGATTTCGTAGCCGATTATTCCCACATTCTACACTTTCCTTTCAACACCATTCAATATCATTCAACATCATTCAACATTATTCCAAATCATTCCACAGGTATTCATTCAGCTCTCCAGCCTTCACACGCCATTTCTCCAGAAATGGCATTTTCTAGTTTCAGTTATTATTCCGACCACTTTTTTGGGCGCTATCTACTTCCACATTTTTCACCCGATTCACTCCATTCCAATTTCAAACTATTCCTAAAATTCACGCGACGAGCGCTTGTATTTTTATTATTCCTACGATTCACGCCTTACCCACAATTCCCGATTTCGTACCCGATTTTTCCCCATTATTCTTAATGGGAGATTCTACATTTCACATTTAATTCCACATTTTTCACCCTATTCACATCATTCCAGCTTCAATATATTCCAGCAATTCATGGCATGAGCAATTCCAGCTTTTCAGGTTAAAAATTCACACCTTACCCACAATTCCAGATTACGTACCCGATTATTTCCCACATTCTATATTTTCCATTTACTTCCACATTATTCATCCGATTCACATCATTCCAGCTTCAACATATTCCAGCAATTCATGCCATGAGCAATTCCATCTTTTCAGGTTCAAAATTCACACTTTACCCACAATTCCAGATTACGTACCCGATTATTTCCCACACTCTACATTTTCCATTTACTTCCACATTTTTCACCCCATTCACATCATTCCAGCTTCAATATATTCCAGCAATTCATGCCATGAGCTATTCCAGCTTTTCAAGTTCAAAATTCACCCGTTACCCACAATTCCCGATTTCGCACCCGATAATTTCCCAAATTCTATATTTTCCATTTACTTCCACATTATTCATCCGATTCACATCATTGCAGCTTCAATATATTCCAGCATTTCACGCCATGAGCTATTCCAGCTTTTCAGGTTCAAAATTCACACCTTACCCACAATTCCCGATTTCGTACCCGATTATTTCCCACATTCTACATTTTCCATTTACTTCCACATCATTCATCCGATTCACATCATTCCAGCTTCAATATATTCCAGCAATTCATGCCTTGAGCTATTCCAGCATTTCAGTTCCAAAATTCACACCTTACCCACAATTCTTGATTTCGCACCCGATTATTTCCCACATTCTACATTTTCCATTTACTTCCACATTATTCACCCGATTGACTTCATTCCAACTTCAATATATTCCATCAATTCACGCCATGAGGTCTTCCAGCTTTTCAGTTCCAAAATTCACGCATTACCCACAATTCTCGATTTCATATCCGATTATTTCCCACATTCTACATTTTCCATTTACTTCCACATTATTCATCCGATTGACTTCATTCCGATTTCAATATATTCCATTTCACGCCATGAGCTCTTCCAGCTTTTCGGTTCCAAAATTCACGCGTTACCCACAATTCTCGATTTCGCACCCGATTATTTCCCACATTCTACATTTTCCATTTACTTCCACATTATTTATCCAATTGACTTCATTCCAACTTCAATATATTCCATTTCACGCCATAAGCTCTTCCAGCTTTTCAGTTCCAAAATTCACGCGTTACCCACAATTCTTGATTTCATACCCGATTATTTCCCACATTCTACATTTTCTATTTACTTCCACATTATTTATCTGATTGACTTCATTCCAACTTCAATATATTCCATTTAACGCCATGAGCTCTTCCAGCTTTTCAGTTCCAAAATTCATGCGTTACCCACAATTCTCGATTTCGCACCCGATTATTTCCCACATTCTACATATTCCATTTACTTCCACATTATTCACCCGATTGACTTCATTCCAACTTCAATATATTCCATCAATTCACGCCATGAGGTCTTCCAGCTTTTCAGTTCCAAAATTCACGCGTTACCCACAATTCTTGATTTCATACCCGATTATTTCCCACATTCTACATTTTCCATTTACTTCCACATTATTTATCTGATTGACTTCATTCCAACTTCAATATATTCCATTTAACGCCATGAGCTCTTCCAGCTTTTCAGTTCCAAAATTCATGCGTTACCCACAATTCTCGATTTCGCACCCGATTATTTCCCACATTCTACATATTCCATTTACTTCCACATTATTCACCCGATTGACTTCATTCCAACTTCAATATATTCCATCAATTCACGCCATGAGGTCTTCCAGCTTTTCAGTTCCAAAATTCACGCATTACCCACAATTCTCGATTTCATACCCCATTATTTCCCACATTCTACATTTTCCATTTACTTCCACATTATTGATCCGATTGACTTCATTCCGATTTCAATATATTCCATTTCACGCCATGAGCTCTTCCAGCTTTTCGGTTCCAAAATTCACGCGTTACCCACAATTCTCGATTTCGCACCCGATTATTTCCCACATTCTACATTTTCCATTTACTTCCACATTATTTATCCAATTGACTTCATTCCAACTTGAATATATTCCATTTCACGCCATAAGCTCTTCCAGCTTTTCAGTTCCAAAATTCACGCGTTACCCACAATTCTCGATTTCGCACCTGATTATTTCCCACATTCTACATTTTCCATTTACTTCCACATTATTTATCCAATTGACTTCATTCCAACTTCAATATATTCCATTTCACGCCATGAGCTCTTCCAGCTTTTCGGTTCCAAAATTCACGCGTTACCCACAATTCTCGATTTCGCACCCGATTATTTCCCACATTCTACATTTTCCATTTACTTCCACATTATTTAGCCGATTGACTTCATTCCAACTTCAATATATTCCATTTCACGCCATGAGCTCTTCCAGCTTTTCAGTTCCAAAATTCACGCGTTACCCACAATTCTTGATTTCGCACCCGATTATTTCCCACATTCTACATTTTCCATTTACTTCCACATTATTCACCCGATTGACTTCATTCCAACTTCAATATATTCCATCAATTCACGCCATGAGGTCTTGCAGCTTTTCAGTTCCAAAATTCACGCGTTACCCACTATTCTCGATTTCATACCCGATTATTTCCCACATTCTACATTTTCCATTTACTTCCACATTATTCATCCGATGGACTTCATTCCAATTTCAATATATTCCATTTCACGCCATGAGCTCTTCCAGCTTTTCGGTTCCAAAATTCACGCGTTACCCACAATTCTCGATTTCGCACCCGATTATTTCCCACATTCTACATGGGCAATTCTACTTCCATATTTTTCATCCGATTCACTTCATTCCAACTTCAATATATTTCACCAATTCATGCCATGAGCTCTTCAATCTTACCACCACCTAACTTACCACGCATGGCGGCCATTTTCCAACTTACCATGCACGGCGGCCATTTTAGACAAATGATATGCCCAGGTTTCTCGCCAACCTGGCCTCCCAAGGCGGCGGCCATTTTGGCCAATTTAATAGGTATGCCCCGACCTGAACAGGAAGTGACCTATATCAACAGGAAGTGACCTAATTTCAACAGGAAGGGACCTAAAATTAACAGGAAGGGACCTAAAATTAACAGGAAGTGACCTGTAATAAACAGGAAGTGACCTGATTTTAACAGGAAGTGACTTGATTTTAACAGGAAGTAACCTCATATCAACAGGAAGTGACGTAAAATCAATAGGAAGTGACCCAATTTCAACAGGAAGTGCCTTAATATCAACAGGAAGTGACCCGATTTCAACAGGAAGTGACCTGAAATCAACAGGAAGTGACCCAATTTCAATAGGAAGTGACCTGATTTTAACAGGAAGTGACCTCATATCAACAGGAAGTGACGTAAAATCAACAGGAAGTGACGTAAAATTAATAGGAAGTGACCCAATGTCAACAGGAAGTGACCTAATAACAGGAAGTGACCCGATTTCAACAGGAATTGACCTGAAATCAACAGGAAGTGAGCATGCTAGTGCTAAGTTAGCATGTTAATGCTAGCTTAGCATGCTAATGTTAATGTTATCTTAGCATGCTAACGCTAAGTTAGCATACTAGTGCTAGCTTAGCATGTGAATGGTAAGCTAGCATGTGCATGCTAATGTTAGCTTAGCATGCTAATACTAATGTTATCTTAGCATGCTAATGCTAATATTAGCATGCTAAGGCTAATGTTAGCTTAGCATGCTATTGTTAGCTTAGCATGCCCCTGCTAATGCCGTTAGCATGCTAATGCTAAGTTAGCATGCTAATATGAATGTTAGCATGTTAATGCTAATGTTAATGTTAACTTTGCATGTTAATGCTAGCTTAGCAAGCCAATGCTAATGCTAGATTAGAATGCTAATACAATATTAGCATGCTATTGCTAATGTTAGCTTAGCATGCTAATACTAATGTTAGCTTAGCATACTAAGGCTAATGTCAGCTTAGCATGCTAATGTTAATGTTACCTTAGCATGCTAATACTAATGTTACCGTAGCATGCTAATGATAAGTTAGCATGCAAATGCGAATGTTAGGATGCTAATGCTAATGTTAATGTTACCTTAGCATGCTAATACTAATATTACCTTAGCATGCTAATACTAATGTTACCTTAGCATGTTATTGCTAAGTTAGCATGCTAATGTGAATGTTAGCATGCTAATGCTAATGTTAATGTTAACTTTGCATGCTAATGCTAAGTTAGCATGCTAATGCTAGCTTAGCAAACCAATGCTAATGCTAGATTAGAATGCTAATACTATATTAGCATGCTATTGCTAATGTTAGCTTAGCATGCTAATGCTAGCTTAATATACTAATGCAAATGTGACCTGATTTCAACAGAGTGACTATTACTCCATTGTTTAAGTTTGCCACTCCTTACACCATTGCTACTCGATTCTACCCTCCTTACTTCATTGCTTACTTAATTCTTCTCACTTTACTCCATTGCTTACCCGATCACTTGCTCCTTCCTCCATTTCTTACTTGATTTCTTCATTGTTTTCTTGTTTCTTGCTGATTTATTTTGACCTTTGTGCTATTTTTCTTCCTTCAACTGCTTCTAGATTTCTGGATGAATTCAAACTATTCCAACTTCAGCATGTTAAGCTCATTCCATGTCATTCAGTATCATTCAACATCATTCAATATCATTCAACACCATTCAAGATCATTCAATATCTTTCAACATCATTATCATTCAACATTATTCCAAATCATTCCACAGCTCTGCAGCCTTCACACGCCATTTCCCCAGAAATGGCATTTCTAGTTATATGTTGAAATTGTATGATGAAATATTTGATTGTCACAATACTGTCCGAAAGGAAAAATGAACAAATGAATCAAATCAATTCAACGTTTATGGCAGACTTTATTGACGCCCGCATTTATTTATTTGCTTGACGAAACCCTATCTCCCTATAGCAAAGATGCTTGCACCATATTACTTTTCTAGCTATTTTTTCAATCCTTATTGTCTTGTGTCTTGTGCGTTTTATTTAGCCTTTAACACTTCTAAATCCAGGGTTTTCCTTTCCCCTCCCCAGTGTTTAGAAGTGAGCCAAAAGGCACTGTGTTTTGTGTATCAACAACCCAGTGGCCTACAACTGGGCACCTTTGTTTTACAAATGCAGCCATTACCTGCCAGATTAGCGGTTTCCAGGCATATGGAGCCACAACACTGTCAATAAGATTTGGTATTGGAAAAAAAAAATGTGATTGTAGAAAAAGCTGCAGTGGCATTGAAACAAGTATTGGCATTGTAAAACAAGAATTGGCATTGGAAAAGGTTGTATTGAAAAATAAAATACAAACATTGAAAAAACACTATTTTCTTTAACCATACTTTTTTTTTTTATTATGATGTCTTTTTCAATGCCAATCTGCAATTTTTTTTTACGCTTTCTCTTTTTTTTCGAGTTTGACGGTTTTTCAGTTTCAACTCGCTGGATTTCAGTTTCACTTCTCCTTTTTTCAGTTTAAACTTATTGACAATGTTTTAACGTGGAGAGGGGAGGGTTCGGGGGCGGGGTTAGGGGCGGGCCTTTGAGCGTGTGAACGCGCGAACAGCCTGCAGAGAGGAGGGGAAAGGAGCGCGGCCTCTGGCGGTTAAAGGCAATACTGTACCGAATTCCTTGTGGCAGATTGTCCGAGAGACTCATGGATAAAAGTTCACCTGGAACTCCTAAACCGCCTGTAAGTCTGTGTTTTTCTACATATAACCTTGTGGCGTTAAAACCGCCATGTTTGAAATTACTTTATGCATCATGTCATGCTACACTACACCACCCCAGGTATCCAACCATGAAATTTTAATGATTTTTTTAAAATCAGCAATAATAGTCGACATTTCAATTTTCAAAGGAGTTTTATTTTGAAATGCAACATCAGATTTTGTTCAAAGTACTTTGGTTGGATACCTGGGGTGGTGTAGTGTCCCTTAGAACTGGTCTGGTCCTGGGATAACAAACCGTTAATTTTTTATGATTCTTTACTTTAAGCCCTAAACCAGGTGTTGAGCAGCTTTTATTTTTAAGGTGACCAACGCAGCGGCATGTCGGCATGTTACCATAATGCACAGTATTAAAAATCGTTGGGGCGGCTGGCTTGACTTCGTCTTTTCGAGTGGAGGCTGGCCTGACTGCAGTTAGAAATTGACAGTCTACTCTTCCTGCTCTTTTGTTAAAACAGTTGGGGCGTTCTGTAATGACAATGCCCAAGCCAGCGTCACGTTATTTCTTTCTCTTCCCCATAACACTGTACCCTCGTTTCTTACAAAACTCCTTTAAAAAAAGTTCACTTTACAACGCTCAAAGTAATCGAAATCTGCATTACACGCCGCCATGTTTACCGAGCTGGGTAAACATAACCTTTGACCGGGACCAGCATGCCTTGCGCGCGCTGAGATTCCGATTCGATTAGCATGACATGATGCATAAAGTAATTTCAAACATGGCGGTTTAACGCCACAAGGTTATATGTAGAAAAACACAGACTTACAGGCGGTTTAGGAGTTCCAGGTGAACTTTTATCCACGAGTCTCTCGGACAATCTGCCACAAGGAATTCGGTACAGTATTGCCTTTAGCCGCCAGAGGCCGCGCTCCCTCCTCTCTGCAGGCTGTTAGCGCGATCACACGCTCAAAGCCCCGCCCCTTACCCCGCCCCCGAACCCTCCCCCCTCCACGTTAAAACACTGTCAATAAGTTGAAACTGAAAAAAGGAGAAGTGAAACTGAAACCCAGCGAGTTGAAACTGAAAAACCGTCAAACTCGAAAAAAAAGAGAAAGCGTAAAAAAAAATTGCAGATTGGCATTGAAAAAGACATCATAATAAAAAAAAATATGGTTAAAGAAAATAGTGTTTTTTCAATGTTTGTATTTTATTTTTCAATAAAACCTTTTACAATGCCAATTCTTGTTTTCCAATGCCAATACTTGTTTCAATGCCACTGCAGCTTTTTCTACAATGAAATTTTTTTTTCCAATACCAAATCTTATTGACAGTGTTGTGGCTCCATACAGGCACACCCTGCTAAATAACGACCTCTTTGCAAGTGAACTGAATATTCAATGAGGGCTTTGTCCCCACATGATTGAGTGAGCAGCAGCTGCACCATGACATAATCCAATCACATATGCAGAAAAGAGGTGTAGCAGTGCCACTTATGCTCAGATAACTTCCACAATTCTTGATCAAATCTGTAATAAAACGTCAAACTTGTAAATAAAAGCATTGAAGTACTGAAAGCATTTTCTTGTTTCTAGATCTTTTTTTTTTTTTTTTTTTTTTTTTTTTACAATACTTCACTTCAGATGTCAAAAATATATATTTTTATTTGTGTCTATATTTAATTGCAGCCATTTATAAGTGAAAATTAGTTTGAATCTTGTGTGTGCACAAGTAATAAATCTCAGCAAGAAATGCAAAACACATTTTTTGACCTTTTCCTAAAAACAGAGGAAAAAACAATTTTCCACCGTGATCACAAAAGTAGAAGTATTACTAATTGTAGCCTGTTGAACACACTGTGGTGTCATGAAAATATTTTACCTAATTCTAAAGATATCTGTCATTCCATCACAACACACAGGTTTGGGACTAAAAAGGGCTAAACAGTCAACAGGCCTCACCTGTCTTTTTTTTTTCTACATAGACAGCAGGTTAGGCTGTATATTCTACAGGACATAGGGCCAACAGAAAATGGGAAGGGATAAACCACACAATTTGGAATGACAGACTGTCTATTCTCATGTACTGCAGTAACAAGTCCAAGCAAATAAGGACAATTTTTTTGGCCAACAAAGTCCTGGCCAAGGGAAAAGGGCAATGTACCAGGTGAACTGTTGGTGTAAGAACAAGCATGCAACAGTGTGCTGTTTTGATCGATAGAATTATACATGTAGCAAATATAGAAAGGAGGTGTAACAGTGCCAATTATCGTCTGATAAACTTCCACAATTACTGATCAAATCTGTACTAAAACGTCAAACTGTGGTAAATAAAAGCATTGAAATATTGAAAGCATTTATTCTTTCTAGACCTATTTCTACAATAATTTGAATAGTTGAAGAAAGAGCTGACTTCAGATTTAAAAAATTAGCATTTGTCTTCTCTATCACTATCCACATGCTTCACATATTTGTTTGTGTATTTCATTGCAGCAATTTCTAAGTGAAGATTTGTTTGAATCTTGTGTGTGCTCCAGCAGTAAATCTCAGCAAGAAATACAAATCAAATAGTTTTGACCTTTTACGAAAAACAGAGGAGAGAACACCTTTCCATTATGATCATAACAGTGGAAATGTTATACCGTGGTGTGATAAAAATAGTGTGATAGAGTTTTGGCCTCATTTTGATCGTACGCAAGCTTTATAAATGAGGCCCCAGTTGAGGTGTGCTGAGCTTGTGTTGATAGCGTCTACGTCTAGTCAAGTTTCTCAAGGTCTGCTCAAGTTTCTCTACGTCTGGTGAAGTTTCTCTACGTCTGGTCAAGTTTCTCTATATCTGGTCAAGTGTCTCACCTCCAAGCCAGGTCTCTCACCTCCAAGCCAAGTATCTCTCTCGTACTGCCAAGTCTGTCCAGGTCCTGCTAAGTCTGCCCTGCCAAGTCTGCCCACGTCCTGCCAAGTCTGTCCACATCATGCCAAGTCTGTTTACGTCTTGCCCAGTCTTCCCACGTTCCTTCCGGTCCTTTATTTAGTCACTGAAAATAAAGTTCCCCAGATTGTCCTTCTTGTTTGTCTCCCTCCCGCATTTCTCCGCCTTTGCGTCCATCCACCACATCCACACACCTTCATCCGTGACACCTTACAAGAGAGACCATCCTCTGTGATGTGAATGAGGCTCTCTGGCCAGATAGAAACAGGAGACTTTATGTGGTCTAATGGAGAAGAGGGGGTGGGGGTGTTTGAGGCAAACATGTAACATTTTGACTTTTTTCCCCCCCACTTACATTTACATTACAAATTCCTGTGCACTGAAACATTGTAAGTAAAACAATGATTTGTTGCATACTTTTGTGATATTTTATGCTTCAATAAGAGGGCCGACTGTAGTATACAGTTTTTCACAATTGTCAACACGTTTCAACGCGTACAGTGAGGTTTTCAGGTTTGTGTGTACAATTTGAAGGAAGCATTTGTGTTTTGAGAAATGTGTGCTAAGAACTGTGAAAAACTGTAAACCAGTGTTTGCATGAACCATGGATATATAGTACATGTAGCTGAATATACTGTAGAACTAAAAACTATTTTCAAGAAGCAGTTGTCTCCAACCCCATTATTTCCCCCCCACAGATGCTCAAGAAAATGTCTCGAGTGCTTTATAACATTGTGGTTGTGTTCATTCCTTGGGAAGTGAGGATTAAGAAAATTGAAAGTAAGTATTTTTTCTTCTCTCAATCAAACAAACAAACAAAAAGCAAACAAGAAATAAATCAAGAAATATTCATTCTTAACATCCTGACACTTTTTTTTTTTTTACTTTTTTTTTTTTTTACTTTTTTTTTTTTTTTTACTTTTTTTTTTTTTTTTTACTTTTTTTTTTTTTTTTACTTTTTTTTTTTTCTCCACTTGTAGTAAACCAACATGTGGAAGCAGCTTGGCCTTCTGCCATTATCTTCTTTACCTTGTTAAAATGAAATTTTTGACCATATGAATTTTGATGTTTGTTGCATAACATTCTCATATAAATATTTTCTGCTCTCTTGTGAGGTCATTTTGGGTCGGGCGTCGCCTCCTACTTCATATTCCTTCGCTGGTTATTTGGGATCAACATCGTCCTCACTATTATGACTGGAGCGTTCATAGTGTTACCAGAGGTGAGTACTGTGTGCTATTGCATACATTAATGTGTTTGCTAAATAGTTTTTCGGTTGCTGTCATGTTTAATACCTATATTTGGTGACATCATAATCATACTTGGTAAGGCCAGGGTGTGTGGGAATATCACCTCGGTAGTTTTACAGTACAGTGTTACCTCGTTTCTCGCAGGTGTTACGTTCCAAAAACTACCCGCGATAATGGAAATCCGCGTTATTTTTTTATTATTATTATTATTTTTTAATTCTCGTTAATTATATATATAGATTTTTGGTTTATTATATATGTTTTTTTTCATTTTGGTATGATTTTTACTTTATTATAAATGCTTTTTCATTCATCATATAGGTTCTTTTTTCATTTACATTTTTTTTTCATTAAGAGTATGATTTTTTATTTTTATTTTAAATATACTTATTGTACAGCACGGTATATATTTTTTCATTTGTTATGTTTTCTTTAGTTTTGGTATGATTTATAGTTTATTATAAATGCATTTTAGTTCATCATATATGTTGCTATTTTTTTATTTACATTCATTCATTGAGTATTTTTTAACTTATACAGCACAATATATATGTGTTTATTCTAAATGTTTATTTTATTCATACTATATATTTTTTTCATTTATTATGTATGTTATAAGGCTGTAAAACACCTCACCACACACTTTATACATGCACTTTTCTCCCAGGTACGAGCGCTCTTTGTGCTGAAAGGGCAAATTTCAAGTGCTCTGTCTCTGCTGGGTCCATTATGGCCGTAAGATTCTGTTAGGTGCCGTGAGGCAAAAACAAGGCCTGGACGCAGGATACAGAAAGATGAGATCAAACAGATTATTTGTTCACAAACGTATCAACAGAAAATCACCTTACTCAGGGAATGAAGAACTAGAACACAAAGTAGCAAAACAAAACACCTTGTTCAGGGAAAAGAAACACTAGAGCACAAAGTAGCAACAGAAAACACCTATTTCGGGGAGATACTAGAGACAAAAGTAGCAACAGAAAAATCACCTTACTTTTGACCAGGGAGAGATTGGTAAAAGGGAAAAACAACAAGCAGGAGTACAGGAACTCTCCTATTAAGGAATGTGGCAGGAGGAGGCAAGCAAAACATGGCAAGTACACCATGAGCACAGCAAGGGACTCTCCCGGCACAGAAACAAAAAGAGAGGCTAGTTAAGTAGGCTGGTGGAAAATCAAATGAGCCAGAGGTGTGGGAGAAGGCCTCTGCCTGTGATGTTGGCGCCGCCTCCTGCCATACTCCGGAACTGCAAAGAGGAGGGAGCAACAGAACCATGACAGTACCGCCCCCTAAGGAACGCCACCTGGCGTTCGACCAGGCTTACCAGGATTGTGGGTATAAAAATCTTGCAGCAGTTGTGGGTCGAAAATGAGGGATCGTGAGGTCCAGGAGCGGTCTTCCGGGCCTGTCGACGAGATACTTGAACCCTCTACCCCGCCTGTGGACGTCCAGGTTGCGATCTACAGTGTTAGCAGGGTGTCCATCGATGATGCGGGGAGGAGGTGGCGGTGTCACAGGTGGCTAAAGGGGGCTCTCTGTGACCGGTTTTAGAAGAGACACATGGAAAACAGAGTGGATCTTGAGGGAGGCTGGGAGCTGGAGTCGGATGGCACTGGGGTTGATGATCTTGTCAAAGGGGAAAGGGCCAATGAAGCGGGGAGCCATTTTGCGGGAGTCCACTTGAAAGGGCGGGCCCCGTGCAGACAGCCCCACATGGTAGTCGGTAGGGCTGGTGTCCCTCTTTCGGTCAGCCGGTTGTGTTCCGCTGTTCTCTGCACAATGCTGCCCATGCCTCACTCGCACGGTGGAAATGGGCATGGATGGACGGGACTGCAACTTTGGACTCTGTCTAGGAAACAGAGGGGGTTGGTAGCCTGAGGTCACCTTAAATGGGGACATGCCTGCAGATGTGCTGATCAGTGAGTTATGAGAGTATTCGGGGCCGGCGCTAGCCATTTTGGTGCCCTAAGCATAAATGTTTTGTGGTAAATAAAGGGATGTGCTGCACCCTCCAGCCAGTGCCGCCACTCCTGAAGTGCTCGGACCACTGCCAGCAGTTCACGGTTCCATCCATCATAGTTGCGCTCTGCCGGGGAAAGGTATCGGGAGAAGTAGGCACAGGGGTGTAGATTTGGTCCACAGGCAGGCGCTGAGAGAGGACGGCCCCCACTCCTGAATCAGATGCATGCACCTTTACCACAAACTGCTGCTCGGGATCTGGGTGGATGGGAACAGGGGCGTTTACAAAGAGGTCTCTCAGCCAGTCAAAAAGCACATTGAGCATCAGTGGACCACGTGAAGCGAAGGTTGTTGGTGGTCAGTTGCGTGAGAGGAGCTGCAATGCTGCTTTAGTTGTGGATAAATCTTCTATAAAAATTAGCAAACCCAAGAAAACCTAGCTGGTTGCGATTGGCAGGCGCAGGCCAGTCTTTGACTACTTCAATTTTGGTGGGGTCGGCTCTGAGTTGCCCCTTTTCTACCACATAGTCCAGGAACCTAACAGTGGAAACATGAAATTCGCATTTCTCAGCTTTGACAAACAACTTATTTTCTAGTAACCTCCCAAGGACATCTCTCACGTGATCCACAAGCTCCTCCTGTGATCGAGAAAATAGAAGAATGTCATCAAGGTATACAAACACATTTTTAACTAGACTAAGCAATTTCTGGAGAAATTGCGTGGGAATGCTGAAAGCCGAATGCTAATAGCTGAATGCTAATAGCTGAATGCTAATGAAGGAAATAGACGGATAAATTATGTCAAAATTACATAGTAATTAACTATTAATTACTAGTAATAGAAACAGTAGTAGTATTACTAGTAATTATTAAGTAGTACTTAAATGACAAATACAAACCCATCCACCCATTCTCAGTTGGTAGTCAGCACTAGACACCTATCATAAATTACTAGAAGAGTAAAGTTTTTTCATTCATCTATTTATAAGCAATGCCTATACTCCTCTTTCACATCTTTGTGTGCTGGTACTGAAAAAAAAGCATTAGCAGCAAACATCACCTAAAATCAGCACAAAAAGTATCCCATGTCAGTCTACTTGGCACTAAACACAACTCCTCATCCAATCAGATGACGCCTTAAAGTCAGTGTTGCAAATTAAAAAAAAAAAGAAAGAAAGAGATGAGCGATTGTGATACTTCTGCCACGAGCGCACAACACTTTTCTTGGAGTTTGCTATCCACGTTTTATTTACAGAATTGATGGATAAAATATGAATTAATTTTGAAAAAAAAGTTTGTCAAATGACATTTAATGAAATAGATGTTAAGTTGTTGTATTATAGCAACTCTGAAGAAGAAAAAAAAAAAAAAAAAAAAAGATTGCTCCACCCAAGGTTTGATCTGACGCATGGGTTGGCCTGGGTGACCCAAAGTAGATGCACTTAACACTCAACTATCATGGACATGGAGGTGGCTGTGACAATGTAAATGCTTTAGCACTGAGCTAAGCGTCATACAAGTACGATAAGAACAAATGGCTCTTGTCAAGAGTTTTTAGTTTTAACTACCGGTTTACTCCTATAAGATGAAAATTCTACGTTCTTTGCACGGTGAGAAGTACCTGAACACTCAAGGGAGGATTTTAGAAGTGCTGGAGCTCCGTACCGGTGTGTTTTGGCCCACTTAAAACACTACATAAAATAATAAAAAAAGAAAACACCCACTAACTCTGGCCAGCACATGGCAGCATTGTATCTCTTTTCAATGGGATCCGGTGACATCGGAACATCGTATTCAGACACTTCTTGTCGCGAGCGCTCAACACTTGCCGAGTGTCTGCTTCGAGTGTAACATTACAAGCATTTACTGTGGTGGGGTGTGGCTGGCTTAGTACCCAGGAGCAGACACAGAAGTAAAAGTACCAACAAAAGTTTATTTAACAAAGTAGCAAACAAACAAAGTAGCAAACCAAAAGGTGGCTGGGCGTGGCAGTGGCTGGGCTTGCAGCGCATCCGGACTAAAAGAAAACAAGAGAACAAAGGAAGTCAGTTTAAACGAGGGCGCTGGGAAAACCCAGGAAAAAGGCTCTCAAAAACATTTAAGTAAGAAAAACTCTGGACTAGGAAAAAGATCAAATTATAGTTTCTGGCAGCGGGATTAGGAAATACCAGGAGTATGACGAGACGTTCTGGCGAGGAGTGGAGGTCAGACCAGAGCTTAAATACTGAGGGTGATTGTAGATTGGAGGCAGGTGTGTGGAGCCCAGCACGACTTGACCACGCCCAGCCCTGAAAGGGAAAAACAAAGGTAAATACAGGAAACAGAACTACTAACTTGCTAAAGTAAAAGGGGCCAAAATAACTCACAACAATTTACCACTTCACCAGGCCACGTTTTACAATTTTTGACAAGAGAAAATAGCTGTTGTCAAGAGATTTCAGTTTTGTTTTTTGTTTTTTATAATTTTTATTCAGCCTTTGCAGACATTTGGATTCTGTATAGTCAACATATCATTCTATTATAATACCATCACCACAATTTCTAATCCTTGACAATACACATCCTTGTTTTCCTATTCTGACCTATTTTGAAGTTGAAGTTTGAAGTTTATTGAACATATATATATATATATATATATATATATATATATATATATATATATATATATATATATATATATATATATATATATATATATATATATATACACATAAACAAATAACAAAGAAAGTTAAAAGTAAAAATAAAAGAAACATCCAATAAATGTCAATTTATATGTTCAAGGGAGTAGGAAGAAGTTGAAAACTTATCCCTTATTCTTCATATCCTATCACTTATTTACAATAGATTACATTTTAATAAAAGAAAATATATAATCCTACTCATATAGCATATGCAAATAAAATTAATAGAAATACACAATAATAATACATCAACATACTCATGTATACAAATCTCATTACACTCATATTGATACATCAAAGAAAAGTAAGTAAATAAATAAATCATTTCTACAATTTCTTAACTCATGTCTGATTTAAATAATAATACTGAACTTTGCTTTTAAACATTTTTTCAAATTCAACACGTAAATTACATCTTTTCAGGTCAGTTCCCAAGTTATTCCACAACTTAACTCCTTTAACGGAGACACACCTTTGCTTAATATTTGTTCTTGTTTTGGGTTTTTTTGTACACACTTGTACCCCTTATCTCATAAGGACAGTGTCTAATTTCAAACTTTTGAGTACTGTGGCAGAGTAGATTGTTGTATACTTTGTACATTATTTGTGCTATTTTAAACTCAACCAAGTCATAAAATGTCATTATATTTAATTTAATAAATAGTGGATGTGTTGATTATGTATATTTTGATCGATTAATAATCCTTATTCTCTTTTTTTGGCTCTTTTTTGCCATTTAAAAACAGGGTCGGTATTTGTTTTATATGCATTTCCCCAAATTTCCACACAATAGGTCAAGTATGGTAATAATAATGTATTATATAATGTATATAGTGAATTCATGTTCAGGACCTCCTTGGTTTTATAGAGTATCCCTATGATTTTTGACATTTTCCTTTTACATTTTCTATGTGTGTGTGTGTGGGGGGGGGGGGGGGGTGTGTGGGGGTGGGGGGGTGGGTGTGTGTGTGGGGGGGGGGTGGGGGGTGTGTGTGTGTGGGTGTGTGTGTGTGTGTGTGTATTTTAAACATATATCTCCATTTGGATTCATGAATTCTATATTACCCTTTTTTGTATAGCAATAAATCAAAACTACCTCTAAACATTATACCAAAAAAATAAATAAAATAAAAATAAAAAATCAACAAAAATGGGGGTGGGGGGGCCTGCAGGAGAGTAACAACTTAAAATACCTTGATCCTCCTTATCCAATTCAAGATGTATACTCCAGCCATTTATACCAATCCTTTCAAACTCCTTTAATCTGATTTTATATGTCAGTCTTTCCATATCCTGTATATCTTCTACTACCTTTCTCCATTGTCCCAATGTAGGCATGTCCGCCTTTAGCCATTTCTTTGTAATAGCTTTTTTCGCTGCAGCAAGAAGAATTTTCATCAAGTATTGGTCTTTTTTACAAACTGTCTCTCGTATAGAGCCAAGGTATAACACTTCAAATGTTAATGGTACACCATAACCCAGTATCTGGCAAAGAGATTTATGAATCATAACCCAGAAAGGCTTGATGACTTCACAATTCCAGAAAACATGGAAATGATCTGAGTCTGAATGCTCACATAACCTCCAGCACTTTTGTGTCATTTTCAGGCGCCTACCGGTAAGTTTGGGTGTAATGAAATAGCGAATTTGATTCTTCCAAACAAATTCTCTCCCACTTTGTGAGTGGGTTGTAGTAAGATGAGCCTTCCACATGTCATTCCAGCTGCCTTCTGGTCTATCTTCATCAATCTCCTTTTCCTATTTGTTCTTTACATATATAGTTTATCCATTTCTGCAATCTATCAAGCATCTATACAAAATTGATACAATCCTACTTGGAGTCTTGCTATACGCTTGTACAAAAATTTTAACAATTGGATGAATTTGCCCCTCTTCTATCCTAATCTGTCTTTGGTAATAATCTCTCAATTGAAGATACCTAAATAAATCCTGGTTCCTCAAGTTGTATTCATATTTCAAATCCTGAAATTCGACCATCACACTTTTCTTAATTATTTTGCGCACAGCTGTCAAACCTCTTCCATTTCATTGTTTAAATGTGACATCATGCTTTCCAGGGACAAATTTATCATCCCAACCAATCCATTTCAGTAAACCCAATTCCTTTCCCAGGTTAAAGCAGCTCTATGTAAGATTTAAAATTTCAAATCTCTACTGCCACCTGTGGCCGAAAACAAACTGCACGCTCGTACACGCTGCGCACACTCGTACGTGCACGACCTCAATACTGAAGACTGGGCTCTTCATATCCAATTAAACTATGTTTTCAGAGGTAAGAAGTTTTATAATGTTATACAAAGCTGGCCACTTCACGGAATGAGACTCTAGATCCCCACTAAACAATTGATGTCCATGGGACGTGCAGATCATATTGCTTTAGTCGGTCGAAGTCCAGTCCTGTGCTGTACTCCAAAACGATGTGCAAATTACGTCAATTAATTGGACCTCATCCCGATGTTAATATGCAGTTACATATTGTAGTCACCCCGCTCGACGGACGTCAACCTGATTCTAGTCATTATTAGTGTATGTCGCCCCCAGGCTAGCGTCATTGTGCATGAGCCGAAAGGTGGGCTGTCATTTATGGAAATTGACGATTGTGAAAAACATATAGACCCATTCACTACTTAGTGTGATATGGCCGTGAATGTTATCGGCATTCAGTAGTACCGTTCACATTCCGTTAGCATAATGTAGCTACAATAGGCTGTTTTCACGGAGGAAAATAAGGCGACATTTAGCCTGATTGAAACGCCGCGGAATGGAACGTCTGTTCTTCATAAAGTCATTCTGTTCTATTACATTCAACTTTGCCGCCCCTTTCACGCTAAATGTTGCCGTCCACCTCACTTTCACCCCAATAGTTACGACCGAGAAGTGATCGATCTTGAGGTTACTGCTATTTGAAAACAACACATTTTCTTCTCAATGTCAAGATACTCGCTTCTTACCTTTTCGAGTAGAAAGAAAGCCAGCTGTAAATCACTTTTCTAATCCAAGTCCGATCTCAACGCTCTCCACCGCTGAAATGTCAAACCAATGTTCACTCTCGTTCTCGGCGCCGGTCACTATCAAGTTTAGATTATTATTTTTTTTCGTGGCACTTGACATTGTTTTCATTTTTTTTTTTTGAGCAGCCTTCCGCGGAGTAACAGCGGGTGTCTGGGGCAGCGAAAATTTGTACTGGTTCCGTCTTCGCGCGACAGGAAACAACTGACGATGATGATGATACGAATAACGTCACATCCCGCAGACAGAGGGCGGGAAATTCGAAGGATTCGGACCGGACGCTTCCTAAATAATATTGGCCAGAGGCTTGTAGGAGTACCCATTGTGAACAGCGAAGATGTTGATCTACTAATTAGAATATGTTTCAGTCATAAATGGTCAAATAAAAAGGCTATTGTTAAGATATTTTTTGGGGAAATCCTACATAGAGTAGCTTTAAGTTGTTTACAAATTCCATACCATGTTTGCATTGAAAATTCTGTAATTGGGCTTAATTCTGGTTCCACTTCCTTCCCGGGGGATACAAATTCACCTCCCAACAATGTTTGTACAGGATAGTTATCCTTGATCAATTCAATGTCCTTCCATTTGGCTTTATAGTCATAACTGCACCACAACAAAAGCGGTCTTAGCTGTGCAGCTTCATAATACGTTCTTAGGTTAGGTAGGGACTGTTGCGTTTCTGTGTCCCCAGTGCTGCTTTCTTACTTGTGTTCTTTTGTTCTTGGTCTCCATGACTACCGTGGGGAGGTGAGCTGACGCACCGGCTGCTGGTCAGCAATCAGCTGGCCATAAAAGCCGAGCACTCCCAACAGAAGCTGTTGGAGTATTCGCCTTACTAACTTGCTTGCTGCCAACGACGCCGATCTCTAGACTTACTAAGTATTGCCCTGTTATTACTTTGATCTCGTCCTAATTTTATTCTGCCTGTTTGTAGTGGTTTAGCCCTATTGCGTGTAATTTGTTATTAGTATTTTGCTACAGATTTTCTTAGTTGTACTTTGGGATTTTTGTTACTTCGTGTTTTTCTCCGTGGCTTGTTCCATGCGCTTTCTGTTTAACTGAACTTTTGTGTTTTACTTTGGTACTTTGGTATTCCTTGGATTTTTGTCCTTGCGCCCTGTGTTATTATTAAAACCCTTTTGTTGCCTTCTAAACATGATTTGTCGTCTGCTTTTTTGGATCCAACACACACACACACACACACACACACACAACCCTAACATAATATTCCAACCAATATGGATCCCGCAGACCCTGATCGTGTTCAGTTTGCATTGTCTAGTCAGGGACAATTGTTCGGTTCGCACGACCAGTCCCTCCGCCAGCTTATGGAAGCTGTGTCCACCTTGACTACACAAATAAGTACTCTTAGTACCCGCGTAGATCACATGTCTTCCCATGAGGCATCCAGCACATCGACTCCCAGGTGCACCCATGATAGGAAAGAACACAACCTGCCGCACCCACAACACTACTCGGGTGAGATTGGGCTTTGTGGTGAATTTCTTCACCAATGTAGTCTTATTTTCGACCAACAACCATATAAATTTTTTTCTGATAAATCTAAGATTGCTTATATAATGAGACTCTTAACGGGCCGGGCCGCTTCGTGGGCATTGGCAGCAAGCAACGCAGACCCCGTACTACGCACTAATCTGTCAGGTTTTTTTACCGAGTTCCGGAATGTTTTTGACCACCCTGTAAAGGGAAAGGAGGCCGGCAGCCGCCTATTGACTCTTAGACAACGCCAAATGTTCGCAGCGGATTTTTCCATAACGTTTCGCATTTTGGCGGCAGAGAGCCGCTTTGATGAGACATCCGGACATTGGGTGTCGGCATGCTCCTCTCGGCCTGACCGGAAGTCCAGCAGTCTTTCCACCGAAACTGACCAGAACTGTGAGTACCTACCAGCTAATTCGACTTGTCCACCTGACAGCACACCACTTGCGAGGAAACGGCTGCAGTTGCAAGGGGAGGTGTCCCGGGCAGACATTACAGCCTTGGTGGACTCTGGTTCCGATGATTGTTTCCTGGACGTCTCCATAGTGAACAAACTGAACTGTCCGGTTTTTGCGTTGGATAAACCCAGAAAGGTCTATGACCTTGACGGTCGTCTGCTTATCATAGTCACGTACACTACTGATACCCTATGCTTATGTGTTTCAGGTAACCACGTTGAAAACAGAATTTTTTTTGTAGCTAATATGCATAAGGCTCCTATTGTTCTGGGCCTGCCCTGGTTAGAATTGCACAACCCGGACATCGACTGGAGTAAACCAGAGATTACAAACTGGAGTCTATTTTGTCATGCTAACTGCCTCAGATCGGCCCCCATGCATGCTCAGCTCCTACGAAAGAGGTCGAACCACCTAACCTAGAAAATGTACCGTCCGAGTATCATGATTTGCATCTTTTGTTTAGCAAAGACAGAGCACAGTTGCGACCCCCGCACAGGCCCTACGATTGTGCAATCGATCTTGTTCCGAACGCGCCGCTCCCCAGTTCTAGGCTGTACCAGATTTCTAAGCCGGAACAGAAGGCACTTCATGACTATATCTCCACCTCCCTGGCTTCAGCGCTAATCCATCCATCGACATCCCCAGTAGGGGCTGGTTTCTTTTTTACGGAAAAGAAGTGTGAATTTCACACATCTTCCGTTCAGTTCTTGGGGTCCAACTCCGTCCCGATCCAGCCAAGGTTCAGGCTGTGGTCGACTGGCCTTCTCCGACAACAAGGAAGCACCTCCAGAGGTTCCTGGGTTTTGCCAATTTCTACAGGAGATTTATTAGAGACTACAGTTTGGTTGCGAAACCTCTGACGGAGCTTACATCCCCCCAAAAAAATTCGAATGGACCCCAAGGGCTGAAGCAGCCTTCACCAGGTTGAAGGGTCTATTTTCCTCCGCACCTGTCTTGATTCACCCTAACACTGATTTCCCCTTTGTGGTTGAAGTAGACGCGTCGGACACAGGAGTGGGGGCAGTATTGCCACAGCGTTCCTCAGTCGACCAGCGTCTGCACCCCTGTGCCTTCTTCTCTTGTCGCCTGAGTGCCGCAGAAAGTAACTATGATGTGGGCAAACGGGAACTATTAGCCATCGTTCTGGCTCTAGAGGAATGGAGACACTGGTTAGAGGGTGCAGCAGAGCCATTCCAGATCTTCACCGACCACAAAAATCTGGAATACATCAGATCAGCCCAAAGACTCAATCCACGTCAAGCCAGGTGGGCGATTTTCCTTACTCGTTTTGACTTTATCACCTTACGCCCAGGATCCCGAAACGCCAAGCCTGACACCCTATCCAGTAGGGCTGGGTATTGCCGCCAACCTCACAATACGATACGTATCACGATACAGGGGCCACGATACGATACGTATTGCGATACATATGTATCCAACATAAGACACATTTTATTTCGTTTTTTTAAACAAAGTATAGGAAAATTGGTACACTAAGACACGTGCCATGTTAAGTTTATAAGTAAAGAAATGTTGATAATCTTCCTCTGCTTTAATTTTTCTTAGCAAGACACAGTGTCCAATCTCTGGTGAGCTATTTTTGCATTAATTGAAGGCAATTAACTTCAAAGACGCTGCTGGTTTTTATTTTTTAGGTACAATGCAAGCTGCAAAGGCAAACGTTAACTGCCTATTTAAAGTTAAAAAGCAATATCGATACTGACGCCTGCGTATCGATACGTGTATTGTAATGAGGCCCGCAACGATATATTGCCGTATCGATTTTTTGAGCACACCCCTACTATCCCGGATGTTCGGACCATCAGAGAACAACAAAATGCCTGAGCCCATCGTCCCAACTGACCGAGTGGTGGGGGCTCTCCAATGGGAGGTCGAACAAAAAGTGGCCAGTGCAACAAGAGAGTTACAAGTCCCGGAGGGATGCCCAACAGGCAAGCTGTTTGTGCCAGCCCCCCTGCGCTCAGAGGTCCTTCAATGGGGACATTCATCCCGGTTGGCTTGCCATCCTGGAGGTGGTCGAACGCATAGCCTCATTGTCCAAAGATTTTGGTGGCCGGGGCTCCGGAGAGACATTCGGGAATTTGTCGCAGCCTGCACAGTGTGCACACAGCAAGTCGTCCCACCAGCCACCTACGGGCCTGCTACAGTCACTCCCCATTCCATCGCGCCCATGGTCACATGTGGCACTGGACTTTGTCACTGGCTTCCATCCTCACAAGGCAAAACGGTCATCCTCAATGTGGTGGACCGGTTCTCCAAGATGGCTCATTTTATCGCTCTGACAAAGCAACCTTCAGCACTGGAAACAGCGAGAATCCTGGTCAAAGAAGTCTTTCGACTCCATGGCATACCGTTGGACATAGTTTCAGATCGGGGCCCACAGTTTGTCTCCCGGGTCTGGAAAGCTTTTTGCAAAGCGTTGGGAGCCAACGTCAGTCTCTCGTCAGGATACCACCCGCAGACTAACGGGCAAACGGAACGGTCGAACCAGGTTCTGGAAGCAGCCCTGTGATGTGTCTGCCAACAGCATCCCGCATCCTGGTCCTCTCACCTACCGTGGGTAGAGTATGCGCACAACTCCCTGGTCAGCTTAGCCACTGGACTGTCTCCTTTCCACGTTGCTTATGGCTACCAACCCCCCGTCTTCCCATCTCTGGAGAGCGTTGGGTCGGTTCCCTCGGTCCTAGCCCACCTTCGTCGAGCACGCCGGGTATGGCGAGATACAAGGGTGGCGCTGGGACGCACCGTGGCACGAAACAAACTGATAGCAGACAGGCATCGGGTTCCGGGCCCAGCATACCAACCAGGCCAAAAAGTATGGCTGTCTACACGAGATCTTCAACTGTCTGGGGAGTCGCGGAAGCTCGGTCCACGCTACATAGGTCTGTTCGCTATCAAGGCCATAATCAAGCCCGCCGCCGTGAAGCTCCAGTTTCCACCCACACTCAAGATTCATCCAGTGTTTGATGTATCACTCCTCAAGCCTGTTTCGGACAGTCCCCTGTGCCCTCCTATGGCGCCGCCACCCCCACCCAGGGTGGTTGATGGTGGACCTGTGTATACGGTTCGGGCCCTGTTGGACTCTAGGAAGAGGGGTAGGGGGGTGCAGTACCTGGTCGACTGGGAGGGATATGGCCCCGAAGAGCGCTCCTGAGTCCCCCGCTCCTGGATCCTCGATCCCTCATTGCTCCGTGACTTCCACTCGCTCCATCCTTCTAAGCCAGGTAGGCCACCTGGGGGCCATGGGGAGGTACTGTTGCATTTCTGTGTCCCCAGTGCTGCTTTCTTACTTGTGTTCTTTTGTTCTTGGTCTCCATGACTACCGTGGGGAGCTGAGCTGACGCACCTGCTGCTGGTCAGCAATCAGCTGGGCATAAAAGCCGAGCACTCCCAACAGAAGCTGTTGAAGTATTCGCCTTACTAACTTGCTTGCTGCCAACGACGCTGATCTCTAGACTTACTAAGTATTGCCCTGTTATTGCTTTGATCTCGTCCTAGTTTTATTCTGCCTGTTTGTAGTGATTTAGCCCTATTGCGTGTAATTTGTTATTAGTATTTTGCTACAGATTTTCTTAGTTGTACTTTTGGATTTTTGTTATTTCGTGTTTTTCTCCGTGGCTTGTTCCATGCGCTTTCTGTTTAACTGAACTTTTGTGTTTTACTTTGGTACTTCGGTATTCCTTGGATTTTTGTCCTTGCGCCCTGTGTTATTATTAAAACCCTTTTGTTGCATTCTAAACACGATTTGTGGTCTGTTTTTTTGGATCCAACACACACACACACACACACCCCACACACACCCACACACACACAACCCTAACTGGGACTGCCCTCCTTTTTCTTTAGGTAATTGAAGTGTGGAGTACTTTATTCTTGGCTTTTTGCCTCCCCAAATACATCGTGATATTAGTTGTAGAGATTTCAGTTTTAACTTAAAAAAATAAAATAAAAAACTGAATTGACCTGACTGGTATCGTACCGATGACCTCATGGTTCATGTCTCAGCATGCTATCCACTGAACCACAGAGGAAGGATATAGACCTTGGCTCCAATTTTGTAGTAATAAGGTGATTCACGGAGGGCTTAACGTTTTAATTTTTTATTTACAGAATTGATGGATGCACTTAGGGTTAGTATATATTTTTTTATGTAAAACAATTGAAATGAAAGTTGGGGGTGAGAGAGAGAGAGAGAGAGAGAGAGAAAACAAAAACATTTCCCCACCGAGATTCGAACCGGGACTTGTTTCTAAAAATACACCCACGGTCAAGTTACTAACCAGGTGAGCTAACAGGGTTTGATACAAATCAGAGCAAATTGGCCTATTTGTCTTTCAAAGTGTCATCTGATGCTGAAAGGGATCAACGCTAATTGGGGACACGTGTTTAATAATTTCACTATAACGCATTTACTGATATGATAGTCAGTTGGTATACTTAATATCCGTTTACATAATTGCCACGGGCACATGTGCAATGTACAGTTTGCGGTGGGCTTTGAACCTGCGACCTCCTGCTTACTGTACATGCACTCTCCCAACTGCGCCACTGAGCAGTATCAGAAAGCCGGTCATGATGGTCTGTTGTATGTATGGAAGTGGGCGTGGAAAGTGGGACTTAGAGAAAATTCAGTTTCTGTCCCATTAAAAAAGAATGGGAAAAAGTTGATCTTTCACATTAAATTATGTGAGTACTGTAAGTAATATGGAGTCAGACGATAAATACATATAAATAGGCGTGAATTTTGTCAGCAAGTTGAAATTTGAACGGTGTAAATCGGAAGTATTATGTGGGAGTAGTTTGACGGCAAAAAAGTGAGGAGAATAAAATGCTATAATAACGAGACTAAGCAATTTCTGGAGAAATTGCGTGGGAATGCTGAAAGCTGAATGCTAATAGCTGAATGCTAATGAAAGAAACTGTGAAAATTACAAAGTAATTAACTATTAATTATTAGTAATAGGAGTAGTAGTAGTAGTAGTAGTAGTAGAAACAGTAGTAGTATTACTAGTAATTATTAAGTAGTAACTTGTAGTTAAATGATTGTGACATTTTATGTAATTGTAGTGATCAACAATTATAAAACAAAACAAACAAAAGAATATTTTTTTAGTACAATACTGTATGTGTTCATGCAATCTACTACAAAGTTGAGCTAAACTGAAACTAAACTAATTAGATCGATATTTTAGTGCCAGTATCGATCCGGTATCGATACTGTCGAGGTATCAATAATATCGATGACCAAACTTGTGGGGCTAAAAGTCATGGCTTCTGGTGTAGTCACATTTAAAAGTGACATCTGATGCTGAACACTGAATGGACACTGCAACATGGCCTTGGCTGATGCTCATACTCTGCTGCCACCTGCTGGCCGTTTTTGAAACATGGAACCTAATAACTACCATTGTTTGACGCCACCACTTTCTGTCAAGCTGCTTGTCAGAGCTTTCTCTCTGCTGTTGTGTAAAAAGAAAAAAAAACGGAGAAAAAAAAACGAACATGTACATGTGTTTGGGAGTGAAATGCAAAGTATTCAACGTTTTTGGGTTTGAATGTGAATTGCTCATTTAAAACTTTAAAAACTAATAAATCGTCAAACAAAAACACTATTGTGAAGATATTTTGTGTCAAATTATTACAAAGTGCAACACTAAAGAATTATACAATGACTACTATGTGAAATCAAGTTGTGCTAAAATGTTTCCCAAAGAGGGTTCGAACCATGACTTCCTGCGGGCCAATCCATTGCTTTTTTTTTTCACTTTAATTTTTATTGAAGTCTTTTACAATTTAAAATATCATACATGCATGAAATAACATCTTCATACAAACTAAAACAAAACAAAAATAGACGGGGAAAAAAAAAGGCAATCAACAGTGACATATGGGCCTCACATCATTTTATAATGCACATTCATGGTCTACTTTCTCTTCTCCGCATTTGTGGTGTCATTCAGTTGTCTCTTATATTCCAACCATTTTTCCCATCTTGATTCAAACTTCCCTTCCTGAACCCTCAGTATATAAGTGAATCTTTCTATATCAAATAATTCTTCCACTACTCCCAGCCACTGCTTCTTCGTTGGGGGGTCAACTTTGAACCATTCCTTCGTTATGGCTTTTTTGCTGGCTGCCAATAACACCTTAATCAGGTACATGTCTCTGCCTTGTACAATTTCATGGTCAAGATTACCTAAATACATCACCAAGTTTTGGCACTTTAGGCAGGTTTAATTCTCTCCAAATTTCATCCCAGTATCCATTCAACTTTTGACATTTCCAGAATATATGTGTATGGCCTACCGCCCCTTCCTGTCCACATATCCGCCAACATTATTTCTGTTGAGGATTGTACCTCCCCGTCACCTCTGGTGTTATGAAAAAATCGTATTATGTTCTTCCACCCAAACTCCCTCCATAATCTCAAGACAGTTGTTGATTGTTGTATCTTGCAGATATTGGACCATTCGTCTTCTGTTATTCCGACCTGTAGTTCTCTTTCCCATTTCTCTTTTACGTACAAGGTTGAATTCTCTGTACTTTTCAGTAAGCCTTGATAAAGGGCTGAAACCACTTTACTCTTACCTCCCATATATGCATCAATCATTACCCTTAACTATCCCATTTCTTTCATTTGCTGTACCTATTTTTATATCTTTTATATAATAATCCTTTACTTGCAGATATCTAAAGTAATCACAGCTTTCTAATTCAAACCTGTCTGCCAATCCATTGCTTTAACCATTCAGCTATCACGGACATGTAGGTGGCTCTGACAATATATGGTGTTGTATTTAGTAATCAATTGTACAAGGAGGATTTTTGAAAAAAAGTTTGTCAAATGACATTTAACGAAATAGATGCTAACTTGTCTACACTGAAATGGAATTTTGAATGTCGTGTTTTTTTCCCTTATTATTTTTATCATTTTAAACTTCCATACACTATTTTTTTTTTTAAGTTTGCTGTATAAGGTTTTAACATTGTCAATGTAACCTATTTTTGTTTTCTTTTCTTTGCTCTGAATGTTAACTACTGTGTTTGTTGATCCTAATGTGTTGTCTTTCCTTGTGTAAAGAACATTGAGTTGCCTTGTGTATGAAATGTGCTACACAAATAAACTTATTGCTTTGCCTCGAATATAGAATGGATAATATAGAAACAAAACTTAATAATGACAAATGACATCAAAAGTAATGGATGTGAAATAATTATTAGTGACAATGATTAGTATTAAATATTGCATACTAAAGAGTTACCCACACTGTATTCGAACCCAGGTTCTCTGTGCGACAGTTGTCATTAAAAAAAAAGTGGAAGTCGGAATTATTGTTAATTTAACTCTTTGACTCCCAGCCATTTTCACAGAAACAATCCCGTTCGCTGTTTTACTGGATTTTGACTGATTTTGCAAGGCCCACAGAATATTGTGTTCTATTGCTATAAAACCATGGAACCTATCAAAAGAAAGATTAAAGTCTCTTCTTTAATCAGGAAAAAAAAAAGTATGTTTCTATCTGTTTCCGTTTTGCAGCAATTAGCATTAGAAGAGAGCTAAGGTTCATCAGTTCAAAAATCTATTCAAAATTGTAAGTAATTTAGCTTTTTTTCTACATGGCTCTGGTTGATCTCCTTGGCTCTGCTGCCACCTTCCGGCCGTTTGTGTAATAACTACCATTTCTGCAGCCGTTCTTTGCAGTTGAGAGGCTGCATCAAAGCCTTCTGTATGCTCTAGCATAAAAAACAAAAACAAAAAAGTATAAATATGTCTTTGGGACAATTAAAACACTAAAAAAAAAACATATTTACACGTTATTGGGAGCAAATGAATTTTAAAGTTGTATTTGCATGTAACTTGAAATATATTTGGATTAATACTCAACAGGGTTTCCGTAAAGAATAGTAATACTAATGTTTGGGTGATATATGTTTATACACTTACCATTGCAAAGAATATTTGGCATTACAAAATTTAAAAAAATAGTCAAACGGCACTTTTGTTGGAAAAGAGCGATGTGGTGTATTATTACAATGTGACCACTAGGCGGCACTGTAGTATGTTTTTGTCTAGGGATGAATGAACAAAAGAGTTGAGTAAAGAGATGGCCGATGCCAAGCTGTGGTCTCAGCGTCTTAATATACAGCACAGAAAGGAAGGAATGTTAGCCCACGCTGTAGTTAAAAGCCCAACAATTTGCATGTTCTAATTTCCATGCCGACGGGACCATCCAAGTTGCTAGACTATTATGTAAATGTGGCAATTACTCTGTACGGATCTACTGCGAAAGTGAAACGATCTTTTGGCTTCCCAAAAAATGAGAAAGAGGCAGATCTCTTTAGAACTAGTGTACTTTTTTTTTTTTTTTTCACACCATGGTATAACATTTCCACTGTTATGATCATAATGGAAAGGTGTTCTCTCCTCTGTTTTTCGTAAAAGGTCAAAACTATTTGATTTGTATTTCTTGCTGAGATTTACTGCTGTAGCACACACAAGATTCAAACAAATCTTCACTTAGAAATTGCTGCAATGAAATATACAAACAAATATGTGAAGCATGTGAATAAAGTGATAGAGAAGACAAATGCTTATTTTTTAAATCTGAAGTCAGCTCTTTCTTCAACTATTCAAATTATTGTAGAAATAGGTCTAGAAACAAGAAATGCCTTCAATATTTCAATGCTTTTATTTACCACAGTTTGACGTTTTAGTACAGATTTGATCAGTAATTGTGGAAGTTTATCGGACGATAATTGGCACTGTTACACCTCCTTTCTATATTTGCTACATGTATAATTCTATCGATCAAAACAGCACACTGTTGCATGCTTGTTCTTACACCAACAGTTCACCTGGTACATTGCCCTTTTCCCTTGGCCAGGACTTTGTTGGCCAAAAAATTGTCCTTATTTGCTAGAATAGGCAGTCTGTCATTCCATATTGTGTGGTTTATCCGTTCCCATTTTCTGTTGGCCCTATGTCCTGTAGAATATACAGCTTAACCTGCGGTCTATGTAGAAAAAAAAAAAGACAGGTGAGGCCTGTTGACTGTTTAGCCCTTATTTTGTGAAAATTATCACATCTTATGTGTTCATCGGACCATGTGGTGTTGCAGCTGTTGATCATCAATTATTTGCTGAAAAAGCCCTCATTGAATATTCCATTCACTTGTGAAGAACTTGGGCAAAGTTGCGGGACTAGTTTTTTTCACCATTGTTCTGTAAATGTGGCAATGACTGTACTCTGTATGCATCTACTGGGAAAGCAAACTGATCTTTTGGCTCCTCAAACCGGCGTCTTGCGATAGAATGACAAAGAGACGTATCTTTTTTGTGTGTTTTAGTAAAAGGTCAACACAATTTGATTTCAATATTGTGCTGAGATTTATTGCACACACAAGATTCAAACAAATCTTCACTTTGAAATTGCTGCAACGAAATATACAAACACAAATATGTGCAGCATGTAAAGTGATACAGCATAGTTTCTTCGACTATTGTTCAAATAACAGTAAAATAAAACTAAAAACTTTTCAGTGAACAGAATACAGATTTTTATCAATTGTCATAGGTATCTGCACATGCTTGGCACTTCCACTCTCTCTCTTCTCTGCATTTTCCACAAGTATATTTATAACAACAACCACAGCGGACTGTTGCATGATTGTGCTTGCACCGAAAGTTCACTTGGCACATCGCCCTTTTGCCTGTGCCAGGTGTGGGAGGTTGTTGGCGAAGAATCTTGTCCTTGTTGGCCTTCTTTGCTAGCACATGTGACTGGGCAAGGTCGTGTCCAAGATCCACAAGGAATTCTGACCGGCTCTCCTTCATCCCAGTGCATTTCCCATAAAGCAAATAGGCATTCAGTGCTGCAATGTCAAGGATATTGTAAAAAACAGCGACTGGCCATCGCCGGGTTGCTGAGCGCACACTGTTTTTTCGCACCATCTGGTCCATTATGTCCACACCACAATTCTGTTTGTTGTAGTCAGTGACGGTGTTTGGCTTCTTTTTGTGAGAATCCTCTGTCTCAATCACGCTGTGCATGCTGCTGAGGATGAGAACGTTCTTCCTCCGTTTGGGCGCATACACCGTCAGTGTGACACCGAGGGATGCAAACACCTGGGTGCTGAATTCACCCCGGCCCACATTTTTTTGGGCAGATTCTGGAACCTCCCGGCAAATCTTATTGACTGTTCCAAAAATGGTGGTCCGCCGGCTGAGCAGTCGTCTCGCAAGCGACAATGATGTGAAGTACTGTAGTTGTCTGTGGTCACTGTTCTTCCTTTGTCCATGAATGGTTCCAATAACTTCATCACCACATTTTGTGAAAGTCTCTCCCCTGTGGGACGACTGGGGTCTTTGCCGAGATATGGGATGATATTACACACATATTTTGTCTTCAAGTCACATGCCACCCAGAACTTGATTCCAAACTTATCGGGTTTCGATGGAATGTACTGTGTGAAACTGCAGCGAGTCTTCGTTGGAAAAAGCTGTTCATCAATGGTGATGCGCCTGCCTGGGTTGAAATGTGCGATGCAATTGGCCACAAAAAGTCCCCAAACATCGGACATGGGAGCAAATCTGTCAGTCTCATATCGTTTGCTGCGAGTGTCCCTGTCATCAAACCGCAGATGTCGCATGATCTCTTTGAAGCGATTTCGGGACATAATTCCGGAAATCAGTGACTGTCCCATTTTGGCTGACTATGCGTCTTTCATGGATGGGAGTTTTATCACCCCCCGGAGCAAGAGGATGGCAATGAATGCCATTAGTTCAGGGAGTGCCATGAACCAACTGCCATCCTGTGTCTGGCATCCATGCTGAACAGTGCACTGTTGAATCATTTGAAGCATGTCCACAGTGATGAAACAGAGGAAACTCTGCAAACGACTTGTCACCTTTCTTTTAGCCAAAGCGGTTGGCTCTCCATCTGCAGTGTAGAATTCAAGTGTGCTGGGATGGACAGGCCCTAGTCTGAAGTCCTTGTCATACCACTCTGTGCCATCTTTTGATTTCTCTGTTGACCCAGTGCGTGGCTCTAGTTGACATCTCTTTTCTGGTGGTGGTGACTCCTCCTCATCAGAAGAACTTTCAGCGTCAGAAGTTGAAGACGCTTCAAGGTCAATGTCGTCTGCATCGGTTTCCAAAGGGGTGACTCCGACCAGGATCATGTCCAAAGCCTCCTGAGTATTGTAGCGCTTCATCCTCGGCATTCTGAGTTGAGTTGACTGAGTCAGTGAACTATGACCAGTGTTCCATTTGCAAGCTATTTATGCACCTCGGGTTCCTACTTTAGTCACGCCCACCCATCCACACATGTGACAATTACCCTATTCTGTATGCATCTACTGGGAAAGTGAACTAATCTTGTGGCTTCCCAAACCTGTGTGTTGTGATGGAATGACAGATATCTTTAGATTTAGGTAAAATATTTTCATGACACCACAGTGTGTTTAACAGGCTACAATTAGTAATATTTCTACTTTTGTGATCACGGTGGAAAATTGTTTTATCCTCTGTTTTTAGGAAAAGGTCAAAAAATGTGTTTTGTATTTCTTGCTGAGATTTATTGCTTGTGCACACATGATTCAAACACATTTTCACTTATAAATGGCTGCAATTAAATATAAATGGCTGCAATTAAATATAGACACAAATAAAAATATATATTTTTGACATCTGAAGTGAAGTATTGTAAAAAAAAAAAAAAGATCTCGAAACAAGAAAATGCTTTCAGTACTTCAATGCTTTTATTCACAAGTTTGACGTTTTATTACAGATTTAATCAAGAATTGTGGAAGTTATCTGAGCATAAGTGGCACTGCTACACCTCTTTTCTGTACATGTGATTGGATTATGTCATGGTGCAGCTGCTGCTCACTCAATCATGTGGGGACAAAGCCCTCATTGAATATTCAGTTCACTTGCAAAAAGGTCGTTATTTAGCAGGGTGTGCCTGGAAGCCGCTAATCTGGCAGGTAATGGCTGCATTTGTAAAACAAAGGTGCCTAGTTGTAGGCCACTGGGTTGTTGATACACAAAACAGTGCCTTTTGGCTCACTTCTGGACACTGGGGAGGGGTAAGGAAAACCCTGGATTTAGAAGTGTTTTAAGCCAACACAACTTAGAGAAACACAACAATGCTTTAGTTGAAACAGAAGCAACGGATTTCCACATTATAAGTCCGTGGACGAACGGCGCTCGGCAGAACAGCATTTTGGGATCAAAATATGCATTGTCAAGCGTACCGAAACACTGACAGACAGTGACAGTACGTTCTTGACACGACGTGAAGAGGTAGGACTCAGACGCAGGTGATAAGTTGGCCAACAAGGCTGCAGTTTAATGACAGGAAACTCAAGACGTCAATAGTCAGGAACCTAGTTGCTGCTAGTGGGCTCAAGCACACCACACGATACGACACTATACTCACTAACTCCTTAAGATTTATTTCTAGTGGGCACGAAGCATCAACACTTGGTGTTACTGCATGCTAATTAGTCAATTTTCTTGACGCCGTCCCCCGTGGTCGGGCGGGGGTGGCTCTGCCCCCCCTTGTCTGCTCGGTAGCGGTAGCGTCTTGGCCGCTCCCTGGGCCCCCTGTGGGGTGCGGTGTTGGGGTGCTTTCCCTGGTGCCCGGGGCGGTGCCGTCCCGGCGCGGTCCACTGCTCCGTGCCCGGCGGCGCGGTTCGGGGCGGGTGGGCCTCTGGTGTGCCCCGTGGTTCCCTCTCCCCTCCCCCTTCCCCCCCCCCCCCCCCCCCCCCGTCGCCTCCCCCTCCTCGCCTCCCCCCGCCCATCCTCCTCTGCCTCCCGGTCCCTTTTCCCTTGTCGCCCTCCCCCCTCCTGCCCTGCAGCCGCCCTTTCGCCTTCTTGTCGTCTCCTCCCCGCTTCCCCCTCCCCCCTTCCCTGTCTGCCCCCCGCCCCCTCCCCCTCCCTCTCCCTGGCCCTGGGGCTCCCTCCCCGGCCCGGGCGTCGGGCTCCGGGGGCCGGGCGGGGGTTTGAGGCCTACCCCACTCCGGTAGAACTCCTGGCACCCCGGGCGGGCTCCGGTGGCCGGTGGGCTGTCCAGTAGCCCTGCTGCGCTGGCCCTGTCCGCCTATCGTGGTGCCAGATGGGTGGGGTGGGGGGCGGGTGGGGTGGCGGGGGGCTGGGGCGGGGGTGTTCCGGGCGTCTGGGTCGGCTCGCCGACCGGTGTCCGCTCGGGTGGCTTGGGCACCCCCAAAGCCTTGGGGCTGCCGCGGCCTGGGGATTCCGGGGGGGGGGAGGGCGGTGCTCGCTTTGCTGGACCGCGGTTGACGGCTTCTTTCTTTGGTGGTGGTCCTTATGCATGCCAGATCCATCGCACCAGCATCTACTGAAACTCAAACAGAATTTGCCTCTCCCTCCCACAGCCCCTTGAATCAGTGGGTGCTGGTGTCTGTGGATCTCACTTTGCTTTATCTATCCTTCCCTCCTTCCTCTCTTTAGTTTTTCCTCTGGTCACTTGAGATCTCAATTTATTGGAAGTTTGAGGTTTCTGGGGTTGGCATAAGACTCTGGTTTTGTAACCACGCAGGAGGGGTTTGGTTGTTGTTGGATTTCACTTTGATGGATTGGATGTACTGGCTTCTATGGATCTCACTCTGCCTCATCGATCCTTCCCTCCTTCCTCTCTTTAGTTTTTCCTCTGGTCTCTTGAGATCTCGCTAATTTGTTGGAATTTAGAGGCTTCCGGGGTTGGCGTAAGACTTTGATTTTGTAACCATGGGGAAGGCAGGAAGTGTTTGGTCGGTGCTGGATTTCACTTTGACTTATCTTTCTTTTCTCTTTATTTTTTCTGACCTTTTCTCTGGTCTCCTGACCATTTGAACCTCACGACTCTGGCAAGATTCTGAAGTACCTGGTTAAGGCGAAGGGTAATGGGATATTTATAAGGTTTTAGGTGAATTCATGAGTATAAATGTAAACGTATTTGCACGCACACGCACGCGCGCGCACGCACGCACGCAAACACAAAAAAAAAAAAAGAGCAATGATGATAAGACGTTGAATCGGTAAGACTACCGACTGAACAATTCTGAGCTCTTTAAAAAAAAAAAAAAAAAAAAAAACTCAAGACGCCTCTTAAAGAGGGAAAAAACGCTGAACATAAAGAGCTCCAAACTGGAGATGAAAACAGGGCACTCAAAAAAGGGGACAACAAAAGGCGCTCCGCTAGGGAGGAAAAAGAGGGGAAAACTCAGGACGCAAGACAAGGCAAGGCAAATACAAGGACTGTGGATCAAGGACTGTGAGGGCGCTTCTATGCACGGGTTGTGACACTTCGGCAAACTGCAGGTGGTGGCTGATGGCTTTTATTGACGGGGTAATTGGTGGCAAGTGGAAACAATCATGGGCGTGGACCGGTGATGAGCTGAGCAGAGGGAAGGGCAAGTGACCTGAGGTGAGAAGGGAGTTGGTGATTTCAAAACAAACAGGAAACATGAGTGCAAAATAAAAGCATGACCAGCGTGGCGACGTGACAGTAACCCCCCCCCCCTCAACGGCCGGCTCCTGACGGCCCAGGCAAGTCAGGATGCTCCCTATGGAACTCGTCGATGAGGGAAGGGTCCACGATGAACCGGGAGGGCACCCACTGCCTCTCCTCTGGCCCGTACCCCTCCCAGTCCACCAAGTACTGACATCCCCGGCCCCGCTTTCTGACATCCAACAACTTTCTGACCTTGTATACCGGGCCCCCCTCCACCATCTCCAGAGGGGGCGGCGCAGGCTCGGGCGGGACCAGGGAACTGTCATGGACCGGCTTGACTTGGCTCACGTGGAAAGTGGGGTGGGTGCGGAGGGACCGAGGCAGACGAAGGCGCACGGTGGCAGGACCTATGGACTTGGCAATGGGAAAAGGGCCCACAAATCTTGCGGCCAACTTCGGACATGGTACCTTGAGGTGTAGGTTCTTTGTAGACAGCCAGACTCTTTGACCCGGCTGGTACTGCGGCGCGGGTCTCCTCTTCCGGTCAGCAGCTCTTTTCACCCTGTCCCCTTGACGTTGTAGCGCCTGTCGAGCTGCTGACCAGATTCGGCGACACCTGCGGATCATTGCGTGGACCGAGGGCACTGAAGCTTCCTCTTCGAGGTCCGCGAAGTAGGGAGGATCGTAGCCATGAACGCATTTGAAGGGCGTGATACCTGTAGCAGACGTGGGTAGAGAATTGTGTGCGAGTTCGACCCATACCAGACTCTTGCTCCAAGATGCGGGGTTTTGGGAGACCAGGCATCGAAGTCCAGTCTCAAGCTGCTGCTCTGAGATGCTCCGCCTGTCCGTTGGCCTCCGGGTGGTACCCAGAGGTGAGGTTCGCCTTGGCCCCTAGAGCTTTGCAGAATTCCCTCCAAAATCGGGAAACAAATTGAGGTCCGCGGTCTGACACAATGTGGCGAGGAAATCCATGGACCCGGAACACTTGGTCAATCATGATTTCGGCTGTTCTTTTGGCTGAGGGCAACTTGGTCAATGGAATGAATCGTACCATTTTCGAGAAGCGGTCGACAACTGTGAGAATGGTGTTTTTACCGTGTGAAAAGGGAAGTCCGGTAACAAAGTCCAGGGATATTTCGGCCCAGGGTCTTGAAGGTATGGGGAGTGGTTGTAGAAGGCCCATCCATGGTTGATTCGATACTTTGTTTCGGGCACATACTGGACAGGCTTTGATATAATCCATCACGGAGGACTCCATAGATGGCCACCAGAACCTCCGGGCGATGGCGTACAGGGTCCTCCGGGTTCCTGGGTGACAGGATAAACGAGAGGTGTCTGCCCAATGAATCACCTGAGATCGCAGGGTCTCTGGGACAAAGAGCCGTCGTGGTGGACACTCTTTGGGTGGACTCGTGTCCTTGAGGGCCTCCTTGACGTCCTCGATTTGCCATGCCATTGCTCCTATCACGCAGTCTTTTGGAAGAATGGGTTCGGGATCGGTCACTGTGGAATCGGGATCATGGATTCGAGATAATGCGTCAGCTTTGAGGTTCCGGCTTCCTGGCCTGTAGGTCAAAGAAAAAGAGAATCTGTTAAAAAACAAGGACCATCTGGCCTGTCGGGGGTTTAGTCTCTTGGCCTGGCGGAGGTACTCCAGGTTTCGGTAGTCAGTCCATATGATGAACGGATGTTCCGCGCCCTCCAGCCAGTGCCTCCACTCCTCGAGGACAACCTTGACCGCCAGAAGTTCTCGGTCGCCAACGCTGTAGTTGCGCTCGGCTTTGGACAGTCTCCGGGACAGAAACGCGCAGGGGTGAACCAAGCCATCCTCCTGGCAGCGTTGGGACAAGACGGCTCCGACTCCGAGATTGGAGGCATCCACCTCGACCACAAACTGGCGACTGGGATCGGGGACTTTGAGTATCGGCGCCTTGGTGAAGCGCTGTTTGAGTTCTTTAAAGGCGGCGTTGGCTTCAGGGGTCCAGCAGAAACGTATCTGAGGTGAGGTCAAGGCATGTAGTGGAGCAGCGATGGTCCTAAAGTTCCCGATGAAGCGGCGGTAGAAATTGGCGAAGCCCAGGAATTGTTGAACCTTCTTTCTTGACTCCGGCGTGGGCCAATCTCGTACCGCGCTGACCTTTCCCGACTCCATCTCCACCCTGTCAGGCGATACGACAAAGCCCAGGAATGAAATCATGTCCACATGAAAAAGGCTTTTTTCTGCTTTTACGTATAGTTGGTGCTCGAGAAGACGTTTCAGGACTTTGGTCACATGTTGCTGGTGGGTTTTCAAGTCTGGTGAGTAGATCAGGATGTCGTCAAGATAGACGTATACAAAGTGGTCTATGAATTCTTTGAGCACATCATTAATCATGGCTTGAAACACGGCAGGTGCGTTGGTGAGTCCGAATGGCATGACCAGATACTCGGAGTGGCCGCGGGGAGTATTGAAGCCAGTCTTCCACTCGTCTCCTTCCCGAATCCTGACAAGGTGATATGCATTCCGGAGATCCAATTTGGTAAATACCTTGGCCTGATACAACTGGTCGAATACTGATGACATCAAGGGCAGAGGGTATCGATTCTTGATGGTTATGTCATTCAGAGGGCTGTAGTCAATGCATGGTCGCAAGGAACCATCCTTTTTGCCCACAAAAAAGAATCCAGCTCCTGCGGGTGACGAAGATGGACGGATCAGTCCGGCTTTCAATGATGTGTCGATATAGTCGTTGAGGGCTTTGCGTTCAGGCCCCGAAACAGAGTACAGTCTACCTTTGGGGATGGTAGAACCCGGGATCAGCTCAATGGAACAGTCGTAGGGTCGATGTGGAGGGTGTAACATGGCCTTGGATTTGCTGAACACTCCTCGGAGATGATGATAACATGAGGGAACGGTGTTCAGGTCCGGGTAGTCATGGTCGGTCATGAGGGACACGGCGGACGGCAGCTGAGGGTGCATCTGCCGCTGGCTGCTCCAGCCCATGGTTCTCACAGTCCTTTCCCCATTCCAGGATTTGCCCGGATCGCCAGTCAATGCGGGGGTTGTGCAAGCGCAACCAGGGATGTCCCAAGACCAGAGTGTGAGACGGGGATCGAAAGACATGGAAGCGAATGTATTCTTTGTGCTGTCCAATATGGACCTCAAGAGGCTCTGTGATGTGCGTGATAACAAACAAGTCCTTTCCATTGAGTGCCCTGGCCCTCATATTGGTGGTGAGTGGCTCATTGCCAGCCTGCAGCTTCTCCACTAGTCCCCAATCCATGAGGCTCTCATCTGCCCCGGAGTCGATGAGGGCTGGAAAATCTGTGGTGATCGCATGGCAAGAGATCCTGACGTGAGTGAGTTTTCGGGCCTTGAATTGCGTGGGAGAGTCGGAACTCACCGGGTAGCCTCTCTTGATGGGACAGGCTACCACCAAATGACGTTGTTCACCACAGTAGTAGCACCGTCCCTCCTGGCGACGTCGCTGGCGTTCTTGCTGGGTCAGTCGGGCGCGGTCAAGCTGCATGGGTTCCTCGTCATTCCCAATGACCTCCCTCGCGGTGTACGACTGGGGAAGCGCACGTTGTGGAGACTCCCTTGCCGATGGGTGCCGGAGGGGTCCAGAGGGCTCCGTTGGAGTCCGCTGGTCTGCGCGAGTTCTCGCCTCCGATGATCCGTGCGGATGGCCAGCGAAATCAATGAGTCCAGGTCGCCGGGTAAGTCAACGGGAAGCAAGAGTTCCTGCATTGATGTTGTGAGCCACTTTAAAAAGTGATCGTAGAGTGCTGTGGCGTTCCAGCCACCCTTGGCTGCTAAGGTTCGGAATCGGATGGCACAATCGTTGACCGATTCTCTGCCTTGTCGAAGATAACTGAGTTATCGAGCCTTCTCTCGATCCATACTGACCGGATCAAAAACTTGGCGGAGAGCTGTGCAAAACCCGGCTGCGGTTGAGCAGGTCGGGGAGTTCCGTGCCCATTCAGCGGTGGCCCAGTCTCTGGCTCATCCAGTCAGGTGAGAGATCATGAAGGCCACGCGGGAACGGTCTGTGGGAAAGGCCTGTGGCGAAAGTTCAAAGTGTATGTCGCATTCCGTCAGGAAGGCCTGGCAGTGTCCTGGTTCTCCCGAGTAACGCTCCGGGGAAGCCAGTCTCAGACCTACTCCGGTACATGCTGGAGTTGACGTTGGCGGTTCAGCTGCGGTTTCCTGTCTCGTGACAGTTGGCGTGGAGCGTTGCAGGTGGCTCACCAGATCCTGCACTTGTCCAGCAAGTTCTCCCATCCGGGTGGCCATGGCTTGCTGGACCTCCTCCTGGTGCGACAGGCGGGTGGCCTGCCTCCGCAGTGCAGCCTCCAACTTTTCTGCTGAGTCCATGCTGGCCGAAGTGTGCTGACACGACGTGAAGAGGTAGGACTCAGATGCAGGTGATAAGTTGGCTAACAAGGCTGCAGTTTAATGACAGGAAACTCAAGACGCCTCTTAAAGAGGGAAAAAAACGCTGAACATAAAGAGCTCCAAACTGGAGATGAAAAGAGGGCACTCAAAAAAGGGGACAACAAAAGGCGCTCCGCTAGGGAGGAAAAAGAGGTGCAAACTCAGGACGCAAGACAAGGCAAGGCAAATACAAGGACTGTGGATCAAGGACTGTGAGGGCGCTTCCATGCACGGGTTGTGACACTTCGGCAAACTGCAGGTGGTGGCTGATGGCTTTTATTGACGGGGTAATTGGTGGCAGGTGGAAACAATCATGGGCGTGGACCGGTGATGAGCTGAGCAGAGGGAAGGGCAAGTGACCTGAGGTGAGAAGGGAGTTGGTGATTTCAAAACAAACAGGAAACATGAGTGCAAAATAAAAGCATGACCAGCATGGCGGCGTGACAGTTCTTTGCATGGTGAGAAGTGCCTGAGCTCCGTCCCGGTGCGTTTGCCCACTTAAAACGCTGCAAAATAATAAAAAAGGAAAACACCCACTCACTCTGGCCAGCAGATGGCAGCATTGTATCTCTTTTCAATGGGATCCCGTGGACGCTTCCCTTCCGCGACCACGTGTTTTTCCACCAAATAAAGCACGACACTTTTTGTCGCGAGCGCTCGACACTTGCCGAGTGTCAGCTTCGAGCGTAACATCACAAGCATTACCAGGCCACGTTTTAAAATTTTTGACAAAAGAAAATGGCTGTTGTCAAGGTATTTCAGTTTTAACTTAAAAATAAGAATAATAAAAAATAAAAGGATCGGACTGGTATCGCACCAGCAAACTGATGGAGAGGTATCAGTGTTGTACCCACTGAACCACGGAGGAAGTGTATGAGCAACTGCTCCAATGTTATAATAATCAGGTGATTCACGGAGGGCTTGATTTCTAACCACGTTTTATATTTTTATTTACAGAATTGATGGATGCACTTACTGTTAGTATATTACATTTTTATGTAAAACAATTGAACAATATCCATGTCTTAAATGAAAGTTGGGGTGAAAGAAAAAAAAACAACATTTCCCCGCCGAGTTTCGAGCCGGAACTTGCTCGTTTCAAAATGCATCAGTGCTCAAGTTACTTAGCAAGTGAGCTAATGGAGCTAGGTGCAAATGAGAGCAAATTGGCCTATTTGTCTTTCAAAGTATCACCTGATGCTGAAAGCCATCAACGCTAATTGGGGACACGTGTTTAATAATTTCACATTTATTTACAGAATTGATGGATGCACTTAGCATTACTATATTATTTTTTTTAATGTAAACCAATTAAAATGAAAGTTGGGGGTGAAAAAAATAAAAAATAAAAAATAATTCCCCACCGAGCTTCAAACCGGGACTTGTTTCTTAAAATGAAACCACAGTCAAGTTACTTACCAGGTAACAGATCAGAGCAGATTGGCGTATTTGTCTTTTAAAGTGTCATCTAAAACTGAAAGGGATGAACGCAAATTGGAGACACATGTGATTAATAATTTCACTATAAAACATTTCCTAATATGATAGTCAGTTGGTATATTTAATGTCCATTTGCACAAATGCTACAGACACATGTGCAATGTACAGTCGGCGGTGGGCTTTGAACCTGCAACCTCCTGCTTACTGTACATGCACTCTCCCAACTGTGCCACTGAGCAGTATCAAAAAGCTGGTCAAGATGGTCTGTTGTATGTATGGAAGTGGGCGTGGAAAGTGGGACTTAGAAACAATTCAGTATCAGTCCCATTAACTCATTTACTCCAAATAACGTGTAAATACATTTTTTTTTAATGTTCTAAGTGTCCCAAAGACGTATTTATACGTTTTTGGGTTTGTTTGTTTTTATGCTAGAGCATACAGAAGGCTTTGATGCAGCCTCTCAACTGCTAAGAACGGTTGCAGAAATGGTAGTTATTACACAAACGGCCAGCGGGTGGCAGCAGAGCAAAGGAGATCAACCAGGGCCATGTAGAAAAAAAGCTAAATTACTTACAAGTTTGAATAGATTTGTGAAAACTGATGAAACTTAGCTCTCTTCTAATGCTAATTGCTGCAAAACGGAAACAGATAGAAACATACTTTTTTTTCCTGATTAAAGAAGAGACTTTAATCTTTCTTTTGATTGGTTCCATGCTTTTATAGCAATAGAACACAATATTCTGTGGGCCTTGTGTCGGCTCTCTGTCAGGCTGGAGCCGGAAGGCTGGCCACAGCGTCACCTGTTCCAACACCTGTTGGCAGGCTGATGCACCAGGTCCCCTTTTGCGTTGTGAGTTGGAAGAAAATGCGAGTCAGAACAAAGAATAGGCGGGAATCCAAAGTCAAGCTGAACAAAAAGCGGCTTTATTGGCAAAAGCACACTGAGACCATTCAATTTGCGCAAATGGAAAAAATCTGATAATTTCAGGAAATGCAACAGTTTATAAAGCTGCACCCATGGTACAACCTCTTTTCCTGATTGGCTATCAAACCTGCCTGCCCACTTCACGCTTAGATCTTATTGGCAAGGGAAGCCTCGGCCAAACCCACTTATTATGAGATGCAGTTTACTGAATGCTAATAGTATCTGCTTTTGACCACTAGGGGGTAGTGCGAGCTTAGTTTTGTGACTTCTACTGGTATCCAATTGTTATAAAGTGGCCCGCAGATTATACGTCTCCCCCCCATTCTTGAGACCAGGAGTAATAACAGGTTTTTACTGGTATCAAAAGAACTTATTTGTACATAAAAAATAAGGCGACCTATCATTTACATTGTATAATCTAATAATTTTGCTAAAACTAACCTTTTGCAGACACCAAAGTAATGAGACCCTTGTCCTGAGCATCAGGCTGTCAGCTGACAGTTTGTAAAATAATGAGATCCTTGTTCTGAGCTTCTTCTATGACTGTCAACTGACAGTCATAAAGTAATTAAGATTCTTGCTCTGACCTTTTTCCCGTCATGGTTGTAAACTTTTCAGGATATCACTTGTTCGTTAGCCCTTAAGCGTGAAGGAGCAGTTTTTCAACAGTTGACAACAGTGAACATGTGATTTCTGGTATTTTCAGCTGGCACCTTAGAGTTACAAAGTTAAGTAAAATAAATGATTAATTGGTAACAAATGCATGATTCCCTTTGTGACAAGTCAGGATACACACTGGCATTTAATTTCCTTAAGCTATTTAAACACAAGTAGCAATCATAAAGTTGTTTAGCATGAAAAGGATTTCACTTGAACATTTGGCCTAGAATAGGTTAATAGTTCAAGAGACAGCACCAAAAATCAGATCCCACATTCCCCCCTTCATGATGTGAATACATCATGAACAAAGCAGACAAAGATGACAAGGAGCACAGCTTAGTCGTTCATGAAATCACAACACAGACACCAGCATACAAATCCTGAGTTATTGGCACCGCTAACACCAATCATACAGCGTAAATAACTACACACCGCGACACTTGCAATCCTCCACATTAACTCCAGTGTTACGAGTAAAACTCTGCAAGTGACCAATATTCCCCATGTGATTTCTGGTATTTTCAGCTGGCACCTTAGAGTTACAAAGTTAAGTAAAATAAATGATTAATTGGTAACAAATGCATGATTCCCTTTGTGACAAGTCAGGATACACACTGGCATTTAATTTCCTTAAGCTATTTAAACACAAGTAGCAATCATAAAGTTGTTTAGCATGAAAAGGATTTCACTTGAACATTTGGCCTAGAATAGGTTAATAGTTCAAGAGACAGCACCAAAAATCAGATCCCACATTCCCCCCTTCATGATGTGAATACATCATGAACAAAGCAGACAAAGATGACAAGGAGCACAGCTTAGTCGTTCATGAAATCACAACACAGACACCAGCATACAAATTCTGAGTTATTGGCACCGCTAACACCAATCATACAGCGTAAATAACTACACACCGCGACACTTGCAATCCTCCACATTAACTCCAGTGTTACGAGTAAAACTCTGCAAGTGACCAATATTGAACCCGAACAGATCGAGTGTGCACTCTTCGGAGGGGGCAGGCACCTCCTAGAGCGCGGGGGAACTTGGAAGCGGCTCGGTATGAGCCTTTCACACCGTGGGACTGGCCACATGTCAACCTGCGTAAGAGCATGGGGCCTTAAACTAATGAAAGATCTACTAGACACCTACAGCCCCGTGTCACGTAGTCAATAACCAAGCAAAAAGGCAAGTTAACACTCGCTATCTTCATTACAAATAACAGAGTTTAGCACATCAATACCAAAAGAAAGGCTAGGGGAAATTATCGTATGCCATTAGTTGTACCCGCCAGCTGGCGGCCAAATGGACAGATTAACATAGTGTAAGTTTAAAAGGTAAAGTAAAAATAGCATAGACATAAAGAATTGCATAAAATCATAATAAAATTAAAATAGTGTAGATATAAAGGGCTAAATAAAAAATTAAAAAAGAAAAAAATCGTGTGGATCTAAAAGGCTAACATAACATAGAGTGGAATTTTTTTTATTTATTTTTTTATTTATTATTTTTTTGAACAAACTGAAATCTCAAAGCACAAAAACAATAAAATGGCACATTGTAAAACCACATCAAAGAGAAGAACAAAGGTTATATGTCTAACACGCTAAGATAAATGCTGAGCACGCAACATGCTAACAGTACTCAAAATTTTCTATGCGATACTATGTCCAAGGAGAGGAGGGGAGGGGGAGGCTTTCAGAAGGGTGACAGTTCAGGAGAAAAATAAGAGTGGTGTATGCATGGATTCAGGGAGTGCATAGGCTGAGAGAGAGAGGCTAATGATGGGTGGGGGTGAAAATGTTTGCAATGGTCCGGGGGCGATATGAGTGGAAGGAGGGGTGTAAATGCAAAAGAGAAAGAGGAAGAGAGAGGGGTTCAGAGGTGACGAGAGTCCGTGTGTGCGTGTGAATGCGAATGTCCATGTGTGGGCGTCGAATGTCCGTAAGCGAACAAGGGCTCCGTGCCCTTCATGAGTGAGCCAGGTGGATGGTGTGTGGATCAGCGATGTCCATCCGATCATGATTCCCACACTGCGTGGGGATTATTATGCCCCAACAAAACAGTGATAATGCAAGATGTGATGGAAGGATTTCCGACTGCCCTGGGGATTATTATGCCCCAGTTAGAACAGTGACTGCAAAGGTGTGGTCGTGATGTCCAGTTGTCCTCTGGACAGCACATCTGTACTGAAAAGGTGAACCAGAGTCGCAAGGGGCGGTGCAGGCGTCGGCAGGGGACAGAAAATGTCAACCCAGATCCTTTCGTGGTTGACAGGACAGGTGGTCAGAAGTGAGGCCTCTTCAGGCTAAGGATTCGGCTGTGCAGCTAGGCCACGCTGCCTGGCTAGATTACGCTGTAAGGCGGCTCTCTGTCTGGCACGGGCTTTCATGATGCCAGCGCGCCACACTTGGTATAGCTCCTTGGTGTCTTCTGGGATCCGGCTACACAGGATCCTGAACTCGAGGCGGGAGATGTCAGCCAGCTGTTCCACTGCCAGGGTCGCGCAGTCGTAGCCTTGTTGCCCCAAGCTCGGGAAGCACAAGCCATGGGGCATCCTCAGTCTATGCCGCTTCCAAGAATGGCGGCAAGGAGCCAAATCCTCATCTGGCCTCGGGTGTGGGGCTGACGCAGGATGAGCACCTCCTCGCACCCCTGCTGCTCCCGGTTGTGGGGGAGGGTTGGGGGCCACATAGGATGAGGATCCACTGGGGGAAGTCAACAGGTGGATGTGTCTGGTGCGAGCCTGGGGAGACCACATGCTGGGCCTAGCAACATCAGTTGGCAGACCAGACGGCTGTGGCCTTGGCGCAGGTGATTGCCTTCCAGGCGGAGGGCACCAAGGCTGTGACCCTGGCCGTGGAGTTGGTCGCCTTTGTGGATTGGCTGGTGAGTCAGGAGATGATGGGTCCGAAGGCGTCCGCAGCCGCAGACGGATTGGTTGCAGTGCCGGGGAAGGCCTGGATGGGTTCAATGGTGGCTCCCCCGGCGGCATCGGGGGACCCGCCGGTTGGAGTATGTTGTAACTCCCCCTTCCAGCCAGCTCGTCACTCAGGCGCGGCCACCAGTTCCCGGGAGTCTCCCCCATCTCCTTCTTCCTGCTTAGGTGAGGGGGATATAAAGGAGAAACGCATCTGCCACCGCCACTTCCCTTTTTCCTGCTGCGCCACGCAATATTGGTCAATTTTTTGGAGATATCTAGTCATAAGTAGACGTCTATCACTCATAGTGTCCGCAACTAGCTTTCTCCGTGTAGAAAACAAAGTATATCCATTTAGCTTAATTGTTATCACTTCTATCAGGGCCCTAGTATTCAAAGTCTTATATTGATCCTGGCTGAAAACGTCGTACTCGAAATAAACAGGGAATATATCAGTGAAAATTACCATTCCCCCCTTTAAAACATAAACATGTTTTAACCATTTCCAGGGGTAAATAACAACCTCCCTAACCACAACATGAAGGGGGAAAGAGCCTATATAGTGATAGGGAGTAAATACTACTTTATTACTCCGGGCACATCGGGTAGTAGAGCGACAAAAAGGGATGGGGCCGAGGGGTAAATCATTCAATATGTGGTGTAGACCAAATTTAGGTTTTTTATTTATTTTATGAGTCATCAGTTAAGATATTTATCTGCCATAACTTCATAGACAGAGTCGCAAGGGAAAGAGGAAGTGGCAGTAGGCAAATGCATGTTGGCGTCGTGAGAATCAACCACTACTGGAAAGTGGGTTACAGCATCAATAGATCTCCTAACTAGCACTTTGATCAGGGGCAATATTCAACAGGCGGTAATTAACACTAGCAAGAGGAGCAGGCCCAGTGCAGAGGCAATGACGGACAAAACCTTCCCGAAAGACATACTTTCAAACCATTTGGCGAGTGTGTCCAGCCACCCAGTTTTGGTGTTCCAATTTGAATTATGGACATGCTCGTTTTTCAGCGTAACTAATTGTTGTAAGACAAATGTAAGGTTTCCTTTCTCACCAGTATGCATAGGAATTTCCACACAACATTCTTCACCAATCATTGAACAGATTCCATTATCAGCGGCTAACATAGTGTCCAACACAAGTCCATTTTGCAAGGTCATTAGAGTGGTAGCATGGAGCTGCTCATGAATATTCTCTAAAGCCATTACTGTCCAGTTAATAAAACGTTGTTGATTATACCACAAGTAATTAACCCATCTACTGTTACGAGCAATATATTGTGAATTAATAATTGGACCAATGTGCGGAATCCAGCCAGTGCCTTGGCCGGACCGGATCCAATCTTCAGAAATAGCAGAATGCTCAGCCGGGACCCCTATTGGCTGTTGGTCCCATGAAATATAGACAGAATCGGGCTCAGTGAGTGCGGTTGGACGCAAAACAGACCTCTTCCCAGCCTTTTTTGTAATAGCCAACACTGCCAACTGCCCAGTCACCATAACAGGTGCACACAACCCCCGCCAGCGGGCAGGAATTACAGCCTTAACTTGATCATCATTATCGCACAGCCAAAAGACGTCAGCGAGTGGGGTACTGGGAGCATCACCTGCAATAACAGGGATGACTCTGTGGGTTCCAGAAGTGCCATTAACAGCATGGACCAGGTCACCTCCATTCTGGAGGACCTGCGCACATTGCAGTGGGGACAGGGCAGTTGTGTTAATTAAATGTATGACTGACCAAAGCCTGCGACCACCCGGGATAACACTAGTTAGGGTGTGGGTTCTTTGTAGATGTCCATCCATTGAACGGTTAGCTGCCTTTATCCACATTTTTTTATATTTAAGCCCAAAAGCAACACAGACCGGGTGCACAATATTTCGGTCTATACGCGACATAGGTGGGACAGCTAAAGACATATTTTTAGACAGAGCCCGCGGGCAATGGTACTTATCCGTGACCCATCCAGGGTAAATACCTGATGCTAACCATAGCGCACAAGTCGTAAAACATAATCCAGCACCACAATCATTTTCCCTTAATTCCGGCAGGGGCCGCACAGTAGGCAAGCGCTTACGATCATAACATGTTATACAGGGGCGTTTACTTATTTGTCGGGCTGAATAGACCATCCATTGATAAAACAGACTACTATCCTGTCCCAAGATTTTAACAGAATGATCATTATTAGCAATTTCATTATAATTAGGCCGATTAACAGCACGCCGGGAGCGAGTGTGTGCCACGCGCATCAGTGTAAAAGCTTCATTTACAGTCATAGTAACGCCTGTATAACCAGTAGTCGGGAGACAGTGGGTGACATTGCACATGAGTGTGACTGAACCATAAACGTAACATTGTCTAGTCAGTGCCTCCATTGCAAATTTGTCATGAGTCGGTCCTACAGTCAGAGTATAACGGCTAGAGGGAGTATTTACATATGTCAGATCTATGTCAGAGTCGTTGTCCCAGGCCCCCTGTGCCGCAACAACAAGTCCTGCAGCCAGGGCACATTGGTGAAGACGCACTTCCCTATCCTCAATACTCTGCACTAAGCTAAAGGTGAAATACGTCAGGGGCGGCAGGGCTAGCAGCCAGATCAGCAAAGTCAGGCTGATATTCCTGCAGTTCACGGAGGAGGTCAAGGTCAATGGTCGAGAAAGGGACACAATCACTCCGACTCGGCTCAGCCTGGTCTGGATCCGCCTGACCGGTCTGGGCGGAGGACGGGCCTGCTCCTCCATCGTCAACTGATCCGGCCCCAATGTCTCCTCCAACTGATGCATCTCCACCCATTCCTGTGGTGGGGGGTGGGAGAGCTGCACTCCCCCCCCCCCTCGGGGGAAAGATCACCTGTGACAGCACCCGGACTAGGCTGCTCATTGTCAGATGATGCCAACTCGCTTGCGCAGCTAGGACTCAGAGGTGGAGGTAGCGAGCCACTACTAGGTGATGAAGAGTCGCCCCCTTGTGCTAGCCTTTGGGATCGTCTAGGGGCGCGTTGCACAGAGGGTTCTCTAGCTGCCGCGGGCGTCCGAGACCTGGCTTCTCCCTGCGGGGTGGCGTGGTCACCCCTGGCCAGGCCTGGTTGCGTTTCAGCAGGCCCTTCAGGCCGCGGTGCAGGACAGCAGTGGTTTAGGTGGAACCAGACTGATTTACCTTGGACTTTGACAGAAGTCGGAGTTGACAAGATGACCTTGAAAGGACCTTCACGTCGAGCCTCGTTCCACCTGCGCTTGAACGTCTTCACGTACACCCAATCACCGGGCACCACATGCTGCAGGTCAGGCTGGATTTCAGCCTGTCGGTCCTCTGCGGTCTCGAGTACCTGTCGAGAGATAGCCTTGTGTATTTGGGTTAAATGGTGCAGGTAGGAGGTCAATTCCATTTCACACTGTTCTAATGGAGGCCCTTCATACGGGCCCCTCAAAAAGGGCACAGGCATGCGACGGCCAGTTAGCATTTCATGCGGGGTTAAATGGGTCGTGCGGTTAGACTGTGATCTCATTGACATGAGAGCTAGCGGCAAGGCATCCATCCAATTCAACTTACCATTACTGCTTGCTCTAATTTTGGCTAATTTGGCTTTCAAGGTACCATTAGCACGTTCGACCACACCTTGAGACTGGGGGTGGTAGACACATCCAAATTTTTGTTTTATCCCAAGAATTTTCATGCTAATTTTCACAATGTTGGCAACAAATGCTGGACCATTATCCGAGCTGATCAGGTCAGGGATGCCAAATCTGGGGAACCCCTCCCTGCACAAGAATTTAGCAGCAAAACTGGCATCAGGACCCTTCGTGGGGGCAGCCTCAATCCACCTACTAAACCTGTCAATTACCACCAGAACATATCTGTAGCCCCTCACCCGTTCAATCATGTCGATGTGGTCCATTATGAGATGCCGAAACGGTCCTTCTGGTATAGGTATGTGGCCCAGTGGTGCTGAAAAGGATTTCCTCACATTGTGCTGTACACACACAATGCACTCGTGTAAAGTCCGATCCACCATGGCCGCCAGGAAAGGGGTCCACCAAACCGCTTTTAGCTTGCGCACACTTCACCCCGATGACAATGATCTTGGCCATGGGCAGCCAAAATTGCTGTTTTCACCAATGACAGGGGCAATACAAAATGTCCCTCCGGGCTGCGCCACAAGTTTCTCTGATGGCCATCTGTCAAACACTTGGAAGCGGCTCTCTTCTTCCAAACACTCTTTTCATACACCGACGCCGCATCCTGGGTCTCAATCAGGGAGACTAATGTAGTCAAAGGCTCACAGTCACCCGCAACCAGCAGGGGGGCCATAGCCCCCGCCGATGCAACCTCCCTGGCCACCTCATCTGCATAGTTATTCCCCTTGACAACCAAAGAGTCATTCTTTTGGTGGCTAGCACATTTGATGATAGCCAAAGCCGATGGCAGCATCATGGCTTCCAAAAGGGAGGCCAGCGCTTCTGCATGAACAACTGGAGTACCATCAGCTCGCTTAAAGCCTCGTTGCTGCCAAATTTTTCCATTAATATGACACACACCATAAGCATATGCAGAATCTGTGTATGCATTAAGACGCTTGTCTCGTGCCAATTTGATATGCAGCTGTCAACGCCATCAGCTCAGCAAGCTGGGCTGAACAAGGCTGCGGAACCTTTTTCGCCTGCACTTTAGATAATGAACCATCCAAGTGCAATTGGACAACTGCATAACCCACATGGTTACCTGTTACATCTTTAAAGCCTGACCCATCAACAAAATATGTGAGATCCGCCTCGATAAGTTGATTATGAAGGTCATCACGAGGTTTCAAAAATTCCTCTGTTGATTGAATACACTCATGCGTTACATCTGATTCTGGGACCATCATACGAGTAGCTGGATTAACTGTATTACATCTTTGTATCGTTAACTCAGGTGCTGACAAAATTACTTCGTATCCGGTACGCCGGGATTGAGTCAGCACAAAACGCGGACTTGTAAGCAACGCATGCAATTGATGTGAGGTGAAAAGGGACACAGGGTGGCCCATAGTTATGGCTGCTGCCTTTTGAAACGCAAAGACGGCCGATGCTAATCCTTGGTAGCATGGAGGCAACCCTAACTCAACATTGTCCAATTTAGAACTATAGTAAGCAATCGGCTGCTTCCCAGTTGGAGTATCCTGCATCAAGACAGCACATGCATGCCCAGATTTTTCTGCAACATACAAGAGGAATGGCTTTGAGTAATCAGGGTTTCCCAAAGCAGGTGCTTCTTGGAGGTCACGTTTTAGCATTGAGAATCCTTGAAGGGCTTTTTCATTCCACTCCAAGTTAGCTGAGCCAGTGTTCTGTCCGGCCGCGCGGATCATTTCACGCAGAGGGGCCGCTTTTATGGCATAGTCACAGATCCAGGCTCTGCTATATCCTGTCATTCCCAAAAAAGTTAGCATTTGACTCACTGTTTTTGGCTGTGAGGCTTTAGCAATCGCCTCTAGGTGAGTAGCAGATATTTTTCGCCAGTTGCCACATAGCCTCCTCCCCAAGTAGTCTACCTCCTTTTGACAGAACTGCAACTTATCTCTGCTAACTTTGTGCCCTCCCTTTTCAAGTGCTAAGAGGACAGTCAATGAATCACGCTCGCAATATTCTTTTGTCGGACTGGCAACCAAAATGTCATCCATATACTGGATGACAGTGCTGCTCACGTCCAGGTGACCTAAATCCTCTGACAGGACCCTGTTAAAGATTGTGGGGCTGTCAACATAGCCCTGTGGTAGGCGTGTATAGGTATACTGCTGCCCTTCATACGTGAATGCAAACAAATATTGTGATGCTGGGTGTACTGGAACGCTGAAAAATGCTGAACACAAATCAATCACTGTATACCAGAGTGATTCAGGTGGGATGTTAGAAAGCAAAGTGTGGGGGTCCGGCACCACGGGAGTCTCAGCATCCACTATGGCATTAATAGGTCGTAAATCATGCACAAGTCTGTAATCAGGTGAGCGTGGCTTAGGAACCGGGAAAATTGGTGTGTTACATGGGCTCTGTGTTTTGACCAGGACCCCTGCTGCTATCAATCCTTCAATAGTGGGTTTTATCCCTATGGCTGCTTGTGGCTTCAGGGGATACTGGCTTTTATTGGGCAGTGTCACGTTTGGTTTTAATTTGATTACAACTGGCTGTGCTGACTTAACAAAGCCTATATCTGTCTTACGTTGTGACCACAATCGCGAGGGTATCTGGCCAAGCAGGCTTTCATGTTCTGCTGACAGTGCGGCTTGCACAAAAGCTGGCCTGTGCACCAATGTGGTCACAGCGCGGCCTTCACTGACAGCAAAAAATGAAATTTTGATAAATTGTTTATCGGGTGAAATATGGACGCGCGGATTATCGGTGTCTTTCCATGCAATAATTTGTAATGCTGCTTTTACCATTGGGCCAAGCTCCCATGATTTGTGTCCCTTTTCGACAAACAGTGTCATGTGTGGTGTTGAATTTGGCACTTGAAACCATATGGCTGCTCTTAATGGAAGTGTAATTGCTGCGGCTGCCCCTTGGGGGCCTACATAAATGTTGACTATGTGCACATAGAAGCAATTATTATCCATAATTTCCTTCCTGCAAATCTCATAGTCTTTGTGGTTTTGCAATTCGTCAAAGAAGAGTGTACAGTGTTCAGGCATTGATGGCTTTCTTGCATGGGGCAGTATTTTTTGTATCCATTCAGTCCATAATTTCCAATCCGACAGGAGTGGTGCAGTCTTCACGAGCAACAGAGAGTATACAGTGGCATAATGCTGCTTTTCTCGTGGGGCCTGAAGTGGCATCAGGGTGGTGGCTGGTAGCGAGTCTTTTGGCGGCAGCTCGACCCAGATGCCATCTGGTGTGCACATGATGTTGGCATTTAGTGCACAGAGAATGTCTCGTCCAAGTAGGTTGATAGGCGTTTGGTCAGAGATGAGGAGCGGCACCACTACCTTTCTTCCTGATACCAACATTGGAATTGGTTGAGTGAGGGGGATGAGCTGGGTTTTCCCAGAGAAACCTATTGTCTTTATCGATGAGCCAGACAGGGGGAGTTTTAATCCAGAGCTCCCCACGCAGGAATAAGTAGCCCCTGTATCCACCATGAAGTCATGCTCTGATCCTTCAATGACAACAGGACAGTGGGCTCATCTTGTGGTTGCGTTGTTACTGCTGGCGCCATGATGATTTCTCCCCCAGGCTTCTCTGGGCCTCCCTATTGTGGCCCTCTGAGATCTATCCAGGGATTGGTGGGACAGTCGCGTTTGAGGTGGCCTGGCTCGCCGCAGCCCCAGCATTCGTTTCCCTGGGGGCGGTTCTGGGATGAAGTGCCCCGGGGTGCTGGTCCTCGATGAGCCGCATTGTGCCTGGGGTCAGCGAATGAGGTCGGTGGTCCCCCATGGTGGCCTGCTGGAACACTCTGCGGGCCCGCATTTCCACGACCAGGTGTCCGCCGGCTTCCATGGCTGTGAGTCTCCCTTGTGGGCAGGCTTCTTCCATCCCTTGACTCATTATAGTGCACGTGGATTTCAGTTGGCACTGAAGGATGCATGGGAAGGTTCAGGGTCTGCGGCACATTAGGCTGAGTCAGCAGGGGTCCTCCTAGTGGGAGGATTGGCAGGACAGCAGCTGGCACAGGTGCAGGTGCTTGTGTTGTGAAGGCAGTCGCCTGGGGCATGGAGGCCGTTACTTGGGGCACCTGGGGGCAGGAGGCCACATTTGGGGCCACAGTTGGAGCCGGAGGCTCAGGGGTCGGGGGAACTCCCACCGTTACTAGAGGAGCTTGAGTCTTGACCTTGTCCTTCTTTTGTCTCAGCTCAGTCAGCTGCAAGTGAGCTTGGCGTTCATCTGACGATGTGCCTCTTCTTCGTTTTGTTTTTCCTTCCGCAGGGCCTCCACATGGTGCACCAGGTGCTCTTGGAATAGAGGCCAGTCCATTTTCATGAGTCCCACCACATTGTCCAGCCGGTCTTGAACCTCATCAGGCATTGATTTTTTCACCATGACTTTGAACAGGCTTTCAGTGGTGCTGTTGGAATTCCAGGCGCTGCCTGTCTCCTCTCTCCACTTCCGCTGGAAAGAGTGAAGGAACTTAATGGGGCATTCATCTTCTTTCAATGTCTCGCCCTCCAGTTTGGCTGGGTCCATTTTTTCTGGATAATATTGTCGCAGCTGCTTCCACACATCACCACGGTGTCCATTGAAGCCAACATGATCAGCCTGGTTCCCCATCAGCAGCACATCCAGTCCAGCTCTCTCCAGGATCTCTTCTGCTGCATGTTTTCCGACCAGGTGCATCAACAGCGCTTTGATGTCTCCCAAGGCCGTGACAAGCGTGACTCCGGCTGTGCTTTCTTCCAGGGCAGTGATCCACTTGTTAGCCCCGTTCGTTAAATCAGGCAGCCTGTCAGCTAGACCTATCATGTTGCAGAAGGACCAAGGCACATAGTGGCGCTTTCCATAGCTTCTGGTGACCAGTGGGCACTGGGAGACGCTGGCACCGTGAGGGCATCCCTGCTCGCTACTTGGGTGGTATGCTCTTCCGCTGCGCAGTGTTCCGCCAGGCCCATGTGGCCCTGCTGCATTCCTGCCAGGAAATGATGATCTTGGAGTGTTTTCATAGTCCGCCCCTTGCAGCGGCCTTTCAGTGCTCCACTGGCTGGTGTAGTGGGGAGGATTAAATGTCTCAGAGCCTCCTGGTTGGGCGTGGGAGCGGTGTAGGAAGCGGCCGGTGGGTTCTGGCGTGGGTTCTGGCGTGGATGCTGGCCTCCTTCTGGAGTGGGCACAGGGTGCAGGTTCAACTCCCGTCTTGCCGTCAAGGGAGTCTGGGGGCTTAGAATTGGGGGTGTCGGGTCGGCAGCGCATTCTGACAGCTGGATCAGGGATGATTTTGGGCACCTGCTTTCACCCCCTTCGTACCGCTTCTCCATCTCAGCCAGTGAAAGGAGCCCTTTGCTGGGGCCTCCCTCATTTGCATGTGTAATGTGCCCTTGATCTCTAAGGCACTCTGCTAGCATTATGTCTCTGTATTGCTTTCTGTTGTCTCTCGTTTCTTGAGTTGTCATTTCCATGAAGTCCAATGAGTCATCCGTGAACTTCTTCTTTTTTGACCACAAGGGCAAGGCATCAACTCCTACTTTTCGAATTACTTCACGGAGGGTACTTAGTTTTTCTTCCAGTTCCTCCTCATCAATCATGGGTGTGCGTGCGCGCGTATTCGGACCAGGTCTATGTGTGAATGAACTTGATCGAGCTGTGGGGTTGTGGGCTAATGTGTCTATACTATTCTCTCTGGCTCTAATGCATGGAAGTGTGTGTGCTTCAGCAGCGCGTCCGTGTGCAAAGGTCAAAGGGTCAATGGAGTGCGCGCGCGCGTGTGTGAGCTCGCTTGGATCAACTGTGTGTGCGCATGCATGCATGTCTGTACCTAACATGTCTCCTAGTGAACTAGGACTACAAGTGGATGTTGGCGGGCTCAAAGAATCGTCCGCCCCAGCACTTGCATCAAAGACCACCACCCCACATGCTCTGCCTGCTTTAGGCTGTGTTCTAAATGACACCTCAAAAGTGCCTGTAACTTCCCCGCTTAGACTTTTATTCTGGTGGCTTCTTACCACGTACTGACCCCCCCTTTTTTCACACGTGTATGGTGGTGGATTATCCTGCAATGCTGGAGCAGTGGGCAGGCACAGTGGCCCCTCAGCTTTACTTTTTTGAATTTGAGGATGAGACGGCCTTTCTTCCCTTAGCGGGAGCTGCGATGCTCCAAATGCCCGCTTTCAGCCCTCCTCCCTAAAAAATCGAAGCACTTCCCGTTCTCTAGCCCGCTTTCCTTGCCTGCTTGCGCTAAAGTCTTTTGCTTTATAATGTTTGATATTTTGCTCAATTTCATCGCAACAGGCAGCCATAAAGGTCCCTTCTTTTGGCCATCTTAATTGGCCAGAGGTTCTTTTGTGCCACTTTGCCATACATTGTCGAATTTGTTGCTCAAAATCAGGTTTTTGCATGATTACAAATGCCATTGGGCTAGATGTCCCAACTCCCTTTGAGTGTCGAACACCCATGACGCCCTGCGTAACCTCACCTGATTGTGAATTCAGACTTGCCGGTTCGTTATCCGCGCTTACTTTTATCAAGACAATTATCTTGCCCGCGGTAATAGCAGTTTTTAATTTTGTTTGGGGGTGAAAAGTTAACCTTAGCTGCTCCTCGCCGTCACAGTCAATTTCCTTAGTTAATTGCCCAAATTTACCCACCTCCCAATGCACTTTTCGGGGAACCACTGAGATACAGAGCTTTGGATCTTCTGAAATTTTGTTTTCTCCCACAAGAGGCAAATGGTTGGGGATTCCCAAGAAAGGTTTTAGAGGGACAACTGCTTGATCTTGAAAATTTCTGCAGAGATAGTCCAACAGTGGAGCTAGCTTGGTTGCTGTCCAAATTTCCCTAAGTTGCAAATCCCAGTCAATACCAGGAAAATCTTTCTTAATACAATCAAGATTACAGAAATCTGTTATTTTCCACAGTTTATGATTTATCAATAGCTCACTTTGCCACTGTTCTTTTCCGTTTTTGTCACGAAAGGTACGCTCAAGCCAGAAATGGGTTCTTATTCCCTGCACTTCGGGCTCGTCAATATCAGGAATGTTTAATTTCGGCACACTTTCCTGTACGATTATATTCTCCATCCACTATTAGTTCATATCACTCACCTTACTTTTATTTATCCTACTTCCCTATTTCCTTTTTTTATTTATTAGTCTAATTGTTTTATTATTATTGCTATCGTTATTATTATTATTATTATTATTATTATTATTATTATTATTATTATTATTATTATTATTATTGCCGACAACAAAAAGGCACTTTATTTATTTATTTATTTATTTTTTAAACTCACTCTCCTTCCTTTCTATCCCTCCCACTGCAGGCTTAACAATTTTATTTCTTATTTTTCCGTACAGTTTACAATGCAATCCACAGAATAATTCACAATGCGATTCACAAATCTTTCCAACACTATTTTCCACTATCTCACAATCCTTCCCTAATTACCTATTTAACATCAGCTTCTCAGAAAACCTTCCTTTGTCTTTCGCCTGGCTAGCACACAGGCGTCAACCACTGACCTTCTCACTCTTCTGCACACTTTCATCCAATTTTGCTCAAACGCCACTAGACAATACTACGCAACCTTCTTCCAATTAACAACTTTTTCTTGATTATCCCTTCCGGACTCTTAAACAACAACTTTCAGTTATGCTTTTTCCTGCTAGCACTCCACTTTTATCCACAAGCCCGCCGCCTGCCACACAGTTTGCCTGTCACAGACCAAAAGATATTACAACAACAGTTCTTCTTGAACTAAGCTTATAGACAGAAACACAGTGATCTTAATGACCCAAAGCCTTCCTGGCTGGGGACACTGCAATCACTTGGCTCAATACAATTTCTTTAGCCTACTCCGAGGCTCTTGGACACACACACGAACAAAAAATAAGGTCTTCCTTGACCTAGAAACCCACCCGGATTTCATACACTTAGCACAATGCTTCTCGGCCTGCCCTGAGGCCGAAAAATAGGGTCACCTTAACCCAAGCAGGTGCTCAGTTACCAGTCAAATTCACATCACAATGAGTCCATCTCGGACTTACAACAACGTCCACCTGGACGAGACCCGTCTTGGGTTTTAAAACAATAATACTGTGGCTCACCTAGAGCAGAAGCCTAACCTTTAGGCTTTTACAACAAAAAATGATCCTTCCTGGATCTCCCCTTCCTGGGGCACACACAGCTGCAGCTCACCTAGAGCAGAAGCCTAACCTTTAGGCTTTTACAACAAAAAATGATCCTTCCTGGATCTCCCCTTCCTGGGGCACACACAGCTGCAGCTCACCTTGAGCAAAGAACACTTTCTACTTAATACTTTGGCCGTTTTTCACACAACAAGACAAACATACAACATGCACGTGGTCAGGTTGACTTGGACTCCTACAATTTACAATTTACTTTTGACTAAATTCGAAATAGACCTGGGCATATGTCAGACAGCTAGGCACGCCGTGATCAGGCAGTTAGTTTCCAGACTTCAATAATTGAGCAGAATAAAAGGTCTGCTTACCTTAATTTTTGTAGGCCTTGTCTGGAAGTAACGCACCAATTTGGCGTGACACGCTGTCCGTTTTTCCCCAGAACTTTGTCCAAATCCGGTTGTCACGGCACCAAAATGTCGGCTCTCTGTCAGGCTGGAGCCGGAAGGCTGGCCGCAGCGTCACCTGTTCCAACACCTGTTGGCAGGCTGATGCACCAGGTCCCCTTTTGCGTTGTGAGTTGGAAGAAAATGCGAGTCAGAACAAAGAATAGGCGGGAATCCAAAGTCAAGCTGAACAAAAAGCGGCTTTATTGGCAAAAGCACACTGAGACCATTCAATTTGCGCAAATGGAAAAAATCTGATAATTTCAGGAAATGCAACAGTTTATAAAGCTTCACCCATGGTACAACCTCTTTTCCTGATTGGCTATCAAACCTGCCTGCCCACTTCACGCTTAGATCTTATTGGCAAGGGAAGGCTCGGCCAAACCCACTTATTATGAGATGCAGTTTACTGAATGCTAATAGTATCTGCTTTTGACCACTAGGGGGTAGTGCGAGCTTAGTTTTGTGACTTCTACTGGTATCCAATTGTTATAAAGTGGCCCGCAGATTATACGTCCCCCCCCCATTCTTGAGACCAGGAGTAATAACAGGTTTTTACTGGTATCAAAAGAACTTATTTGTACATAAAAAATAAGGCGACCTATCATTTACATTGTATAATCTAATAATTTTGCTAAAACTAACCTTTTGCAGACACCAAAGTAATGAGACCCTTGTCCTGAGCATCAGGCTGTCAGCTGACAGTTTGTAAAATAATGAGATCCTTGTTCTGAGCTTCTTCTATGACTGTCAACTGACAGTCATAAAGTAATTAAGATTCTTGCTCTGACCTTTTTCCCGTCATGGTTGTAAACTTTTCAGGATATCACTTGTTCGTTAGCCCTTAAGCGTGAAGGAGCAGTTTTTCAACAGTTGACCACAGTGAACATGTGATTTCTGGTATTTTCAGCTGGCACCTTAGAGTTACAAAGTTAAGTAAAATAAATGATTAATTTGTAACAAATGCATGATTCCCTTTGTGACAAGTCAGGATACACACTGGCATTTAATTTCCTTAAGCTATTTAAACACAAGTAGCAATCATAAAGTTGTTTAGCATGAAAAGGATTTCACTTGAACATTTGGCCTAGAATAGGTTAATAGTTCAAGAGACAGCACCAAAAATCAGATCCCACACTTGCAAAATCAGTCAAAATCCAGTAAAACAGCCGGGAGCGAACGGGACTGCTTCTGTGAAAATGGCTGGGAGTGAATGAGTTAAAAATTAATGGGGAAAAAGTTCATATTTAACATTAAATTTATTTAATGATTTATGTTTTAACTTGGGGGGCATGGTGGTCGAGTGGTTAGCACGTCCGCCTCCCAGTTCTGAGGACTCCGGTTCGAGTCCAGGCTTACTCCGGTCTCCTCCCACATTCCAAAGACATGCAAGGCAGGTTAATTGGGTTCTCCGAATTGTCCCTAGGTGTGCGTGTGAGTGTGGATGGTTGTTCGTCTCTGTGTGCCCTGCGATTGGCTGGCAACCAGTCCAGGGTGCCCCCTACCTCCTGCCCAGAGCCAGCTTTCAGCATCCCACAATAATAAAGGTTAGAAACAACATATGTGGGATGCTTTCAGCATCCCACAATAAAGGTTAGAAACAACATATGTGGGATGCTTTTAGCATCCCACAATAATAAGTATAATAATAATAATAATAATAATAATAAAGGTTAGAAACAACATATGTTTCAGCATCCCACAATAATAAAGGTTCCCACAACAAGACTAAGTGCAATTTCTGGAGAAATTGCGTGGGAATTCTGAAAGCTGAATGCTAATAGCTGAATGCTAAGCTGAATGCTAATAGCTGAATGCTAATGAAGGGAACAAAGAAACTGTGAAAATTACAAAGTAATTACCTATTAATTACTAGTAATAATAGTAGTAGTCGTAGAAACAGTCGTAGTATTACTAGTAATAAGTAGTAACTTGTAGTTAAATAATTGTGACATTTTATGTAATTGTAGTGAACAACAACAAATATAAAACAAAACAAATTTTTTTAGTACAATAGTGTATGTGTTCATGCAATCTACTATAAAGTTGAGCCAAACTGAAACTAAACTAATAGATCGATATTTTAGTGCCAGTATCGATCCGGTATCGATACTGTCTATATCAATAATATCGATATTTGGATCGATCCGCCCACCACTATTATGCAGTGGGCTGTATCTGCAGATAGGTGTCAGTAATGATCAGTAATCTGATGCTGAATGCAAGCCGAATAGGGACACGTGCATTTACCATTTAATATCCTGATTAATTTCAGTTCGCTCATTTAAAACTTTTTCAGTCTTAAAATAGTCAAACAAAAACACTATTGTGAAGATATTTTGTGTCAAACTATTACAAAGCGCAACTATAAAGAATTGTACAATGACTACAATGTGAAATCAAAGTTGTGCTAAAATGTTTGCCACGGAGGGTTCAAACCATGATCTCCTGCGGGCCAACCAATTGCTTTAACCATTCAGCTATCACGGACATGTAGGTGGCTCTGACAATATATGGTGTTGTATTTAGTGATCAATTGTACATGCTAATTTTGAAAAAAAAAGTTTGTCAAATGACATTTAACGAAATAGATGTTAACTTGTGTCAACTTCCGCTTACCCGCAGGATTTAAATCGGGAAATATGTCCTGATCGACTCTCCAATTAAAGGGTTAGAAATTCCCCTTTTTCCTCACCAGCTCTAAGGCATCAGCGTGAGGAGACGGGAATTAGATAAGCCGATATATCAAAGTGGATTCACCTAGGTTTGTTCACTGTCTTCTTATCATGAGGCCAATCCGTTTTCATCCACCTATCAATCCTGAGTGAATAGCCACACACAGAGCCCAGGATTAATAATCTGAACACCTCACTTACATTGGCAGCTCCACTTCTCTGAGTTGTTTGCATTTGTTATTGACCTAGTAATTTAATAATCCTTGTTAGGATCATACATATTTGTTACATATCAAGCTGGAGTATTTGACTTTATTAATACAGATGGAGACACTCATTAGATGTTATTCGAGTGCACTTACCTTTTTCCAAACGTCCGTTGCTGTTGTCCTCCTCGAAGAGGGAAAAAGAAAGGGGAAAAGAGAAAAAAGAAAAGGAAAAAGAAAAAGAAAAATAATAATAATAAGGTCTTATAAAACGACCTTGGACTTATAAAATGTCCAAAAAATAAAAATAAAATCAAAGACAAATAATAAGGTCTTATAAAATGACCTTGGACTTATAAAATGTCCAAAAATAAAAATAAAATCAAAGACGAATAATAAGGTCTTATAAAACGACCTTGGACTTATAAAATGTCCAAAAATAAAAATAAAATCAAAGACAAATAATAAGGTCTTATAAAACGACCTTGGACTTATAAAATGTCCAAAAAAAAAAAAAAAAAATAAAAAAAAAAAAAAAAAAAAAAAATAATTAATTCACAACTGGTTTTTCAATTATTTTATTTGGTCTTATAAAATGACCTCGGACTTATAAAAATGTCCAAAAGGAATAAAATAAAAGTTAAAACAAACAAATAAACTAATTAAATCACAATTAGTTTTCAATTATTTTATTTGGTCTTATAAAATGACCTTGGACTTATAAAACGTCCAAAAAAAATAAAACCAAAACTAAATAAAATAAAGACCGACAAAACAATAAAATGATTGACTCAAAAATTGTCTTTTAACATTTTTATTGTCAATAATAAAATAACGAATATAAATCATAAAAATCACATTTAATGATAAAACCTTAAATCAATAAAATTAAAATTAAATAAAAAACAGGAGATCAAGAATAATATAACCTTTTACAAAAGCTTTCTAAGATTGATCATTTCTCGGAAAAGCTTAAGACCTGATTCACAATAAGATGTTTTTGGCTAAAAATAATTTAAAGATATGAGAGTGTATTAAATGGCCCCCACCCTAACTCGCGATTAGTCATTCATATCTTCCTATTATACATCATTATTGATAAAAGTTTTGTACTTTACCCAATCAGTGAAGAATATTCCATTCACGGCTAAAGAGTCCAAGTTCCTTCGTAAAAAATCTTAAATCCCAACAGCCGTAAATCCTATCTTCGTAAACACACTCCGTCCAGACCACATCGCAGGGAAAAAGGGCGTCGATCCCATCTGGTGACGACTTTTTATCACCTTGGGTCATATCACTGATTTCTTCCGGTGAGTGTCCTTCCGTATCTCCTCATATCAATGCGCACTTGTTGAGACTCATTCTCAGTAATTTTCCACAGATGAGTCGTGAAGATGAGTCATAAATTCTTTACAATTGAGTCATGTATACACAACGTTGAATGAAAGTATGTCAAAGGTCTTAGCTCTATTCGACAATGATAAACGTTAAAATAAATAACATCATAGATATATTAATTAAGCAAGCATGAATAACATGTATATACATGACATGTTAATCCCAAATTCTCTCAGGGAACTTAACAGGTTAATTCTAGTTCTTGTTTCACATCTTGTATATCATTGTTGAATCAAACAATACATACAGGTAATCTTTTCAATGCAGTTACAGAAATATTATCAGCGATAAAAGACAGTATCGCTTGTAAATAAAAGAAAAGAAAAGATAGCAAAACTTCATAGTTGGGCTCAATGTACTGTAAACATTGCTCCATAAATCAGGCTAACAATTGTCGAATATAGATTGTGTTGTGTGTATTATTACTTAATTCAGGATATCATTTATTTACACTCAATTTGTATCTGGCCCTTTATGGCCTTATAAGGAATGTATGTCCGGTCTTTGTTGAGTGGGTGGCTTAGTTGTACAGGTTTGGCGGCATCTGGTGGTTACTTTGAGGAACTGCACCCAGAGGCCAAAGAATGATTCTCAGTCCTACAGACACCAATTGGTCTCTAACTAAGAATTGAGTCTAGCCAATTAATTTGTTATCTCATTTTACATGATATGGCGTTTCATCTAACACTACTCAATCTACTCAATTCAACACTTGTCTACACTGAAATTGAATTTTGAATGTCGTGTTTTTTTCCCTTTTTATATTTATCATTTTAAACTTCCATACGCTATTTTTTTTTTCAAATTTGCTGTATAAGGTTTTAACATTGTCAATGTAACCTACTTTTCTTTTCTTTGCTCTGAATGTTAACTACTGTGTTGATACTGATGTGTTGTCTTTCCTTGTATAAAGCACATTAAGTTGCCTTGTGTAGGAAATGTGCTACACAAATAAACTTGCCTTGAATATAGAACGGATAATATAGAAACAAAATTTAATAATGACAAATGACATCAAAAGTAATGGATGTGAAATAATTATTAGTGACAATGATGAGTATTAAATATTGCATTCCTACTAAAGAGTTACCCGCACTGTATTCGAACCCAGGTTCTCCATGTGGCAAGTAATTAAGCTATCCACTGACCGAACTTGTCTGGCTCAAAACTCATGGCTTATAGTGTATCTATATTGAAAAGTGACATATGATGCTGAATAATGGTGTGACGAAAATCCACACAATCACATATTCGCCAAAGTTAAAAAAATTGAACTTTTTTCGCTTTTCGCCTCGCGGCAGCCAATCAGCTTCGGGTACGGGCTACGTCACACACAGCGTCCTCTCTATTGTCACCCCGAGCGAAACAACACGGCCAGCCGGGACAGAATGGTGAGCAAAGAAGTAGCATTCATGTGTTGGTAAGTCTGTTTACTTGCTAATGAACTATACAGAGGTAGCAACTGTGTTTAACATACATGCCAAAGCTATTTTTAGCGCAAATTCCGGCCGCCAGATTGCCACTAAAAAAGCGAAAGTGCTATCACGTTCCTCAAAAAAGGAGAAAATAGTGCCATGGCTGTTTAGTCCCAGGAAAGAAGTGGAAGTAGTTGGCGGTGCTCACTTTTGGTTGACTCACTAAAGTGCTCCACTTCCTTGTTCACCAAGGGACACGCCTCCTCTGCTCCAGGGCACGAAAGCGTGAATGAGTGGCAATTGTTCCAAAAAACTCTACGCGGTGAAACGTTCGCGAAGGAAGAGTTTCAGTTCGCCTTTTCGGATTTGGTGAGAATCCAGCATCATTCAAATACAGTAGGCCTATAAACTCTCAGCGTTGAAAACCTTATTATAGTAACAATAATAATAAAATCAAATTAAAATAATATTCAAAACTTTTGAGAAAAAAAAATAACTGCGATCCATCCATTTTTTTTCCGGCGGGTAAGTTTTCCTAAAAAATAATTAATAATAACAATAATAATAATAATCCATCCATCCATCCATTTTCTTGACCGCTTATTCCTCACAAGGGTCGCGGGGGGTGCTGGCGCCTATCTCAGCTGGCTCTGGGCAGTAGGCGAGGGACACCCTGGACTGGTTGCCAGTCAATCGCAGGGCACACAGAGACGAACAACCATCCTGACACGACGAGAGGAGGGAGGACTCAGACGCAGATATAAAGTTGGCCAACAAGGCTGCAGTTTTAATGACCGGAAACTCAAAACGCCTCTTAAAGAGGGAAAAAAGGCTGAACAAAAAAAGCTCCAAACTGGAGAGACAAAAAGGGCACTCAAAAACGGGGACAACAGAAAGCGCTCCACTAGGGAGGAAAACAAGGAGCAAACTAAGGGCGCAAGGCAAGGCATAAAACAAGGGCTGTGGTTCAAGGGCTGTGAGGACGCTTCCATGCACTGAGATGTGACACTTCGGCAACTGCAGGTGGTGGCTGATGGCTTTTATGACCGGGGTGATTGGTAACAGGTGGAGACAATCATGGGTGTGGACCGGTGACTACTGTGCAGGAGGAAGGGCAAGTGACCTGAGGTGAGAGGGTGGTTAATGACTTCAAAATAAAACGGAAACATGACTATGAAAATAAAAGCATGGCCCGCCATCAGCGTGGGGGCGTGACAGTACCCCCCCCTCAACGGCCGGCTCCTGATGGCCCAGGCAGGTCAGGATGTTCCTCATGAAACTCTTCAATGAGGGAGGGGTCCACGATGAACCGGGCGGGCACCCATTGCCTCTCCTCTGGCCCGTATCCCTCCCAATCTACCAGATACTGGCGTCCCCGGCCCCGCTTTCTGACGTCCAACAATTTCCTAACCTTATACACCGGGCCCCCCTCCACCATCTCCGGAGGGGGCGGCGCAGGCTCGGGCGGGACCAGGGAACTGTCATGGACCGGCTTGACTTGGCTCACGTGTAAGGTGGGGTGGGTGCGGAGGGATCGAGGCAGGCGAAGGCGCACGGGGGCAGGACCTATGGACTTGGCGATTGGAAACGGGCCCACGAATCTTGGGGCCAATTTTGGACATGGTACCTTGAGGTGAAGGTTCTTTGTGGACAGCCAGACTCTTTGCTCTGAGCTCGCAGGGTTTCCGGTACATAGAGCCGTCGTGGTGGACACTCCTTGGGAGGGCTCGTGTCTTTGAGGGCCTCCTTGACCTCCTCCTCGATCTGCCAGGACATTGCTCCTACCACGCAGTTCTTGGGCAGGATGGGTTCAGGTTCGGTCACAGTGGTATCAGGATCATGGATTCGTGAAAGTGCGTCAGCTTTGATATTCTTGCTTCCTGGTCTGTAAGTCAATGAGAAAGAAAAACAATGACGACCTGGCCTGTCGGGGGTTCAGTCTTTTGGCTTGACGAAGGTACTCCAAGTTGCGGTGGTCGGTCCATATGATAAAGGGGTGTTCGGCGCCCTCCAGCCAGTGCCTCCACTCTTCGAGAGCGACCTTGACCGCCAGAAGTTCTCGGTCTCCAACGCTGTAGTTGCGCTCGGCTTTGGACAGTTTCCGGGACAGAACTGCGCATGGGTGAACCTTGCCATCCTCCTGGCAGCGTTGGAACAGGACGGCTCCGACTCCAAGATTGGAGGCATCTACCTCGAAGGCGGCGTTGGTTTCAGGGGTCCAGCTGAAACGTTGCTGGGGAGAGGTCAAGGCATGGAGTGGAGCAGCGATGGTGCTGAAGTTGCGAATGAAGCGACGGTAGAAATTGGCGAAGCCCAGGAATTGTTGCACCTTTTTTCTTGACTCGGGCGTGGGCCAATCTCGAACCGCGCTGACCTTCTCCAACTCCATTTCGACTCTCCCGGGTGATACGACGAATCCCAGGAATGAGATAGTGTCCACATGAAAAATACTTTTCTCAGCCTTTACGTAGAGCTGGTGTTCGAGAAGACGTTTCAAGACCTTGGTCACATGTTGCTGATGGGTTTTCAAGTCTGGTGAGTAGATTAGGATGTCGTCAAGACATATACAAAATGGTCTATGAAGTCTTTGAGCACATCATTGATCATGGCCTGGAATACAGCCGGCGCGTTGGTGAGTCCAAATGGCATGACCAGGTCTTCCACTCGTCACCTTCCCGAATCCTGACAAGATGATAAGCATTACGGAGATCCAATTTGGTGAATACTTTGGCCTGTTGCAACTGGTCGAATACGGATGACATCAAGGGCAGAGGATATCGATTCTTGATTGTAATTTCATTCAGGGGGCTGTAGTCAATACAAGGCCGCAAGGAGCCATCCTTCTTACCCATGAAGAAAAACCCAGCTCCAGCTGGCGATGAGGATGGCCTTCAAAGACGTGTCAATGTACTCGTTGAGAGCCTTGCGTTCGGGGCCCGAGACAGAGTAAAATCTACCTTTGGGTATGGTAGATCCCGGGATCAGCTCAATTGAACAGTCATAGGGTCGATGCGGGGGGAGTGACATGGCCTTGGATTTACTGAACACCTCTCGGAGATGATGATAGCTTGTGGGAACGGTGTTCAGGTCCGGGTAGTCATGGTCCGTCGCGAGGGTCACCTGGCGGACGGCAGCTGAGGGTGCCTCTGCCGCTGGCTGCTCCAGCCCATGGTGTTCACAGTCCTTCCCCCATTCCAGGACTTGACCAGACCGCCAGTCAATGCGGGGGTTGTGCAAGCGCAACCAGGGATGTCCCAAGACCAGTGTGTGTGACGGGGATCGAAAAACATGGAAGCGTATAAATTCTCGGCGCTGTCCAATATGGACCTCGAGAGGCTCTGTGATATGCGTGATGATGAATAAGTCCTTTCCATTGAGCGCCCTGGCCCTCATATTGGTGGTTAGTGGCTCCGTGACCGCCTGCAACTTCTCCACTAGTCCCCAATCCATGAGGCTCTCATCTGCCCTGGAGTCGATGAGGGCTGGCAAGTCTGTGGTGGTGGCATGGCAAGAAATCCTGACGTGAATGAGTTTTCGATTCTTGACTTGCGTGGGAGAGTCGGAACTCACCGAACTCACCGGGGAGCCTCTCTTGGTGGGACAGGATACCACCAGATGGCCTTGTTCTCCACAGTAGTAACACCGCCCCTCCTGGCGACGTCGCTGACGTTCGTGCTGGGTCAGTCGGGCGCGGTCAAGCTGCATGGGTTCCTCGCCACTCTCGCTGGCCTTTTCCGCGGTGGACGACTGGGGAAGTGCACGTTGTGGAAACTCTCTTGCCGATGGGTGCCGGAGGAATCCAGAGCCGGGTCTCCGTTGGTGTCCGCTGGTCTGCATGAGATCTCGCCTTCGATGATCCGTGCGGATGGCCAGCGAAATCAATGAGTCCAGGTCGCCGGGTAAGTCCACGGGAAGCAAGAGTTCCTGCATTGAGGTGGTGAGTCCCTTTAAAAAGTGATCAAAGAGAGCGGTGTCGTTCCAGCCACTCTTGGCTGCTAGAGTTCGGAATCGGATGGCGTAATCATTGACCGATTCTCTGCCTTTTCTGAGATTGCTGAGTTCTCGCGACTTCTCTCGATCCATGTTGACTGGGTCGAAAACTTGGCGGAGAGCCCTGCTAAACCCGGCTGCGGTTGAGCAGGTCGGGGAGTGCCGTACCCATTCCGCGGTGGTCCAGTCTCTGGCTCGTCCCGTCAGATGGGAGATCATGAAGGCCACGCGGGAACGGTCTGGAGGAAAGGCCTGTGGTGAGAGTTCAAAATGAATGTCGCATTCCGTCAGGAATGCCTGGCAGTGTCCTGGTTCTCCCGAGTATCGCTCCGGGGAAGCCAGTCTCAGTCCTACTCCGGCCAAGGCTGGAGTTGGGATCGGTGGTTCAGCTGCTGCTTCCGGTCTCGTGATGGTTGGCGTGGAGTGTTGCAGGTGGCTCACCAGCTCCTGTACTTGTCCAGCAAGTTCTCCCATCCGGGTGACCATGGCTTGCTGGACCTCCTCCTGGTGCGACAGGCGGGCGGCCTGCCTTCGTAGTGCAGCCTCCAACTTATCTGCTGGGTCCATGCTGGCCGAAGTGTACTGACATGACGAGAGGAGGGAGGACTCAGACGCAGATATAAAGTTGGCCAACAAGGCTGCAGTTTTAATGACCGGAAACTCAAAACGCCTCTTAAAGAGGGAAAAAAGGCTGAACAAAAAAAGCTCCAAACTGGAGAGACAAAAAGGGCACTCAAAAACGGGGACAACAGAAAGCGCTCCACTAGGGAGGAAAACAAGGGGCAAACTAAGGGCGCAAGACAAGGCAAGGCAAGGCATAAAACAAGGGCTGTGGTTCAAGGGCTGTGAGGACGCTTCCATGCACTGAGATGTGACACTTCGGCAACTGCAGGTGGTGGCTGATGGCTTTTATGACCGGGGTGATTGGTAACAGGTGGAGACAATCATGGGTGTGGACCGGTGATTACTGTGCAGGAGGAAGGGCAAGTGACCTGAGGCGAGAGGGTGGTTAATGACTTCAAAATAAAACGGAAACATGACTATGAAAATAAAGGCATGGCTCGCCATCAGCGTGGCGGCGTGACACATCCACACTCACAAGCACACTTAGGGACAATTCGGAGCACCCAATTAACCTGCCATGCATGTCTTTGGAATGTGGGAGGAGACCGGAGTACCCGGAGAAGACTAATAATAATAATAATAATAATAGTAATAATAATAATAATAATACTACTACTACTAATAATAATAATAATAATAATAAAAACACAACATTAAACAACAACAACAATAAGACAGCTGTTAGATATGACACTGATGAAAATACGAGGCTGAAATCCATTTTGTCCAGCTGGTGGCCTGCATGGGTCTATTTGTCTGGCGGACACACGGCGCTGAATGCACGTCTAATTCGGGGCGGACAGTCTTAATATTAATTCTGAAGATACGAAGCAGGACACGTAAACTCATTTTGACCGAGACATAATCTGCGGCTGGGCAGGCGAGGCGGAGCAATGTGCTCCGTGTGCAGTACCACCCCCCCCACCCCCACACCCCCTCTCTGAGCACGGCAGCTGAGACACTGCCAAACCTCGGCGAAAAAGCAAAAGCTCGGAGAGATAAGGTGGGGCAAGACCATTGAGAGATTTGAAAACAAATAGAAGAATCTTAAAATGGATTCTACATTTTACGGGCAGCCAGTGAAGAGAGGCCAGGATAGGGGTTATGTGTTCCCTCTTCCGGGAACCAGTAAGGAGACGAACAGCAGCATTTTGGACAAGCTGGATACGCTGCAGGGAGGACTGGCTGATCCCAAAATAAAGTGCATTACAATAATCCAGCCGAGATGTAACAAAGGCATGGATTACCATTTCTCAGTGCTGCTGAGATAGGAGATTTTTTACCTTAGCCAGCTGTCTAAGATGAAAAAAGCTGGATTTGACAGCGGCAGTTTGCTGGTCCAGTTTAAAGTCACTGTCCATCTTGACACCCAGGTTTGAGGCTGTTGGCTTCAAATACTGTGCCAGAGGACCCAAGTCAGCAGGATGAGAAGAGCCGCTGGGACCAAAGACCATAACTTCTGTTTTCTTCTCATTGAAGTTCAAGAAATTTAAAGCCATCCAGGCTTTGAATTCTTCCAGACAGGACAAAAGAGGCCTAAATGAGAAAGCGTCCTTTTTACTAAGCGGGACTTAGATCTGACTGTCATCCGCATAGCAATGAAAAGAAATTCCATGTTTTCTAAGGATGGAGCCCAAGGGCAGTAGATGCAATGACAATAGAATGGGGCCTAATACAGATTTTTCTATTACAATAAAATAAGATTTACTCTGGTGGAATGAATTCTACATTTTCTGGAAAATATTAAACATGAAGTGCCTTCAGAAATAAATAAGGCCTCTTTTAACCACAATACTTTGTGTTTTCACATATTTCTGTGCTTTTAGCAGCAGTAGTCTTTCATCATCAAATTATTTTGGAAAATAATCGTTTTTGAACATATATTAATAATTCAATCAAAACTCAAATGCTAGCTTTTAATTCTGGGGAGAAAACAAGTGTCCGGGCGGCAGGCGTGTCTTTTACTTTCGTTCCGCACGTTGGGGTAGTGTTTCTGTCAAATTATTATGGAAAATAATCATTTTTCAACATTTATGAATTGTAATCTAATCATCATGTGTTAAACCTCGATGAATCTAATAATCGATGTATTAGACACTGGTGTCTGTTTTCCACGGCAGGAAAGAGGGAGAAGGTGAAGTGGAAATAGGGGCATGCAGAGACTGGCCGTTTACCGCTCTAGACTTCCCATTCCTCGCAAGCGTTAAGCTATGACCATATTTTTATGGCTACGGCCGGGCACTAATTAGCTATTTCCACTTGCACATGTGAAGCACTGATGGGGTCGCGAGACCGGCTTCGGCGCAAGTACCGTAAACGTGAAAGTCATGTAAACATGAAACATGTAAGCATGAGAGGAGTGTGTGGGGCAGTGGAGCCATCAAGGCATTTGGCTGCCGAGCATGCGAGGAACCTGCCGGGTAGAAAACCGATTGATCAGGCAGCGAACCGATTGGATGTCGATAGTGCGGGCACATTGGTTTTTGACGTCATGGACAGTCAAATCCGTTCTGTTTCAAGCTGATCAGACTGAGATGCATCCTGTTCAAATCGGATATGAAACTACCTTCCGCATGTGGTTTCAATCAGGTCCTGCAAAAATCGGGTTTCATGTGCTTTGTGACTGTTCAGACTACAAAAGAGCAATCCACTTTCAATCTAAATGGGCTAAAAAATCGTTTTTGGGCTGCCAGTCTGAACGCTACGGAACCCCTAAGGTGACATGGTAGAAAAAAACAACAACTTTGTGTTCCCTCGCAAAACATCTTGGCGTTCCCTCGCAAAGATTGCATTCCCTCGCAAACAACTTTGCGTTCTTTCACAAATATTGCGAGGTAACGCAAAGATTGCATTCCCTCGAAAAGATTGCGTTCCCTCGCAAACAACTTTGCGTTCTCTCACAAACATTGCGAGGGAAGGCAAAGATTGCATTCCCTCGCAAAGATTAAGTTCCCTCGCAAAACAACTTTACGTTCCCTCGCAAAGATTACGTTCCCTCGCAAAAAACTTTGCGTTCCCTCGCAAAGATTGCGTTCCCTCGCAAGTGACGTCATCTAACAACTTTGCGTCCCCTGAACCCAAAGTTGTTTTGAGAGGGAACGCAATCTTTGTGAGTGAACGCAAAGTTGTTATGCGCGGGAACGCAATCTTTGCGAAGGAACGCAAAGGTTTTTTTTTGTACCATGCACCTTCGGGGCTCCGTAGAACGCAGCCAAAGCTACTTCATCAGCAGCTTTGTCCTTTTTCATGTTGGAAGTTGGGTCATGGAGGAGAAAATCAGCGTCTACAGTGGGGAATTAAGTGACTCAATCCTAACTAGACCCACACACCCCTCCCGTCTCCCGCCTCCCACACGCACCACCCCCACCCCATCGCTCACCAACATTAATAGCAAAACCTTCACGCCACAATTTGACAAAATAATATACAAAATATCTTCAGTTTGTTGGAGCATGCTAAAATTTGTAGGTCTGACCAAATACATCAGTGGTGTCCAAACTGAAATTTCAAATACCAAATTTTCAAAAATTTGGAAATTTTCCAAATTTCATAGTCCAAATTTGTGTTCCGCCGTCCATTTTTTAGTGGCCCCCGACATATGATAAAAATGGCTCAGTTTGACTCAGTTCAAATAAAATAAAAACAAAAATGTTTGGAGATGGTCAAAGTTAGAAAGGAGGGTGTCGAAAAAGACAGGTGCTATTAAAGGTTATTTTAAACGAAATAACCAAAACTAAAATTCAAAAAAACAATTTTGTGAACGAAATAAAATAAAAACGAAAATACTTTTTAAAAAACAAAAACTAACTGAAATTACATTTTATGTTTGCAAAACTAACTAAAACTAGAATTATAGCAAAAATGTCCTTTCGTTTTTCGTTTTTGGTGTGATCTTTATTAGATTTATTTTGATATTAACTGGAAAAATGATGTTTGAAAGTATGTCACACAGAAGTGACATCATCTAGCAGCAGCCAATAGAAAAACACCTTGAGATGACGTTGCTCCCATGGTGTTTTTTAAATATTGAGCAGAAGTAATACACATTTAAAAAAAACAAAAACAAAAAAACTAATACTAATACTGAAACTAACTAAAACTAAACTAAAACGAAGCATTTATTAAAGAACTAAAACTAATAAAAACTAACAGAACCACCCTGAAAACTAATAAAAACTAATTAGAATGAAAAATTCCAAAATTATAATAACCCGACAGCCATATTACAAATAAAATGGTTTATATACTGTAGTATTTTTCTAAATATGCAAAAGCACAAATAAATTATTTGTACAATTTTTAGGACTAAACACAATTTCTCTTCATAACATTATGTAGCCCTTGCGTCCTTCTGAGTTTCTGTATGTGGCCTTCAAATGAAAAAGTTTGGACGGCCCTGAAATACATGTAATTTTTCTGTTAAAAAAAAACAAAAAAGTGATATCTTTGTGAAATTAGATCTTCATTTGTTCGGCCTCTTGATGTTCTCACACAGATAGATCAGATAGATAGTAAATATATGCAGTATTTGAATCAATTTTTTAATTAATCTTATTTTATAATTCACAATATCAATTTAGTGTTGGTAGATTCAAATTTAGCCTATTGAATTGGAACAGTCTTTTCGAGATAGCATACAAGAACAAAGGGCATGTAAAATTTATGATCACCGACTTAGAGACACGAGCAATTTCTCCACATGAGTAATCCTTTCTGTGACTCCTCCGTGCCACTGTTTTGCTGCTCCATTGGTTGGGACGAAATGTCCTCTGTGTCCACACACTTGTCTGAGCTCTGCATTAACTTTTAACACCCAGCATCAAACATCATGAAATTCTTTGTCAGTTTATTAGTCATTCTCCCTCTTTTTCTTTTGGAAATAATGTCACCAAGGTGTGAATTCCAAGATACAGCATGTCAAATGGTGGCAAATGCCTATGATTGTGACAAAGTGCTGGTATGAAATTATGGTTATTGGAATATTGTAGGCTGTTCTTTGTTGCTGGGGGGAAAACACTGACAGAGAGTGGCAGACAGGTGTTGAATTGGTTCCTTCCGTTTCAATTGAATGCAGATTTTTTCCGACCTATACTGTCATTGCTTTCCTCATCGTTCTCCTGTAATGTGATTAACCTTTGTTGTTACGATTCCCCGTTGAAGTAACAGGAACGCACTGAAATCAATTCTACTATATTTTAAATTACAGCTGACAACCAAATATAGTGTATACGTTTGGTCTGAACCATCACACATTTCCCTGGGGTACGTGCCCCAGTATTGAGCTGCAGTGCCCCAGTAAAAATTTCACACAAAAAAATAATAATAATCACTTCAGAGTTTTAAGTCTACATAGCATAGACTACAGCGCACATACTATTTAGTAACTATTTATAATTCATTGCTACTGTATGTATTCACTCCACAGAAACAATGCACATGGCTAATTAATATGGTAATTTATTCACGTGAATCACATGAGAGAAAGAGAGTAGGGAGGGAGGGGCAGGCCATGGCAATCACTGCATGAGTTAGGTAAAAGCCGACAACAACTTGTTAAATATATTTTGATTTTGATTTGACTCGAACTGAAACTCCTAGATGGATATCAGAACGTTTTTCTGCCGCAGCAGGGGAAAAGCAGCAAGAAATGAGAGAGGTAAGTGAAGTCCTGGCTTGCTAGGCAACATGAGTCTGTCTTAAGTTAATGCTAAGTTAGCTAACGTTGTTCCTTGTATCAAAACAACCATATTCATTTCCAGTGAGTTTCATCAGCATGAAACATAATGTTGCTTATGGTCTGCTGGTTCTGCTCTGGACCTCTGCATCAATGATGATTTTGCGGCTTGGCGTGAACGCAAGCTTGACTACTTCCTTTTGACATTTTGACTTGCATTATCAATGTTTTTATTGAAATTACATATTTTGTACCACCTTTATCATAACGCCACACCAAAAGTATATTAAAAATGCTCATTTAGGACGCGAAGAAACCGCAAGTTAATTATGCCGTCATTGTATGATACAGTACAAGTCTCCGGTGTTCGTGGCTAGTAGCTAGCTGTTAGCGTTAGCATCGGGTGCCTCAGCCTGGCTGGCATAGTGACAGCTGTTCCTTTGCTCGCTTGCGTTTCATATTGTTTTCAATATTGTGGACCTAGGCTACTTTAATGGTCACCTGAAATAAATATCTACGATGTTGTTAAAAAGACTCAAAAGGACTTGAAACTCAAAGTGTTGGACTTGTGACTCGCTTGAGACTTGTCAGTCTTGACTCGGGACTTGAGGGCAAAGACTTGAGATACTGGTGACTTGCAAAACAATTACTTAATCCCACCTCCTCCTTCTACTATGGAAATAAAAGAACCCAGATATGTAGGGGTGCTTTATTTTATTTTTATTTTTTACTTTTGTAAATGTTCAGTTTGCAGATGTTAACTGAAATAAATATTTCTCTCTCGTGCATTTTTTTGGTGTGCCCCAGTACAGTATTAAGTCTAGTAACGCCCCTGGTCTGAACTAAGTTCAATGAGACCTGGGTGGCGAGGTGGCACCGTCGCTTGCCCTTGACCGGTGGTGTGGGGTTTGCTTCCCTCCCGGGGACCATGTTGATAGTCCACCTGGATTTATCCATTTACATCTTGCCAGTCCCAAGCCTGGATAAAGGATGATTGTGAATTATAAAGTAGTATAAGTCCACAATATTAAAAACAAAGTAAAGAAAGCCAGAAACAGCTGTCAAACTACTGTTGCCAGCCAGGCATTTGTTGCTAACGCTAACAGCTAGCTGCTAGCCAGGAGCGCCACAGACTTGTACCATATCATCAGAGGTGGGTAGAGTAGCCAAAAATTGTACTCAAGTAAGAGTAGCGTTACTTCAAAATATTACTCAAGTAAAAGTATAAAGTAGTCATTAAAAAATTTATTCAAGTAGAAGTAAAAAAGTATTTGCTAAAAATACTCAAATACTGAGTAACTGCTTGAACAATGTCTGATTTATTTTTATAAACAATGTAATCAGACAGACAAAAACATTCATTTTGTTGGGGTGAACCCTCTGTTGACACAAAAAATATCAGGCTATGGGTTTACAGGCGAGTAATTGAAATCACACATTCAGTTCAATTTGCAAAGTTAAATTAAGTTAGCTATATTAGAGTAGGATTTCTGATGATTAATGTATTAAATCTGAGTGTACACTGAAATTTGTGGTCACTACATTTCCGTTAATACCCATCCAGCAGAACAATTAGAAACTTGTACTTTTTAGCCTAAATCTTTTATGTTTACATATGCTATCATTGCGACATTGAATAAGACGTTGATATGTTTTCTTACCAGGTTCTGGCATTACATGGAGTCAAGTGTTTATCTGTTCCCAAAACTTCTTTACAGTTAATAATTTGTGACACTTAGTGGCTACCGCCAATTGATGGCTCCATATAATATGTATCATGATGTTTCATTTATGGCAACAGTAAACAAAGTGTTTGCAAAAAGAGTCCTTTTCAAAACTCAAGACAAATACCTGCCTAAATACAGCAAAAAGGGAATTTGGGTCAAACTTACCGAGACATGTTAACTCAGGTTCGATGTGGAATTCTTATATGCCAAAATGTCCGTTGGTTTCGGCAGACACATAGGACACCGTATGTGTAAGGTAAACATGCTAATTTATGAGGCCATGGGTGTTCGGTTTTGTCCTCTCCCGCTGACATGTTCCAAACGCCGCCTGTGGTCATGTGACTGCTTTGTTACATCTGATTGGTAGAATGTTAAGGGAAGGAGTCGTCATGTGATTATTGTTGCTACGTCTGATTGGTGAAACACAGTCATGTGGTAGAACCGCTGTTCGCTCTCTTGTAAAGATAATGAAAAAAGGAGAAAAAGTAACGACTTTGGTGTGGCCAAATATAGCGGAGTAAGAGTAGCGATCCTCCTTCACACATCTACTCAAGTAAAAGTAAAAAGTATTCTGTGGTAAAACTACTTTTAGAAGTAGGGGTGTGAATTGCCTAGTACCTGACGATTCGATTCCTATCACAATTCATAGGTCACGATTCGATTCGATACCGATTAATCCCGATACGACTTTATAGGTTGATTGTTGCAATTTGTTTTTTTGTTTTTTTTACTCAAATTTAGAAAATACTCATCCGCAAACTTGTACACTGTAAGATTTGTTTGAAAATGTATTATTTATCTGAAACTCCAGCCTTATAACTGTGAGCCACTGTATTTAACAGACAGTTTCATGTTTGAACAGCATTGAAATAAGATATTAAGGCTTAATGTTCCATTAATATAACATTTTTCCATGCTTAAGGTGTGAACTCTAATCATAAGTAAGACGTTTTGTTGAATATTTTTCCATCAAAAATGGATGTTTAAAAATTGATTCGGCCACGTATTGAATCGATTCGAGAATTGCGTGCTCTAATATCACGATATATTGCCGAATCGATTTTTTTTTTTAACACCCCTACTTAGAAGTACTTTTTTTTTTTTTTTTTAAAGTTACTCAAGTACATGTAACGGAGTAAATGTAGCTCGTTACTACCCACCTCTGCATATCATACAATGACGGTGCATGTCCCTGTTACTGCTTCCAGACATGCTCACAGGCCTGAGCACTCTATCCCAACAGACCCTTCTTGTTTAGCATAAGAATGTGGACATAGGAAGCACATAAGTCAGCTCAACCAAAAATGCTAATTAGCTCTCTAGCGCCATCTGGTGTTTTATGGCTTTTATGATGCTAAAGTATTTTTTTTTCTTCTCTATGTTTAGTTGATGTTCCAGTGAAGGGATTCATTGGGTAATCGCAGGAGATGCACTATAACACGCCAGGTGTACAGTTCATCAAAAAACATGAAAAATTAGAGCTGCGAGCAGCTATAAAGGGCCCTCGCAGCCCGTGCCACGTTGGGGCACTTGCACGTTGGGGTACTGGCACTTTGGGGTGCTGTCACATTGGAAGAATTTCTTTGAAAATGGCATGATAAACCTTTACATGTGGAATATTTTTTTGCCAGGTGTGATGAGTGTGTCAAGATCAATGGGTTTTGGTGAATGTTAAGATCTGCAAAAATCAGCATCCTTATTTATTTTTCGGGAATGAGTTGCCCTGATTGGTATTTTTTGTAAAAGTATATATATACATCATCGCTCGTTGTACTCATTACACAATATTGCTTATATTGTCCAGAGAGGCTATCAAAAATAAATAAAACAATATAAAAAAGTACGTATGTTTGGATCGGTCTGATGCCAGTGAACATTTTGAGTGGTGGAAAGTACAAGAATATTCATAAATTACTTAGTTATCACACTTAGAATGTGTTTACAATTTTTGTAAAAATACCGTAAGTGGGGTATTTTTTTTTTTATGCCTCAAGGGCTAGGTGGCGCTACATATATAACTGAATGTTGTCATAGAGATACCTTCAGGCCTTGACGATAAACATACATGTCAAGTTTGGGATTTTTTGAAGCATGTACCGGGGAGTTATTGAGTATATCCTTCATTCACGATATTGCTATTGTTGTCTTTTGAGGCTATCAAAAATAAATAAAACAAAAATAATCAGTACGTATGGTTGGATAGGTCTGATGCCAGTGAACATTTTGAGTGGTGGAAAGTAAAAGAATATTCATAAATGACTTAGTTATCACATTTAGAATGACGTTACAATTTTTGTAAAAATACCGTAAGTGTTTTTTGTTTTTTTTCTGCCTCAAGGACTAGGTGGCGCTGTATTTATAACTGAATTTTGTCATAGAGATACCTTCAGGCCTTGACTATAAATATCCATGTAAAGTTTGGGATTTTTTGGAGCATATACCGTGGAGTTATTAAGCATATCCTTCATTCACAATATTGCTTTTAATGTTCATAGATGCTATCAAAAATAAATCAAACTAAATTTAAAAAAATACGTATGTTTGGGTAGGTCTGATGCCAGTGAACATTTGGAGTGGTGGAAAGTAAAAGAATATTCATAAATGACTTTGTTATCACATTTAGAATGAGTTTACATTTTTTGTAAAAATACCATAAGTGGGGTATTTTTTTCTGCCTAAAGGGCAAGGTGCCGCTTCATATATAACTGAATGTTGTCATAGAGCTACCTTCAGGCCTTGACTATAAACATATATGTCAAGTTTGGGATTTTTTGGAGCATGTACCGGGCAGTTATTAAGCATATCCTTTTTCATTACGAAACACAAAATTTAATGCCCCGCCCTCATCATATAGTATTTAGAAAAGTCAAGATTTTTCCCACTGTCGTTGGCTCAGGTCTTGACATGGTCCAAGTCAAGTCTGAAGTCAGTCGGATGAAACGTGTACGAGAAGTGGGCAAAAGTATGCCCCCTGTAAATGTGCTAAAATCGTAAAAAACGGGACATTCAAAAATTCGTAGCTCACTTCCTGTTCATTTTAGCATATAGGTCCAGGAGACTTTTTTGTAGGTCTTGGGCTCCCTCATACACCTAAAAATTTCTAAAGATCTTGCTTAAACGTACAACCGGGGCTGCTTCGTTAAAAATTTCTAGGGGGCGCTATTGAGTCATTTTTGTAAAAATAGCACAATACATGATAAATTATTGCTCATTTTGCCAGGCCAGATGTATGTGCCAAGTTTCATGTGTTTCTGTGCTAGTTTAGGCCCTTAAAATTGGCGTTGTTTTCTTGGTAAACAGCGCTGAGCCACGCCCTCAGCGATTTGCGAAAACTCACAAACTTCGTGTTGTGACATCATTAGGCCCGAAACCTTCATCTGAGCAAATATGAGGTAGGTCCAGTTAACGTGGTTGGAGAAAAACGTTGAAGAAAAATCGTAAGAAAAAAAATCAGTAAGATGAAATATAAGTTCGTAGATGTGTTAAGGGCTGGACTCTGATCAAATGTGTGAAATTTTGAGAAGATAGGATCATCTGGGTCAAGTTAAAGCAGCTTTTATTCTCACGAAAAATCATCAGATTTGCGGCATCGTAACGGCCACACCCTTTTACAAAAAGTTACAATATTCGGTGTGGGGCATGATCAACATCTTAAGGCTTTTCTGACCAATTTTCAACTGGATCCCTTCAACGAGCTTGGCACAGTAGCTAAAAACGTAAAGTATAACATTTATTGTCACCACTAGGTGGCGCTATATGTCCATCCATTTTCTTGACCGCTTATTCCTCACAAGGGTCGCGGGGGCTGCTGGCGCCTATCTCAGCTGGCTCTGGGCAGTAGGCGGGGGACACCCTGGACTGGTTGCCAACCAATCGCAGGGTACACAGAGACGAACAACCATCCACACTCACACGCACACCTAGGGACAATTCGGAGCGCCCAATTAACCTGCCATGCATGTCTTTGGAATGTGGGAGGAGACCGGAGTACCCGGAGAAGACCCACGCGGGCACGGGGAGAACATGCAAACTCCACCCAGGAAGGTCCGAGCCTGGACTCGAACCGGAGACCTCAGAACTGGGAAGCGGACGTGCTAACCACTCGACTACTGTGCCGCTATATGTATAACTGAATTTCATTGTATAGATGTTTTCAGGCCCTGACTATTAAGTTGCATGAGAAGTTTGAGATTTTTTGGAGCTTGTCCATGGGAGTTATTAAGCATTTTGTATTTCTGGACAAATGAAATTTTAAAGGCAATATTTGATTCCCCGCCCCCGTCATATAGTATTCCGAAAAGTCAAGATATTTTGCCCAGTTGTTATCTCAGGTCTTGAGATGGTACATGCCAAGTTTGAAGTCAATCGGATTAAAACTGTTTGCAAAGGGGGGAAAAGGATGACCACAGTAGATGTGCAAAACTGGGCCAAAATTGGACATTCAAAAATTCATAGCTCACTTCCTGTACATTTTTGCTGCATGGTCCCAATTGACTTTTTGTGCGTTCGGGGTGCTACACGTGCCTGCCAATTTTCATAGCTCTAGGTCAAACGTGCCGGGATTGGTTTTTATTTTTTTATGGTAGGGGGCGCTATAGAGTCTCGTTGTTACGACAACATCAGAATATCACATTTTTCACCGGGCCCGAAGAGTGTGCAAAGTTCGGTGAGTTTTCGTGAATGTTTAGGTACCCAAAATCGCGATCGTTTGCGGAGAATAAAGAAGAAGAAGAAGAAGAAGAAGAAGAAGAATTTTTACAAAAACAATACGGACCTCGCAGCGGTCGCTGCTCGTGCCCTAACTAGAGCTGCAAGCAGCTATAAAGGGCCCTCGCAACCCGGGCCACGTTGGGGTACTTGCACGTTGGGGTACTGGCACATTGGGAGCAGAGTTTCTTTGAAAATGGCATGATAAACCTTTACATGTGGATTTTTCTTTTGCCAGGTGTGATGAGTTTGTCAAGCTCAATGGGTTTTGGTGAATTAAGATCTGCAAAAATCAGTGTCCTTTTTTATTTTTAGGGAATGAGTTGCCCTGATTTGTATTTTTTGTAAAAGTATATATACACATCATCGCTCGTACTCATTGCACAATGTTGCTGTTATTGTCCATTGAGGCTATCAAAAATAAATAAAACAACATAAAAAAATACATGTTTGGATAGGTCTGGTGCCAGTGAACATTTTGAGTGGTGGAAAGTAAAAGAATATTCATAAATGACTTAGTTATCACACTGAGAATGAGTTTACAATTTTTGTAAAAATACCGTAAGTGGGGTATTTTTTTTTCTGCCTCAAGGGCTAGGTGGCGCTGCATATATAACTGAATGTTGTCATAGAGATACCTTCAGGCCTTGACGATAAACATACATGTCAAGTTTGGGATTTTTTGGAGCATGTACCGGGGCGTTATCAAGCATATCCTTTTTCATTGCGAAACGTGTATACAATTTTTGTAAAAATACTGTAAGTGGGGTATTTTTTTTTCATGCCTCAAGGGCTAGGTGGCGCTGCATATATAACTGAATGTTGTCATAGAGATACCTTCAGGCCTTGACTATAGACATACATGTCAAGTTTGTGATTTTTTTAAGCATGTCCCGGGGAGTTATTAAGCGTTTCCTTCATTCACGATACTGCTTTTAACGTCCATAGAGGCTATCAAAAATAAATAAAACTAAATAAAAAATACGTATGTGTGGGATTTTTTGGAGCATGTACTAGGGAGTTATTAAGCATATCCTTTTGATGCCCCGCCCTCATCAAGAAGATGTTTTAAGGGCTGGACTCTCATCAAATGTGTGAAATTTTGAGAAGATAGGATCATCTGGGTCAAGTTAAAGCAGCTTTTATTGCCACGAAAAATTACCAGACTTTACAGCACCGTAGCGGCCACGCCCTTTGGCGAAAAGTTACAATATTCGGTGTGGGGCCCTTTGGCGAAAAGTTACAATATTTGGTGTGGGGCATGATCAACATCTTCAGGCTTTTCTGACGAATTTTCAACTGGATCCCCTCAAAGAGCTTGGCACAGTAGCTAAAAACGTAAAGTATGACATTTATTGTCACCACTAGGTGGTGCTATATATATATAACTGAATTTTATAATATAGATGTTTTCAGGCCATGACTATTAAGTTGCATGAGAAGTTTGAGATTTTTGGGAGCTTGTACATGGGAGTTATTCAGCATTTTGTCTTTCTGGACAAATGAAATTTTAAAGGCAATATTTGATGCCCCGCCCCCGTCATATAGTATTTCAAAAAGTCAAGATTTTTTGCCCAGTTGTTGTCTTGCGTCTTGAGATGATACATGGCAAGTTTGAACTCAACTGGCTGAAAAATATTTGCAAAGGGGGATGCACAGTGAATACATGCACAGTGAATGTGCCAAAATGGGCCAAAATTGGACATTCAAAAATTCAGAGCTCACTTCCTGTACATTTTAGGAAATGGCTTCCACTGACTTTTTTGTGCGTCTCGGGGTGCTACACGTGCCTGCCAATTTTTGCAGCTCTAGGTCAAACGGGCCGGGATTGTTTTTTATTTTTCCACGCTAGGGGGCGCTATAGAGTCGCGTTGTTATGACAACTACATAATATAAAATTTTTCGCCGGGCCCGAAGAGATTGCAAAGTTTGGTGAGTTTTCGTAAATGTTTAGGCCCTCAAAAATGCGATCGTTTACGAAGAAGAAGAAGAAGAAGAATGCTTACAAAAACAAGAGGGACCTCGCAGCGGTCGCTGCTTGGGCCCTAATAATAATAATAATAATTACAATAATAATCACAATACGATTGAAAAACAATAGGGACTTCGCAGCGGTAGCTGCTCGGGCCCTAATAATAATAATAACAACTAGAGCTGCGAGCAGCTATAAAGGGCCCTCGCAGCCCGGGCCACGTTGGGGTACTTGCACGTTGGGGAACTTGCACATTGGGGTACTGGCACATTGGAAGCAGAATTTCTTTGAAAATGGCATGATAAACGTGGACTTTTTTTTTTTTTTTTTGCCAGGTGTGATGAGTGTGTCAAGCTCAATGGGTTTTGGTGATTGTTAAGATCTGCAAAAATCAGCGTCTTTTTTTTATTTTTAGGCAATGAGTTGCTCTGATTGGTATTTTTCGTAAAAGTATATATACACGCATCATCGCTCGTACTCATTGCACAATGTTGCTTTTATTGTCCATAGAGGCGATATAAAACTAAATAAAAAATACGTATGTTTGGATCGGTCTGATACCAGTGAACATATTGAGTGGTGGAAAGTAAAAGAATATTCATAAATGACTTAGTTATCACACTTACAATGAGTTTACAATTTTTGCAAAAATACCGTAAGTGAGGCATTTTTTTTTATGCCTCAAGGACTAGGTGGCGCTGTATTTATAACAGAATTTTGTCATAGAGATACCTTCAGGCCTTGACTCTAAATATACATTTCAAATATGGGATTTTTTGGAGCATGTACCTGGGAGTTATTAAGCATAGCCTTCATTCACGATATTGCTTTTAATGTCCATAGAGGCTATCAAAAATACATAAAACTAAATAACAAAAATATGTATGTTTGGTTAGGTCTGATGCCAGTGAATATTTTGAGTGGTGGAAGGTAAAAGAATATGCCTAAATGACTTAGTTATCACACTTAGAATGAGTTTACATTTTTTGTACAAAATACCGTAAGTGGGGTATTTTTTTTTCATGCCTCAAGGGCTAGGTGGCGCTGCATATATAACTGAATGTTGTCATAGAGATACCTTCAGGCCTTGACGATAAACATACATGTCAAGTTTGGGATTTTTTGGAGCATGTATCGGGGAGTTATTAAGCATATCCTTTTTCAGTGCGAAACACAAATTTTGATGCCCCGCCCTCATCATATAGTATTTCCAAAAGTCAAGATTTTTCCGTCTGTTGTTGGCTCAGGTCTTGGCATGGTCCAGGTCAAGTCATAAGTCAGTCGGATAAAACGTGTAGGAGAAGTGGGCAAAAGTATGCCCTCTGAAAATGTGCAAAAATCGTAAAAAATGGGACATTCAAAAATTCGTAGCTCACTCCCTGTTCATTTTAGCATATGGGTCCAAGAGACTTTTTTGTAGGTCTTTGGCTCCCTCATACACGTAAAAACTTTCGTAGATCTTGCTTAAACGTACAATCGGGGCTGCTTCGTTAAAAATTTCTAGGGGGCGCTATTGAGTCATTTTTGTAAAAATAGCACAATCAACAATAAAATATTGTTCATTTTACCAGGCCAGATGTGTGTGCCAAGTTTCATGAGTTTCTGCGCATGTTTAGACCCTCAAAACTGGCGTTGTTTTCTTGGCGAACAGTGCTTAGCCACGCCCACAGCGATTCGCGAAAACTCACAAATTTCGTGTTGTGACATCATGAAGGCCGAAACCCTCATCTGAGCAAATATGAGGTTGGTCCAGTTAACGTGTTTGGAGAAAAAATGTACAAGAAAATTCGTAAGAAAAAAAATTGCCACTAGGTGGCGCTATCAGTAAGATGAAATATAAGTTCGTAGATGTCTTTTGGGCTGGACTCTCATCAAATGTGTGAAATTTAGAGAAGATAGGATCATCTCGGTCAAGTTCATGCAGCTTTTATTGTCACGAAAAATCTTCAGACTTTGCGGCACCGTAGCGGCCACGCCCTTTGGCAAAAAGTTACAATATTCGGTGTTGGGCATGATCAACATCTTAAGGCTTTTCTGACCAACTTTCAACTGGATCCCTTCAACGAGCTCAGCGCAGTAGCTAAAAACGTAAAGTATGACATTTATTGTCACCACTAGGTGGCGCTATATGTATAACTGAATTTTATCATATAGATGTTTTCAGGCCGTGACTATTACGTTGCCTGAGAAGTTTGAGATTTTTTGGAGCTTGAACATGGGAGTTATTAAGCATTTGCTCTTTCTGGACAAATGAAATTTTAAAGACAATATTTGATGCCCCGCCCCCATCATATAGTATTTCGAAAAGGCAAGACTTTTTGCCCAGTTGTTCTCTCAGGTCTTGAGATGATAAATGCCAAGTTTGATGTGAATTGGATGAAAAATGTTTGCAGAGGGAGAAAAAGCATGACCACAGTGAATGTGCCAAAATAGGCCAAAATTGGACATAAAAAAATTCATAGCTCATTTCCTGTACATTTTAGCTACATGGTCCCAATAGACTTTTTTGTGCGTCTCGGGGTGCTACACGTGCCTGCCAATTTTTGTTGCTCTAGCTCAAACGTGCCGGGCTTGGTTTTTATTTTTCTACGCTAGGGGGCGCTATCGAGTCGCATTGTTATGACGACTTAATAATATCAAATTTTTCGCCGGGCCTGAGGAGTGTGCAAAGTTCGGTGAGTTTTCGTGAATGTTTAGGTACCCAAAATCGCGATCGTTTGCGGAGAATAAAGAATAATAATAATAATAATAATAATAATAATAACTAGAGCTGCGAGCAGCTATAAAGGGCCCTCGCAGCCCGGGCCACGTTGGGGTCCTTGCACGTTGGGGTACTTGCACGTTGGGGTACTGGCACATTCGGGTACTGGCATATTGGAAGCAAAATTTCTTTGAAAATGGCATAATAAACGTTTACATGTAGAATATTTTTTTGCCAGTGTGTGTATCAAGCTCAACGGGTTTTGGTGATTGTTAAGACCTGCAAAAATCAGCGTCCTTTTTTATTTTTAGGCAATGAGTTGCCCTGATTGGTATTTTTTTGTAAAAGTGTATATACACATCATCGCTCGTTGTACTCATTGCACAATGTTACTTTTATTGTCCAAAGGGGCAATCAAAAATGAATAAAACAAAATGGAAACGTACATACGTTTGGATCGGTGTGAAGCCAGTGAACAATTTGAGTGGTGGAAACTAAAAGAATATTCATAAATGACTTAGTTATCACACTTAGAATGAGTGTACATTTTTTGTACAAAATACCGTATGTGGGGTATTTTTTTTTTATTTTTATATAAGCCAGCCATAGCCAGGGCTAGGTGGCGCTGTATTTATAACTGAATGTTGTCATAGAGATACCTTCAGGCCTTGATTATAAGCATACATGTCAAGTGTGGGATTTTTTTTGGAGCATGTACCGTGGAGTTATTAAGCATATCCTTCATTCACAATATTGCTTTTAATGTCCATAGAGGCTATCAAAAATAAATAAAAATATATATATGTTTGGATAAGTCTGATGCCAGTGAACATTTTGAGTGGTGGAAACTAAAAGAATATTCATAAATGACTTAGTTATCACACTTAGAATGAGTTTACATTTTTTGTACAAAATACCGTATGTGGGGTATTTTTTTTTCATGCCTCAAGGGCTAGGTGGCGCTGCATATATAACTGAATGTTGTCATAGAGATAACTTCAGGCCTTGACGATAAACATACATGTCAAGTTTGGGATTTTTTGGAGCATGTACCGGGGAGTTATCAAGCATATCCTTTTTCATTGCGAAACACACATTTTGATGCCCCGCCCTCATCATATAGTATTTCGAAAAGTCAAAATTTTTCCCCCTGTCGTTGGCTCAGGTCTTGACATGGTCCAGGCCAAGTCTTAACTCAGTCGGATGAAACGTGTAGGAGAAGTGGGCAAAAGTCTGCCCCCTGTGAATGTGCAAAAATCGTCAAAAATGGGACATTCAAAAATTCGTAGCTCACTTCCTGTTCATTTTAGCATATGGGTACAAGAGACTTTTTTGTAGGTCTTGAGCTCCCTCATACACCTAAAAATATTCGTCGTTCTTGCTTAAACGTACAACCGGGGCTGCTTCGTTAAAAATTTCGAGGGGGCGCTATTGAGTCATTTTTGTAAAAATAGCACAATCAACAATAAAATATTGCTCATTTTACCAGGCCAGATGTGTGTGCCAAGTTTCAGGAGTTTCTGTGCATGTTTAGACCCTCAAAACTGGCGTTGTTTTCTTGGCGAACAGCGCTTAGCCACGCCCACAGCAATTCGCGAAAACTCACAAACTTCGTGTTGTGACATCATGAAGGCCGAAACCCTCATCTGAGCAAATATGAGGTAGGTCCAGTTAACGTGTTTGGAGAAAAACGTAGAAGAAAATTCGTAAGAAAAAAAATTGCCACGAGGTGGCGCTATCAGTTAGATGAAATGTAAGTTAGTAGATGTCTTTAGAGCTGGACTCTCATCAAATGTGTGAAATTTTGAGAAGATAGGATCATCTCGGTCAGGTTAATGCAGCTTTTATTGTCACGAAAAATCTTCAGACTTTGCGTCACCGTAGCGGCCATGCCCTTTGGCGAAAAGTTACAATATTTGGTGTGGGGCATCATCAACATCTTAAGGCTTTTCTGACCAATTTTCAACTGGATCCCTTCAACGAGCTCAGCACAGTAGCTAAAAACGTAAAGTATGACATTTATTGTAACCACTAGGTGGCGCTATATGTAGAACTGAATTTTGTCATATAGATGTTTTCAGGCCGTGACTATTACGTTGCCTGAGAAGTTTGAGATTTTTTGGAGCTTGTACATGGGAGTTATTCAGCATTTGCTCTTTCTGGACAAATGAAATTTTAAAGGCAATATTTGATGCCCCGCCCCCGTCATATAGTATTTCTAAAAGGCAAGACTTTTTGCCCAGCTGTTCTCTTAGCTCTTGAGATGATAAATGCCAAGTTTGAAGTCAATGCGATGAAAAATGTTTGCATAGGGGGAAAAAGCATGACCACAGTGAATGTGCCAAAATAGGCCAAAATTGGACATTAAAAAATTCATAGCTCACTTCCTGTACATTTTAGCTACATGGTCCCAATAGACTTTTTTGTGCGTCTCGGGGTGCTACACGTGCCTGCCAATTTTCGTTGCTCTAGCTCAAACATGCCGGGCTTGGTTTTTATTTTTCTATGCTAGGGGGCGCTATAGAGTCGCGTTGTTATGACGACTTCATAATATCAAATTTTTCGCCGGGCCTGAGGAGTGTGCAAAGTTTGGTGAGTTTTCGTAAATGTTTAGGTACCCAAAATCGTGATCGTTTACGGAGAAAAAGAATAATAATAATAATAATAATAATAATAATCCGATCGAAAAACAATAGGGACCTCGCAGCGGTAGCTGCTCGGGCCCTAATAATAACTAGAGCTGCGAGCAGCTATAAAGGGCCCTCGCAGCCCGGGCCACGTTGGGGTCCTTGCACGTTGGGGTACTTGCACGTTGGGGTACTGGCACATTGGGGTACTGGCATATTGGAAGCAAAATGTCTTTGAAAATGGCATAATAAACGTTTACATGTAGAATATTTTTTTGCCAGTGTGTGTGTCAAGCTCAACTGGTTTTGGTGATTGTTAAGACCTGCAAAAATCAGCGTCCTTTTTTATTTTTAGGCAATGAGTTGCCCTGATTGGTATTTTTTTGTAAAAGTGTATATACACATCATCGCTCGTTGTACTCATTGCACAATGTTACTTTTATTGTCTAAAGGGGCAATCAAAAATGAATAAAACAAAATGGAAACGTACATACGTTTGGATCGGTGTGAAGCCAGTGAACAATTTGAGTGGTGGAAACTAAAAGAATATTCATAAATGACTTAGTTATCACACTTAGAATGAGTGTACATTTTTTGTACAAAATACCGTATGTGGGGTATTTTTTTTTCATGCCTCAAGGGCTAGGTGGCGCTGCATATATAACTGAATGTTGTCATAGAGATAACTTCAGGCCTTGACGATAAACATACATGTCAAGTTTGGGATTTTATGGAGCATGTCCCGGGGAGTTATCAAGCATATCCTTTTACATTGCGAAACACAAATTTCGATGCCCCGCCCTCATCATATAGTATTTCGAAAAGTCAAAATTTTTCCCCCTGTCGTTGGCTCAGGTCTTGACATGGTCCAGGCCAAGTCTTAACTCAGTCGGATGAAACGTGTAGGAGAAGTGGGCAAAAGTCTGCCCCCTGTGAATGTGCAAAAATCGTCAAAAATGGGACAATCAAAAATTCGTAGCTCACTTCCTGTTCATTTTAGCATATGGGTCCAAGAGACTTTTTTGTAGGTCTTTGGCTCCCTCATACACGTAAAAACTTTCGTAGATCTTGCTTAAACGTACAATCGGGGCTGCTTCGTTAAAAATTTCTAGGGGGCGCTATTGAGTCATTTTTGTAAAAATAGCACAATCAACAATAAAATATTGTTCATTTTACCAGGCCAGATGTGTGTGCCAAGTTTCATGAGTTTCTGCGCATGTTTAGACCCTCAAAACTGGCGTTGTTTTCTTGGCGAACAGCGCTTAGCCACGCCTACAGCAATTCGCGAAAACTCACAAACTTCGTGTTGTGACATCATGAAGGCCGAAACCCTCATCTGAGCAATTATGAGGTAGGTCCAGTTAACGTGTTTGGAGAAAAACGTAGAAGAAAATTCGTTAAAAAAAAAATTGCCACTAGGTGGCGCTATCAGTTAGATGAAATATAAGTCAGTAGATGTCTTTAGGGCTGGACTCTCATCAAATGTGTGAAATTTTGAGAAGATAGGATCATCTCGGTCAAGTTAATGCAGCTTTTATTGTCACGAAAAATCTTCAGACTTTGCGTCACCGTAGCGGCCACGCCCTTTGGCGAAAAGTTACAATATTCGGTGTGGGGCATGATCAACATCTTAAGGCTTTTCTGACCAATTTTCAAATGGATCCCTTCAACAAGCTCAGCACAGTAGCTAAAAACGTAAAGTATGACATTTATTGTAACCACTAGGTGGCGCTATATGTATAACTGAATTTTATCATATAGATGTTCTCAGGCCGTGACTATTACGTTGCCTGAGAAGTTTGAGATTTTTTGGAGCTTAAACATGGGAGTTATTAAGCATTTGCTCTTTTTGGACAAATGAAATTTTAAAGGCAATATTTGATGCCCCGCCCCCTTCATATAGTATTTCAAAAAGGCAAGATGTTTTGCCCAGTTGTTCTCTCAGGTCTTGAGATGATAAATGCCAAGTTTGAAGTCAATTGGATGAAAAATGTTTGCAAAGGGGGAAAAAGCATGACCACAGTGAATGTGCCAAAATAGGCCAAAATTGGACATTAAAAAATTCATAGCTCACTTCCTGTACATTTTAGCTACATGGTCCCAATAGACTTTTTTGTGCGTCTCGGGGTGCTACACGTGCCTGCCAATTATTGTTGCTCTAGCTCAAACGTGCCGGGCTTGGTTTTTATTTTTCTACGCTAGGGGGCGCTATCGAGTCGCATTGTTATGACGACTTAATAATATCAAATTTTTCGCCGGGCCTGAGGAGTGTGCAAAGTTCGGTGAGTTTTCGTGAATGTTTAGGTACCCAAAATCGCGATCGTTTGCGGAGAATAAAGAAGAAGAATAATAATAACTAGAGCTGCGAGCAGCTATAAAGGGCCCTCGCAACCCGGGCCACGTTGGGGTATTTGCATGTCGGGGTACTGGCATGTTGGGGTACTGTCAAATAGGAAACCATCTAAATTTTAAACATTTTTGCCATGCTTTGTGTTTGTAAAGTTTCATGGAAAGGCCAAAAATGATGCACAATTAACAAAATAAAATCAAAATGGATTGGCACATGGCTATATAGAATACTTTTTGAATATATTAGGCATGCCTGCCAATATTCACACATCTAGCTGAATCATATAATCGGAAAGACTTCATAAAAATGTCTAGAGGGTGCTATTGAACCATTTATTGCAAATTTAATAAGAAATCTCTAAAATATTCATGCTTATGACAAGCCTGATGTGTGTGTAAAGTTTCATGAGTTTTTTGCACATGTTTAGACCAAAAAAAAAAGCAGCATTTTACTTGGCAAACAATGCATCGCCATGAAACGGCGTGGGACAAAATAAATAACTTTCGATAACTTTGTATCTTAAACATCTTAAGATGAAGCACACCAAGTTTGAAGACAGTCGGATAAATTTTGCAGGAGGAGTTCGTTAAAATATGACCCCTAAAAAAGGCCACAAAAAATGGCTACAAATCCCAACGTAAATCAAAATGGCGGACTTCCTGTTTGTTTTGGAAGATGGTTCCAAGAGACTATTTTGTACATCGTGGGCTCTTATGTATGCCTCTAAATTATCATAGCGCTAGGTGAAACGTACAACCGGGAATGCTTCGTTAAAGAGGAGTTTTTTACCTCAAAATGTGATGACCGGCCCTTACGGGACTTCCTGTTGGGTTTAGCACATGGCACCAAGAGACTTTTTTGCACATTGTGGGCTGTTAAATTTGTCTCCAAATTTTCGTAGCTCTAGCTGCTTCGTACAACTGTGAATGCTTCATTAAGAGGGAATTTTTTCCTTTGCAAACTGTGCATGCCACGGCAACAGTGTGCGACGAAATAAAAAGCTTTCAATAACTTTTCATCTTCAACATTTTAAGATGAATCACACCAAGTTTGGAGATGATCGGATAAACTGTGTAGGAGGAGTTCGTTAAAATAAGACCCCTATGAAATGGCCCAAAAAATGGCAACACGTTCCAAAGTAAATCAAAATGGCGGACTTCCTGTTCGGTTTAGCATATGGTTCAAAAAGAGTTTTTTGTACCTTGAGGGCTGTTACATATGTCTTCAAATGTTGGTAACTCTAGGTGAAATGTACAGCCGGGAATGCTTCATTAAATAAGAATTTTGAAACACAAAATTTGATGCCTCGCCTCTGGCGGACTTCCTGTTAGGTTTAGCATATGGTTCAAAAAGAGTTTTTTGTAGATCATAGTCTGTTACATATGTGTACCAATTTTCGTGGCTCTCAATTAAACGTACCACGGCAATGCTTTGTTAAGTAAGAATTTTGAAACTGTAAATTTGATGCCCCGCCACCGTCATATAGTATGTCAAAAACTTTAGATTTCTTACCATGATGTTGTCCCAGGTGTTGAGATGGTACAGCCCAAGTTTGAAGTCAATCGGGTTAACCGTGTAGGAGAAGCGGGCAAAAGTATGACCCCTGTAAATGTGCAAAAATTGGCAAAAATTGGACATTTAAATACTCATACCTCACTTTCTGTCTATTTTAGGGTACACACTTCAAAGAGGTTTTTGTTCATTGGGATGTGCTACAGGTGCCACACAATTTTCATAGCCGTCGGACAATCGTAGCGGGACAGGGATCCGTTTAACCTATGTAGGGGGCGCTAAGGAGCCATTTTTCTGTTATCATGTATGGCGACTTTAAAATATCAAATTTTTCGCCAGGCCTGATGTGCGTGTAAAGTTTGGTGAGTTTTCGGTCACGTTTAGTGTCTCAAAAATGTGATCGTTTGCGGAGAATAATAATAATAATAATAACTAGAGCTGCGAGCAGCTATAAAGGGCCCTCGCAACCCGGGCCACGTTGGGGTATATGCAAGTCGGGGGACTTGCACGTTGGGGTACTGTTAAATAGACAAGGACCATGGAAAATAGAAATGCATTTGCCGTGCCTTGTGTGTAAAAAGGTGCAGTAAAAGGCCAAAAATGATGCACAATTCCCAAAATAAATTCAAAAGTGTGGACTTTCTGATATGTGTGCAAAGTTTCATGAAAAGTCGCTCGTTTGATATTCAAAACCAGCATCTGTTTATTTGAAAACATTGCATGGCACAGAGATGGTGTGTGATCAAATAAAAAGCTTTTTGATGACTCTTAATGTGGTGTCGCTGTGCAACACATATGTATTCATGACATAGTGAAGTATTGTGACAGTTTTGTAGGGTCCAGCAAACAGTAAATGTGTGACAGTTATTCAAGAAAAAATGTAGCTTTGAAGCAGGCTAACCAATGACATCATCTAAAGGGGAAAAAAGCACATGAGCAAGCATAGGTATAAGTAGAGGAGAAAAAGAGATGAAAGAAGTGTGAGAGATGGAACAGGAGAGGAATGCAGCTGTTTATGTATAGCTGTTGTAACAGGACAGATTAAATAACACTTTAACCTGGGGTTAACAGCGCCCTAGGACAGATAAACTCTTTAGTGTAAAAGTTTTCTGGGACAGATGAATCCCTTGGGGTCAAAGAGTTTGGGTTAGCACATAGTCTGTCTTAGGATAATGTAACCTCCATGGATGAATTAGTCCTAGGACGCTTTGACCTGCGGGCTAAAACTTCAGGGGGGTTAACCTGTCCTGTTATATTGTGATCATCGTCTTCGTGCATGTCCTCAGTGGCTTCTTCTGTCTGTGTGGCAGCATTTGATACATCTGTAGAACAAAAAAGAATGAAGAATCATGTTAGATCTGTGAAGTTTGGTTGTCTTAGGTGTAGTTTACAGAACAGTCGTGTGCATATTTTTAGCATGGTAGTGTCTTAATACAAATGCATATTATGTAATGCACTGTATATGGATATTACAGACGTAATATTTGACGGTGATCTTATATTCATAGTTTTTGCCCGTTAATAAATAATATAGCTAGTAAGTAATAAGACACGCAAAAATGGTATAGTTGAATCCTCTGGGTCAAAAAGCAATGTTTTAGGATTGTGTGATGAAATGATGAATAAAAGTAAGGATACGACAGGTACATAAATGGTTATATATACACACGGACATATATATTTATACAGTATAACAGTGCCGCATGTATTGGTTTTAAGGAAAGAGTTGAAAAGCAGTGTTCAGAAAAAAGCATAAGACGCACAAAGTACCATTTCACTACATGTAATAAGTTGTCAAGTAGACATGTGAATTAAGTGGTTAAGATAGTGGCTACTGTGCAAGTAAGCTTCAATTGTCTCTAAAAGGTTAGCATATGTGTTCTACATGATATCAATGGCTAGACGTGCTCGTGGAGAAACATTACAAACAGAAAAACACACTAAAGGTGCCTTTAACAAACCTGTTAATAAATGAGAACTTAATACATATATGTATGGCATACTGTATATGATTGAGAAAGTTGTCCTGTTTAGTTTATGTATTGTATACTTACGGAAAAAAGGTGGCAATCTTTGCGTATGGAGTTGATTAGAGGGTCTTTATCAAAAGAGAATTTGCTTGTTGATTTGTTCATGTTCTGTAGAAAAGCAAAGGAGTAGAAATAAATACAGTATCATACTTCATAAACATACAAGAAATTTGTAGCTGTATTAACCATTGTTGGTATTTGAAGTGATAATTTAGGAATAGAAGTGTAGTGATTGCAGAATTTATAGAGTGCTTACCTTGTATGACTTTGTAGATGGAAATGTCTTTTGTTGAAAGAGCTCTTTGTTGTCTACTATATATGCAAGGACAAGCATAAGTAGGTGTGGTTATGAAGTACTTGACCATTGAAATAAAGCAGTAGTATCAAATGTATGGACCGTGGTTTGGCTCAGGCCTGCAAAGGGGTTTAATGTGGCACAAGAGATAATCTTGTAAGGTACAAAAAATAATAATATAATAGGTATGCCTCTGAGTTTTCACAAATCTAGGTCAAGTCAAGTCATCTTTAGTTATTTTGCGCTTGAATCATCCAATCGGAAATGCTCCATAAAAAATGTATAGAGGGTGCGATTTATTGCAAATTGCACAAGAAATCTCTAAAAATTCATGTTAATGACAAGTCTGATGTGTGTGCAAAGTTTCACGAGTTTTCACACATGTATAGATAAAAAAAAACAAAGCAGCACTTTACTTGGCAACCAATGCATCGCTATAGCAGCAGCGTGCGACAAAATAAAAAACTTTCGATAAATTTGCATCTTAAACATCTTAAGATGAAACACACCAAGTTTGAACACGGTCGGATGAATTTTGTAGGAGGAGTTAAAATATGACCCCTAAAAAAGGCCACAAAAAAAGTCTACAAATCCCATCATAAATCAAAATGTCGGACTTCCTGTTTGGTTTAGCACATGGTTCCAAGAGACTTTTTTGTACATCGTGGGCTCTTATGTATGCCTCTAAATTATCATAGCGCTAGGTGAAACGTACAACCGGGAATGCTTCGTTAAAGAGGAGTTTTTTAGCTCAAAATGTGATGCCCGGCCCCTACGGGACTTCCTGTTGGGTTTAGCACATGGCACCAAGAGACTTTTTTGTACATCGTGGGCTGTTACATTTGTCTCCAAATTTTCGTAGCTCTAGCTGCTTCGTACAACTGGGAATGCTTCATTAAGAAGTAATTTTTTCCTTTGCAAACTGTGCATGCCACGGCAACAGCGTGCGACAAAATAAAAAGCTTTCAATAACTTTTCATCTTCAACATCTTAAGATGAATCACACCAAGTTTGGAGATGATCGGATAAACTCTGTAGGAGGAGTTCGTTAAAATAAGACCCCTATGAAATGGCCCAAAAAATGGCAACACGTTCCAAAGTAAATCAAAATGGCGGACTTCCTGTTCGGTTTAGCATATGGTTCAAAAAGAGTTTTTTGTACCTTGAGGGCTGTTACATATGTCTTCAAATATTGGTAACTCTAGGTGAAATGTACAGCCGGGAATGCTTCATTAAGTTAGAATTTTGAAACACAAAATTTGATGCCTCGCCTCTGGCGGACTTCCTGTTAGGTTTAGCATATGGCACCAACAGGCTTTTTTGTAGATCATAGTCTGTTACATATGTGTACCAATTTTCGTAGCTCTAGATTAAACGTACCACCGGCAATGCTTCGTTAAGTAAGAATTTTGAAACTGTAAATTTGATGCCCCGCCACCGTCATATAGTATGTCAAAAACTTTAGATTTTTTACCATGATGTTGTCCCAGGTGTTGAGATGGTACAGCCCAAGTTTGAAGTCAATCGGGTTAACCGTGTAGGAGAAGCGGGCAAAAGTATGACCCCTGTAAATGTGCAAAAATGGGCCAAAATTGGACATTCAAATACTCATACCTCACTTCCTGTCTATTTTAGGGTACACATATCAAAGAGGTTTTTGTTCATCTGGATGTGCTACAGGTGCCACACAATTTTCGTAGCCATAGGACAATCGTAGCGGGACAGGGATCCGTTAAACCTATGTAGGTGGCGCTACAGAGCCATTTTTCTGTTATCATGTATGGCGACTTTAAAATATCAAATTTTTCGCCAGACCCGATCTGCGTGTAAAGTTTGGTGAGTTTTCGTTCATGTTTAGTGCCTCAAAAATGTGGTTGTTTGCGGAAAAGAATAATAACAAAGAAGAAGAAGAAGAATAATAACTAGAGCTGCGAGCAGCTATAAAGGGCCCTCGCAACCCGGGCCACGTTGGGGTACTTGCACGTCGGGGTACTGGCACGTTGGGGTACTGTCAAATAGGACAAGGACCATCTAAAATGTTTTTGACAAGCCTTGTGTGTGCAAAGTTTAATCAAAACGCAAAATATGGTGTGCAATTCCCAAAATAAATTCAAAATGGTGGACTTCCTTTTAGGTTTAGCATACGGCTACAGAATACCTTTTGTAGGTCTTAAGCTAATAGGTATGCCTCCCAGTTTTCATAAATCTTGGTCAAGTCATCTTTAGTTGTGTATCGCTTGAATCATACAATTGGAAATACTCCATAAAAATGCATAGAGGGCGCTATTGAGCACAACGTTGGGTTACTTGCACGTCAGGGTACTGGCACGTTGGGGTACTGTTACATGGAACAAGGACCATTTAAAATGTTATTTTTTTCCATGCCTTGTCTGTGCAAAGTTTAATGAAAAAGGCCAAAAATGATGTATAATTCCCAAAATAAAATCAAAATAGCGGACTTCCTCTTTGGTTTGGCAAATGGCTACATAATACTTTTTTGTAGGTCTAGCATAATCATACAATCGGAAATGCTTCATAAAAATGTCTAGAGGGCGCTTTTTCTTGCAAATTGCACAATAAATCTCTAAAAATTCATGTTCATGACAAGTCTGATGTGTTTGCAAAGTTTCATGAGTTTTCACACATGTATAGATAAACAAAAAAAAAGCAGCACTTGGCAAACAATGCATTGCTATGGCAACAGCGTGTTACAAAATAAAAAACTTTCGATTCCTTTGCATCTTAAACATCTTAAAATGAAACACACTAAGTTTGAAGACAGTCGGATAAATTTTGTAGGAGGGGTTCGTTAAAATATGACCCCTGAAAAAGGCCACAAAAAATGGCAACAAATCCCATCATAAATCAAAATGGCAGACTTCCTGTTTGGTTTAGCACATGGTTCCAAGAGACTTTTTTGTACATCATGGGCTCTTATGTATGCCTGCAAATTATCATAGCGCTAGGTGAAACGTACAACCGGGAATGCTTCGTTAAAGAGGAGTTTTTTAGCTCAAAATGTGATGCCCGGGGGGACTTCCTGTTAGGTTAAGCACATGGCACCAAGAGACTTTTTTGTACATCCTGGACTGTTACATATGTCTACAATTTTTCGTCGCTCTCGCTGTTTCGTACAACTGGGAATGCTTCATTAATAAGATTTTTTTTCCTTTGCAAAAAGTGCATGCCACGACAACAGCGTGTGACGAAATATAAAACTTTCAATAACTTTTCATTTTCAACATCTTAAGATGAATCACACCAAGTTTGAAGATGATCGGATAAACTCTGTAGGAGGAGTTTGTTAAAATATGACCCCTATGAAATGGCCAAAAAAAATGGCAACACATTCCAAAGTAAATCAAAATGGCGGACGTCCTGTTAGGTTTAGCATATGGTTCAAAAAGAGTTTTTTGTACCTCGAGGGCTGTTATATACCTCTACAAATTTTGGTAACTCTATGTGAAACGTACAGCCGGGTATGCTTTGTTAAAGAGGAGTTTTTTAGCTCAAAATGTGATGCCCGGCCCCTGGGGGACTTCCTGTTGGGTTTAGCACAGGGCACCAAGAGACTTTTTTGTACATCTTGGGCTGTTACATATGTCTACAAATTTTCGTATCTCTAGCTGCTTCGTACAAATGGGAATGCTTCTTTAAGGATATTTTTTTTCCTTTAAAAACAGTGCATGCCATGACAACAGTGTGCGACGAAATACAAAGCTTTCAATAACTTTTCATCTTCAACATCTTAAGATGAATCACACCAAGTTTGAAGATGATCGGATAAACACTGTAGGAGGAGTTCGTTAAAATAAGACCCCAATGAAATGGCCAAAAAAATGGCAACACGTTCCAAAATAAATCAAAATGGTGGACTTCCTGTTAGGTTTAGCATATGGTTCAAAAAGAGTTTTTTGTAGGTCATAGCCTGTTACATATGTGTACCAATTTTCGTAGCTCTAGATTAAACGTACAACCGGCAATGCTTCGTGAAGTAAGAATTTTTAAACTCTAAATTTGATGCGACGCCTCCGTCATATAGTATATCAAAAACTTTTCATTTTTCACAATGATGTTGTCCCAGGTGTTGAGATGGTACATCCCAAGTTTGAAGTCAATCGGGTTAACCGTGTAGGAGAAGCGGGCAAAAGTATGACCCCTGTAAATGTGCAAAAATTGGCAAAAATTGGACATTTAAATACTCATACCTCACTTTCTGTCTATTTTAGGGTACACACTTCAAAGAGGTTTTTGTTCATTGGGATGTGCTACAGGTGCCACACAATTTTCATAGCCGTCGGACAATCGTAGCGGGACAGGGATCCGTTTAACCTATGTAGGGGGCGCTAAGGAGCCATTTTTCTGTTATCATGTATGCCGACTTTAAAATATCAAATTTTTCGCCAGGCCTGATGTGCGTGTAAAGTTTGGTGAGTTTTTGTTCACGTTTAGTGTCTCAAAAATGCGATTGTTTGCGGAGAAGAAAAAGAAGAATAATAAGAAGAATTCCTACAAAAACAATAGGGCCTCGCAGCGGCACCGCCGCCGCCGCTGCTCGGGCCCTAATAAGAATTCCTTCAGGAACAATAGGGACCTCGCAGCGGTCGCTGCTCGGGCCCTAATAATAATAATAATAATAATAATAAGAATTCCTACAAAAACAATAGGGCCTCGCAGCGGCACCGCCGCCGCCGCTGCTCGGGCCCTAATAATAATAATAATAACTAGAGCTGCGAGCAGCTATAAAGGGCCCTCGCAACCCGGGCCACGTTGGGGTACTTGCACGTCGGGGTACTGGCACGTTGGGGTACTGTCAAATAGGACAAGGACCATCTAAAATGTTTTTGACAAGCCTTGTGTGTGCAAAGTTTAATCAAAACGCAAAATATGGTGTGCAATTCCCAAAATAAATTCAAAATGGTGGACTTCCTTTTAGGTTTAGCATACGGCTACAGAATACCTTTTGTAGGTCTTAAGCTAATAGGTATGCCTCCCAGTTTTCATAAATCTTGGTCAAGTCATCTTTAGTTGTGTATCGCTTGAATCATACAATTGGAAATGCTCCATAAAAATGCATAGAGGGCGCTATTGAGCACAACGTTGGGTTACTTGCACGTCAGGGTACTGGCACGTTGGGGTACTGTTACATGGAACAAGGACCATTTAAAATGTTAGTTTTTTCCATGCCTTGTCTGTGCAAAGTTTAATGAAAAAGGCCAAAAATGATGTATAATTCCCAAAATAAAATCAAAATAGCGGACTTCCTCTTTGGTTTGGCAAATGGCTACATAATACTTTTTTGTAGGTCTAGCATAATCATACAATCGGAAATGCTTCATAAAAATGTCTAGAGGGCGCTATTTATTGCAAATTGCACAATAAATCTCTGAAAAATTCATGTTCATGACAAGTCTGATGTGTTTGCAAAGTTTCATGAGTTTTCATGTGTATAAAAAAAAAAAAAAGCAGCACTTGACAAACAATGCATTGCTATGGCAACAGCGTGTTACAAAATAAAAAACTTTCGATTACTTTGCATCTTAAACATCTTAAGATGAAACACACCAAGTTTGAAGACAGTCGGATAAATTTTGTAGGAGGGGTTCGTTAAAATATGACCCCTGAAAAAGGCCACAAAAAATGGCAACAAATCCCATCATAAATCAAAATGGCAGACTTCCTGTTTGGTTTAGCACATGGTTCCAAGAGACTTTTTTGTACATCATGGGCTCTTATGTATGCCTGCAAATTATCATAGCGCTAGGTGAAACGTACAACCCGGAATGCTTCGTTAAAGCGGAGTTTTTTAGCTCAAAATGTGATGCCCGGCCCCTGGGGGACTTCCTGTTAGGTTAAGCACATGGCACCAAGAGACTTTTTTTGTACATCCTGGACTGTTACATATGTCTACAATTTTTCATCGCTCTAGCTGCTTCGTACAACTGGGAATGCTTCATTAATAAGATTTTTTTTTCCTTTGCAAAAAGTGCATGCCACGACAACAGCGTGTGACGAAATAAAAAACTTTCAATAACTTTTCATTTTCAACATCTTAAGATGAATCACACCAAGTTTGAAGATGATCGGATAAACTCTGTAGGAGGAGTTTGTTAAAATATGACCCCTATGAAATGGCCAAAAAAAATGGCAACACATTCCAAAGTAAATCAAAATGGCGGACGTCCTGTTAGGTTTAACATATGGTTCAAAAAGAGTTTTTTGTACCTCGAGGGCTGTTATATACCTCTACAAATTTTGGTAACTCTAGGTGAAACGTACAGCCGGGTATGCTTTGTTAAAGAGGAGTTTTTTTAGCTCAAAATGTGATGCCCGGCCCCTGGGGGACTTCCTGTTGGGTTTAGCACAGGGCACCAAGAGACTTTTTTGTACATCTTGGGCTGTTACATATGTCTACAAATTTTCGTAGCTCTAGCTGCTTCGTACAACTGGCAATGCTTCTTTAAGGATATTTTTTTTCCTTTGCAAACAGTGCATGCCATGACAACAGCGTCCGACGAAATACAAAGCTTTCAATAACTTTTCATCTTCAACATCTTAAGATGAATCACACCAAGTTTGAAGATGATCGGATAAACACTGTAGGAGGAGTTCGTTAAAATAAGACCCCAATGAAATGGCCAAAAAAATGGCAACACGTTCCAAAATAAATCAAAATGGTGGACTTCCTGTTAGGTTTAGCATATGGTTCAAAAAGAGTTTTTTGTAGGTCATAGCCTGTTACATATGTGTACCAATTTTCGTAGCTCTAGATTAAACGTACAACCGGCAATGCTTCGTGAAGTAAGAATTTTTAAACTCTAAATTTGATGCGCCGCCGCCGTCATATAGTATATCAAAAACTTTTAATTTTTCACAATGATGTTGTCCCAGGTGTTGAGATGGTACATCCCAAGTTTGAAGTCAATCGGGTTAACCGCGTAGGAGAAGCGGGCAAAAGTATGACCGCTGTAAATGTGCAAAAATTGGCAAAAATTGGACATTTAAATACTCATACCTCACTTTCTGTCTATTTTAGGGTACACACTTCAAAGAGGTTTTTGTTCATTGGGATGTGCTACAGGTGCCACACAATTTTCATAGCCGTCGGACAATCGTAGCGGGACAGGGATCCGTTTAACCTATGTAGGGGGCGCTAAGGAGCCATTTTTCTGTTATCATGTATGGCGACTTTAAAATATCAAATTTTTCGCCAGGCCCGATGTGCGTGTAAAGTTTGGTGAGTTTTCGGTCACGTTTAGTGTCTCAAAAATGTGATCGTTTGCGGAGAATAATAATAATAATAAGAATAATAATAATAATAATAATAAGAATTCCTACAAAAACAATAGGGCCTCGCAGCGGCACCGCCGCCGCCGCTGCTCGGGCCCTAATAATAATAATAATAATAATAATAATAATAATAACTAGAGCTGCGAGCAGCTATAAAGGGCCCTCGCAGCCCGGGCCACGTTGGGGTACTTGCACGTTGGGGTACTTGCACGTTGGGGTACTGGCACGTTGGGGTACTGGCAAGTTTAGGTACGGCACATTGGAAGCAGAATTTCTTTGAAAATGGCATGATAAACCTTGACATGTGGATTTTTTTTTTTTTGTAAAAATACCGTTAAGTTGGTGTATTTTTTTTTATGCCTCTAGGGCTAGGTGGCGCTGTATATATAATGGAATGTTGTCATAGGGATACCTTCAAGCCTTGACTCTAAACATACATGTCAAGTGTGGGATTTTTTTGGAGCATGTACCGTGGAGTTATTAAGCATATCCTTCATTCACGATATTGCTTTTAATGTCCATTAGAGGCTATCAAAAATAAATTAAAAAAAAGTACATGTTTGGATAAGTCTAATGCCAGTGAACATTTTGAGTGGTGGAAAGTAAAAGAATATTCATAAATGACTTAGTTATCACACTTAGAATGAGTTTACATTTTTTGTACAAAATACCGTAGGTATTTTTTTGTTTTGCCTCAAGGGCGAGGTGGCGCTGCATATATAACTGAATGTCGTCATAGAGATACCGTCAGGCCTTGATGATAAACATACATGTCAAGTTTGGGATTTTTTGGAGCATGTATCGGTGAGTTATTAAGCATATCCTTTTTCAGTGCGAAACACAAATTTTGATGCCCCGCGCTCATCATATAGTATTTCCAAAAGTCAAGATTTTTCCGTCTGTTGTTGGCTCAGGTCTTGGCATGGTCCAGGTCAAGTCATAAGTCAGTCGGATAAAACATGTAGGAGAAGTGGGCAAAAGTATGCCCCCTGAAAATGTGCAAAAATCGTCAAAAATGGGACATTCAAAAATTCGTACCTCACTTCCTGTTCATTTTAGCATATGGGTCCAAGAGACTTTTTTGTAGGTCTTTGGCTCCCTCATACACGTAAAAATTTTCGTAGATCTTGCTTAAACGTAGAATCGGGGCTGCTTCGTTAAAAATTTCTAGGGGGAGCTATTGAGTCATTTTTGTAAAAATAGTACAATCAACAATAAAATATTGTTCATTTTACCAGGCCAGATGTGTGTGCCAAGTTTCATGAGTTTCTGCGCATGTTTAGACCCTCAAAACTGGCGTTGTTTTCTTGGCGAACAGTGCTTAGCCACGCCCACAGCGATTCGCGAAAACTCACAAACTTCGTGTTGTGACATCATGAAGGCCGAAACCCTCATCTGAGCAAATATGAGGTTGGTCCAGTTAACGTGTTTGGAGAAAAATGTACAAGAAAATTCGTAAGAAAAAAAATTGCCACTAGGTGGCGCTATCAGTAAGATGAAATATAAGTTCGTAGATGTCTTAAGGGCTGGACTCTCATCAAATGTGTGAAATTTTGAGAAGATAGGATCATCTCGGTCAAGTTCATGCAGCTTTTATTGTCACGAAAAATTTTCGGACTTTGCATCACCGTAGCGGCCACGCCCTTTGGCGAAAAGTTACAATATTCGGTGTGGGGCATGATCAACATCTTAAGGCTTTTCTGACCAATTTTCAACTGGATCCCTTCAACGAGCTCGGCACAGTAGCTAAAAACGTAAAGTATGACATTTATTGTTACCACTAGGTGGCGCTATATGTATAACTGAATTTTATCATATAGATGCTTTCAGGCCGTGACTATTACGTTGCCTGAGAAGTTTGAGATTTTTTGGAGCTTGAACATGGGAGTTATCACACTTAGAATGAGTTGACATTTTTTGTACAAAATACCGTATGTGGGGTATTTTTTTTTCACGCCTGAAGGGCTAGGTGGCGCTGCATATATAACTGAATTTTGTCATAGAGATACCTTCAGGCTTTGACTATAAACATACATGTCAAGTTTGGGATTTTTTGGAGCATGTACCGGGGAGTTATTAAGCATATCCTTTTTCAGTGCGAAACACAAAATTTGATGCCCCGCCCTCATCATATAGTATTTCCAAAAGTCAAGATTTTTCTGCCTGTAGTTGGCTCAGGTCTTGACATGGTCCAGGTCAAGTCTAAAGTCAGTCGGATGAAATGTGTAGGAGAAGTGGGCAAAAGTATGCCCCCTGAAAATGTGCAAAAATCGTCAAAAATGGGACATTCAAAAATTCATAGCTCACTTCCTGTTCATTTTAGCACATGGGTCCAAGAGACTTTTTTGTAGGTCTTGGACTCCCTCATACACCTAAAAATTTTCGTAGATCTTGCTTAAACGTACAATCGGGGCTGCTTCGTTAAAAATTTCTAGGGGGCGCTATTGAGTCATTTTTGTAAAAATAGGACAATACATGATAAAATATTGCTCATTTTGCCAGGCCAGATGTGTGTGCCAAGTTTCATGAGTTTCTGTGCATGTTTATACCCTCAAAACTGGCGTTGTTTTCTTGGCGAACAGCGCTTAGCCACACCCACAGCAATTCGCGAAAACTCACAAACTTCGTGTTGTGACATCATGAAGGCCGAAACCCTCATCTGAGCAAATATGAGGTAGGTCCAGTTAACGTGTTTGGAGAAAAATGTAGAAGAAAATTCGTAATAAAAAAAATTGCCACTAGGTGGCGCTATCAGTTAGATGAAATATAAGTCAGTAGATGTCTTTAGGGCTGGACTCTCATCAAATGTGTGAAATTTTGAGAAGATAGGATCATCTCGGTCAAGTTAATGCAGCTTTTATTTTCACGAAAAATCTTCAGACTTTGCGTCACCGTAGCGGCCACGCCCTTTGGCGAAAAGTTACAATATTCGGTGTGGGGCATGATCAACATCTTAAGGCTTTTCTGACCAATTTTCAAATGGATCCCTTCAACAAGCTCAGCACAGTAGCTAAACACGTAAAGTATGACATTTATTGTAACCACTAGGTGGCGCTATATGTATAACTGAATTTTATCATATAGATGTTTTCAGGCCGTGACTATTACGTTGCCTGAGAAGTTTGAGATTTTTTGGAGCTTGAACATGGGAGTTATTAAGCATTTGCTCTTTCTGGACAAATGAAATTTTAAAGGCAATATTTGATGCCCCGCCCCCATCATATAGTATTTCGAAAAGGCAAGACTTTTTGCCCAGTTGTTCTCTCAGGTCTTGAGATGATAAATGCCAAGTTTGATGTGAATTGGATGAAAAATGTTTGCAGAGGGGGAAAAAGCATGACCACAGTGAATGTGCCAAAATAGGCCAAAATTGGACATAAAAAAATTCATAGCTCATTTCCTGTACATTTTAGCTACATGGTCCCAATAGACTTTTTTGTGCGTCTCGGGGTGCTACACGTGCCTGCCAATTTTCGTTGCTCTAGCTCAAACGTGCCAGGCTTGGTTTTTATTTTTCTACGCTAGGGGGCGCTATAGAGTCGCGTTGTTATGACGACTTCATAATATCAAATTTTTCGCCGGGCCTGAGGAGTGTGCAAAGTTTGGTGAGTTTTCGTGAATGTTTAGGTACTCAAAAATGCGATCGTTTACGGAGAAAAAGAATAATAATAATAACTAGATCTGCGAGCAGCTATAAAGGGCCCTCGCAACCTGGGCCACGTTGGGGTACTTGCACGTCGGGGTACTGGCACGTTGGGGTACTGTCAAATCGGACAAGGACCATCTAAAATGTTTTTGACAAGCTTTGTGAGTGCAAAAGGCCAAAGATGGTGTGCAATTCCCAAAATAAATTCAAAATGGCGGACTTCCTTTTAGGTTTAGCATACGGCTACAGAATACTTTTTGTAGGTCTTAAGCTAATAGGTATGCCTCCCAGTTTTCACAAATCTAGGTCAAGTCATCTTTAGTTGTGTATCGCTTGAATCATAAAATTGGAAATGCTCCATAAAAATGCATAGAGGGCGCTATTGAGCACAACGTTGGGTTACTTGCACGTCAGGGTACTGGCACGTTGGGGTACTGTTACAAGGAACAAGGACCATTTAAAATGTTAGTTTTTTCCATGCCTTGTTTGTGCAAAGTTTAATGAAAGAGGCCAAAAATGATGTATAATTCCCAAAATAAAATCAAAATAGCGGACTTCCTCTTTGGTTTGGCAAATGGCTACATAATACTTTTTTGTAGGTATTCTGCTGATAGGGGTCTGTCCTAATTTTCACAAATCTAGCAGAATCATACAATCGGAAATACTTCATAAAAATGTCTAGAGGGCGCTATTTATTGCAAATTGCACAATAAATCTCTAAAAATTCATGTTCATGACAAGTCTGATGTGTTTGCAAAGTTTCATGAGTTTTCACACATGTATAGATAAAAAAACAAAGCAGCACTTTACTTGGCAAACAATGCATCGCTATAGCAGCAGCGTGCGACAAAATAAAACTTGCGATAACTTTGCATCTTAAACATCTTACGATGAAAGACACCAAGTTTGAAGACGGTCGGATGAACTTTGTACGAGGAGTTCGTTAAAATATGACCCCTGAAAAAGGCCACAAAAAATGGCAACAAATCCCATCGTAAATCAAAATGGCGGACTTCCTGTTTGGTTTAGCACATGGTTCCAAGAGACTTTTTTGTACATCGTCGGCTCTTATGTATGCCTGCAAATTATCATCGCGCTAGGTGAAACGTACAACCGGGAATGCTTCGTTAAAGAGGAGTTTTCTAGCTCAAAATGTGATGCCCGGCCCCTGGGGGACTTCCTGTTGGGTTTAGCACATGGCACCAAGAGACTTTTTTGTACATTGTGGGCTTTTACATATGTCTACAAATTTTTGTAGCTCTAGCTACTTCGCACAACTGGGAATGCTTCATTAAGAAGGATTTTTTTCCTTTGCAAAAAGTGCATGCCACGACAACAGCGTGCGACGAAATAAAGAGCTTTCAATAACTTTTCATCCTCAACATCTTAAGATGAGTCACACCAAGTTTGAAGATGATCGGATAAACTCTGTAGGAGGAGTTCGTTAAAATAAGACCCCTACGAAATGGCCCAAAAAATGGCAACACATTCCAAAGTAAATCAAAATGGCGGACGTCCTGTTAGGTTTAGCATATGGTTCAAAAAGAGTTTTTTGTACCTCGAGGGCTGTTATATACCTCTACAAATTTTGGTAACTCTAGGTGAAACGTACAGCCGGGTATGCTTTGTTAAAGAGGAGTTTTTTAGCTCAAAATGTGATGCCCGGCCCCTGGGGGACTTCCTGTTGGGTTTAGCACAGGGCACCAAGAGACTTTTTTGTACATCTTGGGCTGTTACATATGTCTACAAATTTTCGTAGCTCTCGCTGCTTCGTACAAATGGGAATGCTTCTTTAAGGATATTTTTTTTCCTTTGCAAACAGTGCATGCCATGACAACAGCGTGCGACGAAATACAAAGGTTTCAATATCTTTTCATCTTCAACATCTTAAGATGAATCACACCAAGTTTGAAGATGATCGGATAAACACTGTAGGAGGAGTTCGTTAAAATAAGACCCCAATGAAATGGCCAAAAAAATGGCAACACGTTCCAAAATAAATCAAAATGGCGGACTTCCTGTGAGGTTTAGCATATGGTTCAAAAAGAGTTTTTTGTAGGTCATAGCCTTTTACATATGTGTACAAATTTTCGTAGCTCTAGATTAAACGTACAACCGGCAATGCTTCGTGAAGTAAGAATTTTTAAACTCTAAATTTGATGCGTCGCCGCCGTCATATAGTATATCAAAAACTTTAGATTTTTTACAATGATGTTGTCCCAGGTGTTGAGATGGTCCATCCCAAGTTTGAAGTCAATCGGGTTAACCGTGTAGGAGAAGCGGGCAAAAGTATGACCCCTGTAAATGTGCAAAACTGGGCCAAAATTGGACATTCAGATGATCATACCTCACTTTCTGTCTATTTTAGGGTACACACATCAAAGAGGTTTTTGTTCATCTGGATGTGCTACGGGTGCCACACAATTTTCGTCGCCATAGGACAATCGTAGCGGGACAGGGATCCGTTTAACCTATGTAGGTGGCGCTATGGAGCCATTTTTCTGTTATCATGTATGGCGACTTTAAAATATCAAATTTTTCGCCAGGCCTGATGTGCGTGTAAAGTTTGGTGAGTTTTCGTTCACGTTTAGCGTCTCAAAAATGCGATTGTTTGCGGAGAAGAATAATAATAAGAATAATAATAATAATAATAATAATAATAAGAATTCCTACAAAAACAATAGGGCCTCGCAGCGGCACCGCCGCCGCCGCTGCTCGGGCCCTAATAATAATAATAATAATTCGAACGAAAAACAATAGGGACCTCGCAGCGGTCGCTGCTCGGGCCCTAATAATAATAACTAGAGCTGCGAGCAGCTATAAAGGGCCCTCGCAGCCCGGGCCACGTTGGGGTCCTTGCACGTTGTGGTACTTGCATGTTGGGGTACTGGCACATTGGGGTACTGGCATATTGGAAGCAAAATTTCTTTGAAAATGGCATAATAAACGTTTACATGTAGAATATTTTTTTGCCAGTGTGTGTGTCAAGCTCAACGGGTTTTGGTGATTGTTAAGACCTGCAAAAATCAGCGTCCTTTTTTATTTTTAGGCAATGAGTTGCCCTGATTGGTATTTTTTTGTAAAAGTGTATATACACATCATCGCTCGTTGTACTCATTGCACAATGTTACTTTTATTGTCCAAAGGGGCAATCAAAAATGAATAAAACAAAATGGAAACGTACATACGTTTGGATCGGTGTCAAGCCAGTGAACAATTTGAGTGGTGGAAACTAAAAGAATATTCATAAATGACTTAGTTATCACACTTATAATGAGTGTACATTTTTTGTACAAAATACCGTATGTGGGGTATTTTTTTTTTTTTTTATATAAGCCTCAAGGGCTAGGTGGCGCTGTATTTATAACTGAATGTTGTCATAGAGATACCTTCAGGCCTTGATTATAAGCATACATGTCAAGTGTGGGATTTTTTTTGGAGCATGTACCGTGGAGTTATTAAGCATATCCTTCATTCACGATATTGCTTTTAATGTCCATAGAGGCTATCAAAAATAAATAAAAATATATATATGTTTGGATAAGTCTGATGCCAGTGAACATTTTGAGTGGTGGAAACTAAAAGAATATTCAGAAATGACTTCGTTATCACACTTAGAATGAGTGTACATTTTTTGTACAAAATACCGTATGTGGGGTATTTTTTTTTTATTCCTCAAGGGCTAGGTGGCGCAGGCATATATAACTGAATGTTGTCACAGAGATAACTTCAGGCCTTGACGATAAACATACATGTCAAGTTTGGGATTTTTTGGAGCATGTACCGGGGAGTTATCAAGCATATCCTTTTTCATTGCGAAACACAAAATTTGATGCCCCGCCCTCATCATATAGTATTTCGAAAAGTCAAAATTTTTCCCCCTGTCGTTGGCTCAGGTCTTGACATGGTCCAGGCCAAGTCTTAACTCAGTCGGATGAAACGTGTAGGAGAAGTGGGCAAAAGTCTGCCCCCTGTGAATGTGCAAAAATCGTAAAAAATGGGACATTCAAAAATTCATAGCTCACTTCCTGTTCATTTTAGCATATGGGTCCAAGAGACTTTTTTGTAGGACTTGGGCTCCCTCATACACCTAAAAATATTCGTCGTTCTTGCTTAAACGTACAACCGGGGCTGCTTTGTTAAAAACTTCTAGGGGGCGCTATTGAGTCAATTTTGTAAAAAATAGCACAATCAACAATAAAATATGGCTCATTTTACCAGGCCAGATGTGTGTGCCAAGTTTCATGAGTTTCTGTGCATGTTTAGACCCTCAAAACTGGCGTTGTTTTCTTGGCGAACAGCGCTTAGCCACACCCACAGCAATTCGCGAAAACTCACAAACTTCGTGTTGTGACATCATGAAGGCCGAAACCCTCATCTGAGCAAATATGAGGTAGGTCCAGTTAACGTGTTTGGAGAAAAACGTAGAAGAAAATTCGTAAGAAAAAAAATTGCCACTAGGTGGCGCTATCAGTTAGATGAAATATAAGTCAGTAGATGTCTTTAGGGCTGGACTCTCATCAAATGTGTGAAATTTTGAGAAGATAGGATCATCTCGGTCAAGTTAATGCAGCTTTTATTTTCACGAAAAATCTTTAGACTTTGCGGCACCGTAGCGGCCACGCCCTTTGGCGAAAAGTTACAATATTCGGTGTGGGGCATGATCAACATCTTAAGGCTTTTCTGACCAATTTTCAAATGGATCCCTTCAACAAGCTCAGCACAGTAGCTAAAAACGTAAAGTATGACATTTATTGTAACCACTAGGTGGCGCTATATGTATAACAGAATTTTATCATATAGATGTTTTCAGGCCGTGACTATTACGTTGCCTGAGAAGTTTGAGATTTTTTGGAGCTTGAACATGGGAGTTATTAAGCATTTGCTCTTTCTCGACAAATGAAATTTTAAAGGCAATATTTGATGCCCCGCCCCCGTCATATAGTATTTCAAAAAGGCAAGATGTTTTGCCCAGTTGTTCTCTCAGGTCTTGAGATGATAAATGCCAAGTTTGAAGTCAATTGGATGAAAAATGTTTGCAAACGGGGAAAAAGCATGACCACAGTGAATGTGCCAAAATAGGCCAAAATTGGACATAAAAAAATTCATAGCTCACTTCCTGTACATTTTAGCTACATGGTCCCAAGAGACTTTTTTGTGCGTCTCGGGGTACTACACGTGCCTGCCAATTTTTGTTGCTCTAGCTCAAACGTGCCGGGCTTAGTTTTTATTTTTCTACGCTAGGGGGCGCTATCGAGTCGCATTGTTATAACGACTTCATAATATCAAATTTTTCGCCGGACCTGAGGAGTGTGCAAAGTTCGGTGAGTTTTCGTGAATATTTAGGTACCCAAAATCGCGATTGTTTGCGGAGAATAAAGAAGAAGAAGAAGAAGAAGAAGAAGAAGAAGAATAACTAGAGCTGCGAGCAGCTATAAAGGGCCCTCGCAGCCCGGGCCACGTTGGGGTCCATGCACGTTGGGGTACTTGCACGTTGGGGTACTGGCACATTGGGGTACTGGCATATTGGAAGCAAAATTTCTTTGAAAATGGCATAATAAACGTTTACATGTAGAATATTTTTTTGCCAGTGTGTGTATCAAGCTCAACGGGTTTTGGTGATTGTTAAGACCTGCAAAAATCAGCGTCCTTTATTTTTAGGCAATGAGTTGCCCTGATTGGTATTTTTTTTGTAAAAGTGTATATACACATCATCGCTCGTTGTACTCATTGCACAATGTTACTTTTATTGTCCAAAGGGGCAATCAAAAATGAATAAAACAAAATGGAAACGTACATACGTTTGGATCGGTGTGAAGCCAGTGAACAATTTGAGTGGTGGAAACTAAAAGAATATTCATAAATGACTTAGTTATCACACTTAGAATGAGTGTACATTTTTTGTACAAAATACCGTATGTGGGGTATTTTTTATTTTTTTTTATATAAGCCTCAAGGGCTAGGTGGCGCTGTATTTATAACTGAATGTTGTCATAGAGATACCTTCAGGCCTTGATTATAAGCATACATGTCAAGTGTGGGATTTTTTTTGGAGCATGTACCGTGGAGTTATTAAGCATATCCTTCATTCACGATATTGCTTTTAATGTCCATAGAGGCTATCAAAAATAAATAAAAATATATATATGTTTGGATAAGTCTGATGCCAGTGAACATTTTGAGTGGTCGAAACTAAAAGAATATTCATAAATGACTTCGTTATCACACTTAGAATGAGTTTACATTTTTTGTACAAAATACCGTATGTGGGGTATTTTTTTTTCATGCCTCAAGGGCTAGGTGGCGCTGCATATATAACTGAATGTTGTCATAGAGATAACTTCAGGCCTTGACGATAAACATACATGTCAAGTTTGGGATTTTTTGGAGCATGTACCGGGGAGTTATCAAGCATATCCTTTTTCATTGTGAAACACAAATTTTGATGCCCCGCCCTCATCATATAGTATTTCGAAAAGTCAAAATTTTTCCCCCTGTCGTTGGCTCAGGTCTTGACATGGTCCAGGCCAAGTCTTAACTCAGTCGGATGAAACGTGTAGGAGAAGTGGGCAAAAGTCTGCCCCCTGTGAATGTGCAAAAATCGTCAAAAATGGGACATTCAAAAATTCGTAGCTCACTTCCTGTTCATTTTAGCATATGGGTACAAGAGACTTTTTTTGTAGGTCTTGGGCTCCCTCATACACCTAAAAATATTCGGCGTTCTTGCTTAAACGTACAACCGGGGCTGCTTCGTTAAAAATTTTGAGGGGGCGCTATTGAGTCATTTTTGTAAAAATAGCACAATCAACAATAAAATATTGCTCATTTTACCAGGCCAGATGTGTGTGCCAAGTTTCAGGAGTTTCTGTGCATGTTTAGACCCTCAAAACTGGCGTTGTTTTCTTGGCGAACAGCGCTTAGCCACGCCTACAGCAATTCGCGAAAACTCACAAACTTCGTGTTGTGACATCATGAAGGCCGAAACCCTCCTCTGAGCAAATATGAGGTAGGTCCAGTTAACGTGTTTGGAGAAAAACGTAGAAGAAAATTCGTAAGAAAAAAAATTGCCACTAGGTGGCGCTATCAGTTAGATGAAATGTAAGTTAGTAGATGTCTTTAGAGCGGGACTCTCATCAAATGTGTGAAATTTTGAGAAGATAGGATCATCTCGGTCAAGTTAATGCAGCTTTTATTGTCACGAAAAATCTTCAGACTTTGCGTCACCGTAGCGGCCACGCCCTTTGGCGAAAAGTTACAATATTCGGTGTGGGGCATGATCAACATCTTAAGGCTTTTCTGACCAATTTTCAACTGGATCCCTTCAACGAGCTCAGCACAGTAGCTAAAAACGTAAAGTATGACATTTATTGTAACCACTAGGTGGCGCTATATGTATGACTGAATTTTGTCATATAGATGTTTTCAGGCCGTGACTATTACGTTGCCTGAGAAGTTTGAGATTTTTTGGAGCTTGTACATGGGAGTTATTCAGCATTTGCTCTTTCTGGAAAAATGAAATTTTAAAGGCAATATTTGATGCCCCGCCCCCGTCATATAGTATTTCGAAAAGGCAAGACTTTTTGCCCAACTGTTCTCTGAGGTCTTGAGATGATAAATGCCAAGTTTGAAGTCAATGGGATGAAAAATGTTTGCATAGGGGGAAAAAGCATGACCACAGTGAATGTGCCAAAATAGGCCAAAGTTGGACATTAAAAAATTCATAGCTCACTTCCTGTACATTTTAGCTACATGGTCCCAATAGACGTTTTTGTGCGTCTCGGGGTGCTACACGTGCCTGCCAATTTTCGTTGCTCTAGCTCAAACGTGCCGGGCTTGGTTTTTATTTTTCTATGCTAGGGGGCGCTATAGAGTCGCGTTGTTATAACGACTTCATAATATCAAATTTTTCGCCGGACCTGAGGAGTGTGCAAAGTTCAGTGAGTTTTCGTGAATATTTAGGTACCCAAAATCGCGATTGTTTGCGGAGAATAAAGAAGAAGAAGAAGAATAATAATAATAATAATAATTTTTACAAAAACAATAGGGACCTCGCAGCGGTCGCTGCTCGGGCCCTAACTAGAGCTGCGAGCAGCTATAAAGGGCCCTCGCAGCCCGGGCCACGTTGGAGTCCTTGCACGTTGGGGTACTTGCACGTTAGGGTACTGGCACGTTGGGGTACTGGCACGTTGGGGTACTGGCATATTGGAAGCAAAATTTCTTTGAAAATGGCATAATAAACGTTTACATGTAGAATATTTTTTTTGCCAGTGTGTGTCAAGCTCAACGGGTTTTGGTGATTGTTAAGACCTGCAAAAATCAGCGTCCTTTTTTATTTTTAGGCAATGAGTTGCCCTGATTGATATTTTTTGTAAAAGTGTATATATACATCATCGCTCGTTGTACTCATTGCACAATGTTACTTTTATTGTCCAAAGGGGCAATCAAAAATGAATAAAACAAAATGGAAACGTACATACGTTTGGATCGGTGTGAAGCCAGTGAACAATTTGAGTGGTGGAAACTAAAAGAATATTCAGAAATGACTTAGTCATCACACTTAGAATGAGTTTAAATTTTTTTGTACAAAATACCGTATGTGTTTTTTTTTTTTTTATATAAGCCTCAAGGGCTAGGTGGCGCTGTATTTATAACTGAATGTTGTCATCGAGATACCTTCAGGCCTTGATTATAAGCATACATGTCAAGTGTGGGATTTTTTTTGGAGCATGTACCGTGGAGTTATTAAGCATATCCTTCATTCACGATATTGCTTTTAATGTGCACAGAGGCTATCAAAAATAAATAAAAATATATATATGTTTGGATAAGTCTGATGCCAGTGAACATTTTGAGTGGTGGAAACTAAAAGAATATTCATAAATGACTTAGTTATCACACTCAGAATGAGTTGACATTTTTTGTACAAAATACCGTATGTGGGGTATTTTTTTTTTAAGGGCTAGGTGGCGCTGCATATATAACTGAATGTTGTCATAGAGATAGCTTCAGGCCTTGACGATAAACATACATGTCAAGTTTGGGATTTTTTGGAGCATGTACCGGGGAGTTATTAAGCATATCCTTTTTCAGTGCGAAACACAAATTTTGATGCCCCGCCTTCATCATATAGTATTTCGAAAGGTCAAGATTTTTCCCCCTGTCGTTGGCTCAGGACTTGACATGGTCCAGGTCAAGTCTTAACTCAGTCAGATGAAACGTGTAGGAGAAGTGGGCAAAAGTCTGCCCCCTGTGAATGTGCAAAAATTGTCAAAAATGGGACATTCAAAAATTCGTAGCTCACTTCCTGTTCATTTTAGCATATGGGTCCAAGAGACTTTTTTGTAGGTCTTGGGCTCCCTCATACACCTAAAAATATTCGTCGTTCTTGCTTAAACGTACAACCGGGGCTGCTTCGTTAAAAACTTCTAGGGGGCGCTATTGAGTCATTTTTGTAAAAATAGCACAATCAACAATAAAATATGGCTCATTTTACCAGGCCAGATGTGTGTGCCAAGTTTCATGAGTTTCTGTGCATGTTTAGACCCTCAAAACTGGCGTTATTTTCTTGGCGAACAGCGCTTAGCCACACCCACAGCAATTCGCGAAAACTCACAAACTTCGTGTTGTGACATCATGAAGGCCGAAACCCTCATCTGAGCAAATATGAGGTAGGTCCAGTTAACGTGTTTGGAGAAAAACGTAGAAGAAAATTCGTAAGAAAAAAAATTGCCACTAGGTGGCGCTATCAGTTAGATGAAATATAAGTCAGTAGATGTCTTTAAGGCTGGACTCTCATCAAATGTGTGAAATTTTGAGAAGATAGGATCATCTCGGTCAAGTTAATGCAGCTTTTATTGTCACGAAAAATCTTCAGACTTTGCGTCACCGTAGCGGCCACGCCCTTTGGCGAAAAGTTACAATATTCGGTGTGGGGCATGATCAACATCTTAAGGCTTTTCTGACCAATTTTCAAATGGATCCCTTCAACAAGCTCAGCACAGTAGCTAAAAACGTAAAGTATGACATTTATTGTAACCACTAGGTGGCGCTATATGTATAACTGAATTTTATCATATAGATGTTTTCAGGCCGTGACTATTACGTTGCCTGAGAAGTTTGAGATTTTTTGGAGCTTGAACATGGGAGTTATTAAGCATTTGCTCTTTCTGGACAAATGAAATTTTAAAGGCAATATTTGATGCCCCGCCCCCGTCATATAGTATTTCAAAAAGGCAAGATGTTTTGCCCAGTTGTTCTCTCAGGTCTTGAGATGATAAATGCCAAGTTTGAAGTCAATTGGATGAAAAATGTTTGCAAAGGGGGAAAAAGCATGACCACAGTGAATGTGCCAAAATAGGCCAAAATTGGACATAAAAAAATTCATAGCTCACTTCCTATACATTTTAGCTACATGGTCCCAATATACTTTTTTGTGCGTCTCGGGGTGCTACACGTGCCTGCCAATTTTTGTTGCTCTAGCTCAAACGTGCCGGGCTTGGTTTTTATTTTTCTACGCTAGGGGGCGCTATCGAGTCGCATTGTTATGACGACTTAATAATATCAAATTTTTCGCCGGGCCTGAGGAGTGTGCAAAGTTCGGTGAGTTTTCGTGAATGTTTAGGTACCCAAAATCGCGATCGTTTGCGGAGAATAAAGAAGAAGAAGAAGAAGAAGAAGAAGAAGAAGAATAATAATAATAATAATAATAATAATTTTTACAAAAACAATAGGGACCTCGCAGCGGTCGCTGCTCGGGCCCTAATAATAATTTTTACAAAAACAATAGGGACCTCGCAGCGGTCGCTGCTCGGGCCCTAATAATAATAATTTTTACAAAAACAATAGGGACCTCGCAGCGGTCGCTGCTCGGGCCCTAACTAGAGCTGCGAGCAGCTATAAAGGGCCCTCGCAACCTGGGCCACGTTGGGGTACTTGCACGTCGGGGTACTGGCATGTTGGGGTACTGTTTCATAGGGAACTGTCTAAATTGTAAATGTTTTTGCCATGCTTTGTGCTTGCAAAGTTTCATGGAAAGGCCAAAAATGATGCACAATTAACAAAATAAAATCAAAATGGTTTGGCACATGGCTATAGAATAATTTTTGTAGGTATTAGGCTGATAGGTGTGCCTCCAAATATTCACACATCTAGCTGAATCATATAATCGGAAATACTTCATAAAAATGTCTAGAGGGCGCTATTGAGCCATTTATTACAAATTGCACAACAAATCTCTAAAATATTAATGTTCTTGAGAGGTCTGATCTGTGTGCAAAGTTTTGAGTTTTCGCTCATGTTTAGACTAAAAAAAAAGCATTTTTCTTTGCAAACAATGCATCGCGAGAGCAAAGGCGTGACAAAAAATTTCAATAACTTTTCATCTTAAATATCTTCAGATGAAACACGCCAAAGAATGACGACAATCTGATAAGTTTTGTAGAAAATATGAGGCCTATAAAAGGCCCCAAAAAATGGCGACAAATAGCAAAGTAAATCAAAATGGCAGACTTCCTGTTTGGTTTAGCATATGGCTTTAGAAACTTTTTTGTCAGTCTTAGGCTGATAGGTATCCCAATTTTTACAAATCGAGCTGAATCATACATTTCCAAAAGCTTCATAAAAATGTCTATAGGGCGCTATTGAGCCATTTATTGCAAATTGCACAAGAAATCTCTAAAATATTCATGTTTATGACAAGTCTGATGTGTGTGTAAAGTTTCATGAGTTTTCGCTCGTTTAGACAAAAAAAAAAAGCAGCATTTTACTTGGCAAATAATGCATCGCTATGGCAATGGCTTGCGACAAAATAAAAAAAAAACTTTCGATAACTTTGCATCTTAAACAGCTTAAGATGAAACACACCAAGTTGGAAGACAGTCGGATAAATTTCGTTGGAGTTCGTTAAAATGTGACCCCTAAAAAAGGCCACAAAAAATGGCTACAAATCCCGACGTAAATCAAAATGCCGGACTTCCTGTTTGGTTTAGCATATGGTTCTAAGAGACTTTTTTGTACATCGTGGGCTCTTATGTATGCCTCCAAATTATCATAGCGCTAGGTGAAACGTACAACCGGGAATGCTTCGTTAAAGAGGAGTTTTTTAGCTCAAAATGTGATGCCCGGCCCCTACGGGACTTCCTGTTGGGTTTAGCACATGGCACCAAGAGACTTTTTTGTACATCGTGGGCTGTTACATTTGTCTCCAAATTTTCGTAGCTCTAGCTGCTTCGTACTACTGGGAATGCTTCATTAAGAAGGAATTTTTTCCTTTGCAAACTGTGCATGCCACGGCAACAGCGTGCGACGAAATAAAAAGCTTTCAATAACTTTTCATCTTCAACATCTTAAGATGAATCACACCAAGTTTGGAGATGATCGGATAAACTCTGTAGGAGGAGTTCGTTAAAATAAGACCCCTATGAAATGGCCCAAAAAATGGCAACACGTTCCAAAGTAAATCAAAATGGCGGACTTCCTGTTCGGTTTAGCATATGGTTCAAAAAGAGTTTTTTGTACCTTGAGGGCTGTTACATATGTCTTCAAATTTTGGTAACTCTAGGTGAAATGTACAGCCGGGAATGCTTCATTAAGTTAGAATTTTGAAACACAAAATTTGATGCCTCGCCTCTGGCGGACTTCCTGCTAGGTTTAGCATATGGCACCAACAGGCTTTTTTGTAGATCATAGTCTGTTACATATGTGTACCAATTTTCATAGCTCTAGGTTAAACGTACCACCGGCAATGCTTCGTTAAGTAAGAATTTTGAAACTGTAAATTTGATGCCCCGCCACCATCATATAGTATGTCAAAAACTTTAGATTTTTTACCATGGTGTTGTCCGAGGTCTTGAGATGGTACATCCCAAGTTTGAAGTCAATCGGATTAACCGTGTAGGAGAAGCGGGCAAAAGTATGACCCCTGTAAATGTGCAAAAATTGGCCAAAATTGGACATTTAAATACTCATATCTCACTTCCTGTCTATTTTAGGGTACACAGATCAAAGAGATTTTTGTTCATCTGGATATGCTACAGGTGCCACACAATTTTCATAGCTGTAGGACAATCGTAGCGGGACAGGGATCCGTTTAAGCTATGTAGGTGGCGCTACAGAGCCATTTTTCTGTTATCATGTATGGCGACTTTAAAATATCAAATTTTTCGCCAGGCCCGATCTGCGTGTAAAGTTTGGTGAGTTTTCGTTCACGTTTAGTGTCTCAAAAATGTGATTGTTTGCGGAAAAGAATAATAACAAATAAAAAGAAGAATAACTAGAGCTGCGAGCAGCTATAAAGGGCCCTCGCAACCCGGGCCACGTTGGGGTATTTGCACGTCGGGGTACTGGCATGTTGGGGTACTGTCAAATAGGAAACCATCTAAATTGTAAACGTTTTTGCCATGCTTTGTGTTTTTAAAGTTTCATGGAAAGGCCAAAAACGATGCACAATTAACAAAATAAAATCAAAATGGATTGGCACATGGCTATATAGAATACTTTTTGAATATATTCGGCATGCCTGCCAATATTCACACATCTAGCTGAATCATATAATCGGAAAGACTTCATAAAAATGTCTAGAGGGCGCTATTGAGCCATTTATTACAAATTGCACAACAAATCTCTAAATAAAATATTCATGTTCCAGACAGGTCTGGTGTGTGTGCAAAGTTTTGTGAGTTTTCACCCATATTTAGACTCTCAAAAAAGCATTTTTCTTCACAAACAATGCATGGCTACAGCAAAGGCGTGTGACAAAATAAAAAAATTCAATAACTTTTCATCTTAAATATCTTAAGATGAAACACGCCAAAGAATGAAGACGATCTGATAAGTTCTGTTGAAAATATGACCCCTATAAAAGGCCCCAAAAAATGGCTACAAATACCAAAGTAAATCAAAATGGCAGACATCCTTTTTGATTCAGCATATGGCTTTAGAAACCTTTTTGTAAGTCTTAGGCTGATAGGTATCCCAATTTTTACAAATCTAGCTGAATCATAAAACACAAAACATTTGCAAAAGCTTCATAAAAATGTCTAGAGGGCGCTATTGAACCATTTATTGCAAATTGAATAAGAAATCTCTAAAATATTCATGCTGATGACAAAAGTGTAAAGTTTCATGAGTTTTTGCACATGTTTAGACCCAAAAAAAAAAGCAGCATTTTACTTGGCAAACAATGCATCGCCATGACAACGGCGTGCGACAAAATAAATAACTTTCGATAACTTTGCATCTTAAACATCTTAAGATGAAGCACACCAAGTTTAAAGACAGTCGGATAAATTTTGTAGGAGGAGTTCGTTAAAATATGACCCCTAAAAAAGGCCACAAAAAATGGCTACAAATCCCAACGTAAATCAAAATGGTGGACTTCCTGATTGGTTTAGCATATGGCTCCAAGAGACTTTTTTGTACATCCTGAGCTCTTATGTTTGCCTGCAAATTATCATAGCTTTAGGTGAAACGTACAACCGGGAATGCTTTGTCTGTTTAATCAAAACGCAAAATATGGTGTGCAATTCCAATGCATTGCTATGGCAACAGCGTGTGACAAAATAAAAAACTTTCGATTACTTTGCATCTTAAACATCTTAAGATGAAACATACCAAGTTTGAAGACAGTCGGATAAATTTTGTAGGAGGGGTTCGTTAAAATATGACCCCTGAAAAAGGCCACAAGAAATGGCAACAAATCCCATCATAAATCAAAATGGCGGACTTCCTGTTTGGTTTAGCACATGGTTCCAAGAGACTTTTTTGTACATCGTGGGCTCTTATGTATGCCTGCAAATTATCATAGCGCTAGGTGAAACGTACAACCGGGAATGCTTCGTTAAAGAGGAGTTTTTTAGCTCAAAATGTGATGCCCGGCCCCTGGGGGACTTCCTGTTGCGTTTAGCACATGGCACCAAGAGACATTTTTGTACATCCTGGGCTGTTACATATGTCTACAATTTTTCGTCGCTCTAGCTGCTTCGTACAACTGGGAATGCTTCATTAAGAAGGATTTTTTTCCTTTGCAAAAAGTGCATGCCACGATAACAGCGTGTGACGAAATAAAAAACTTTCAATAACTTTTCATCTTCAACATCTTAAGATGAATCACACCAAGTTTGAAGATGATCGGATAAACTCTGTAGGAGGAGTTTGTTAAAATATGACCCCTATGAAATGGCCAAAAAAAATGGCAACACATTCCAAAGTAAATCAAAATGGCGGACGTCCTGTTAGGTTTAGCATATGGTTCAAAAAGAGTTTTTTGTACCTCGAGGGCTGTTATATACCTCTACAAATTTTGGTAACTCTAGGTGAAACGTACAGCCGGGTATGCTTTGTTAAAGAGGAGTTTTTTTTAGCTCAAAATGTGATGCCCGGCCCCTGGGGGACTTCCTGTTGGGTTTAGCACAGGGCACCAAGAGACTTTTTTGTACATCTTGGGCTGTTACATATGTCTACAAATTTTCGTAGCTCTAGCTGCTTCGTACAACTGGCAATGCTTCTTTAAGGATATTTTTTTTCCTTTGCAAACAGTGCATGCCATGACAACAGCGTGTGACGAAATACAAAGCTTTCAATAACTTTTCATCTTCAACATCTTAAGATGAATCACACCAAGTTTGAAGATGATCGGATAAACACTGTAGGAGGAGTTCGTTAAAATAAGGCCCCAATGAAATGGCCAAAAAAATGGCAACACGTTCCAAAATAAATCAAAATGGTGGACTTCCTGTTAGGTTTAGCATATGGTTCAAAAAGAGTTTTTTGTAGGTCATAGTCTGTTACATATGTGTACCAATTTTCGTAGCTCTAGATTAAACGTACAACCGGCAATGCCTCGTGAAGTAAGAATTTTTAAACTCTAAATTTGATGCGCCGCCGCCGTCATATAGTATATCAAAAACTTTTCATTTTTCACAATGTTGTTGTCCCAGGTGTTGAGATGGTACATCCCAAGTTTGAAGTCAATCGGGTTAACCGTGTAGGAGAAGCGGGCAAAAGTATGACCCCTGTAAATGTGCAAAAATTGGCAAAAATTGGACATTTAAATAATCGTACCTCACTTTCTGTCTATTTTAGGGTACACACTTCAAAGAGGTTTTTGTTCATTGGGATGTGCTACAGGTGCCACACAATTTTCATAGCCGTCGGACAATCGTAGCGGGACAGGGATCCGTTTAACCTATGTAGGGGGCGCTAAGGAGCCATTTTTCTGTTATCATGTATGGCGACTTTAAAATATCAAATTTTTCGCCAGGCCTGATGTGCGTGTAAAGTTTGGTGAGTTTTCGGTCACGTTTAGTGTCTCAAAAATGTGATCGTTTGCGGAGAATAATAATA